>NW_026535284.1:15533157-15844250 GCF_026225885.1 Hylaeus anthracinus | reverse complement strand
AGAGAGAGAGAGAGAGAGAGAGAGAGAGAGAGAGAGAGAGAGAGAGAGAGAGAGAGAGAGAGAGAGAGAGAGAGAGAGACCTCGAAAAATTCCAAGGTTGATTGTGTTCCTTCAATATTTAACACCCCACCTCCCTTGATTAATTTACACGTGCAAGAAGTTCGATTTATGATTTTCAATTTCGGCGCAGTTTGCCTTCGATTAATTCCTGCGGAGTCGAGCTTTAATACGTTCTCTTGAATCAAAGTCGGAAAGGAGGTCTCCGAGAACGGGACTTGTCGTGTAGGAGAATTCAAAGTTGGCCTCTCGGGTCGAAGACACGGTGATCCCACTCGGGCAGGACAATGGATCCTTCGGTGGCAGGATCGTCGAGAACGAGCTCGGGATTCCTGCACACCTTGAACTGGGAGCATCGTTCGTTTATTCCCATCGTGAAACGTGTGCGGGGTGGGAAATCAAAGCGGAATCGAATCCGAAGTACGGTTCGGAATTTAACACCTCTTCGCGCTCCGATTTTCGTCTTCTTTCCGACGTGCGGGCTACTTTTCAGTCTGACGATCGAAGGCGAATGAAATTCCGAGTAAAAAAGTATACAGGTGCGGGTAGCCTAGGGTTAACACTACCCGAGATACAGCTAGTTATCGACGAGCGTCGCGGTACTTTTCACATCGAGACGTGTTGGGGCTCGCAAAACGTGGAATTTCTGGAATTCTCTCAAAGTTACAAGAATTTTTCCACAATTCTATAAATAATGTAGCATTTTTAAAGAACGTAGCTCATAGTTGACGTGCGTGAAATTTCGAGATCTTTTTGGGAGAAAATGGCGTAGTCAAATGTCGTTGACCGAGAAAAGTATTCGGTATACCGCTCGGTATATTCTGCGGCGGTATCGCTTTAAATTCAGTCGACCGGTTCGAGGGGATTAATCGAGCCAGTGAAGGGTTGGCGCGAAGGAGAAGCAAGCCTAGACTTTCCCTCAAACGCGTCGGCGAATAATCGAGAGTCAATATCGAGAGCGTTCTCGGCGATTTATTTCGCGTCGACAATTACAAAATATTTTCGCAATTTATGCCGCATTCGAGGGTGATTTACCTCGACGCGCATATATATATATATATAGCGGGGCCGAATACGAACGGGGACGCGTATGAAATATTTTTAACGCGGCGTTATTTACGATCTCGATTTCACCCTTTTATGGCGGCGAAGTCATTTCGCCGACGACCGCTTTTCATTTATCACGCGGACCTTCGATCCCTCCCTCCTCGAGCATAAAATGGTTATTGGGACAAAAGGGGGGGGGGGGAGGGGTGCAGGTTGGAAGGGAGATGTTACGCTATTTTAAACAACTCACCAAGTTTTAATTTTTTTTATTAATAGTTTTTGATTGTCATACAGCATCGGTAAAGTGTCGTCTGAATAATTGCGACGATAATCGGACCGTCAGAGAATTCGCCGACGTCGGCATCGCGTCGGTGCGTCGCTAGGTAACGTTCGGCCAACGTAATACGGAATTATGCAATTCGAGTAACCGCATTTCCATTATGCAGTATTTACTCGCGGCCATGTATTCCGTGGCGGTGCAATGTGCAGTCGCGCATGTAACGGATGACGTAGGCACGCGAGACGGGGGAAACGGCGGAGAGAGAACACTTTGTGGTACCTATTCACCTGAAACGCACGGGTACATATCTTACCAGGGGATTCCCCGCTCGGTCGAAAATGAAATTACCCCGTCGTTCTAACGGAGACCGCGGCCGGCCCGCCAGACAAGATGAAGTCATCGTTTCCCGTTCGAGTCCCAACAAATAACCGATCCTCTTACCCGCGAATGGTACAACTTCACTTCGAATAAATCATTGGTTGATATAGTTAACGTTCGAGTGTTAACCACCCCCGGGAACATTTCCAACGATAAAGAAGCCAAACGATTAGGTGCTCCTTTCGGCATTCGTCACTGGAAGCCTGCAATCTCCGCAGCCGCAAAATAATTTCAACGAAAACGCCACTCACTTATTTCGTACCAAAGCGTTCTCGAGCATCGAGCCAGCCTTAATTTTCTTCTCGAGTCGTTTCGTTGAAGAGAAACGAGCCGCTTTGACCCGTCGGCTCGATCTCGGTTAATGTTCTTATCGTGCCACTTTATTGCGTTCCTTCCTCTTTTTTTTTCCCCCCTCCCCCGCCTCTTAGTTCGATAACCGTGCGAGGCAATTTAAAGGGTCGTTTCCCTTAACGCTGTTTAAATGCACGTACTTGGCCACCCCATCTGTGTCGGAGGCGTCGCGGTGCTTTATGCGTGTTCCTTTGGTCGCGTTAGTGGCTTCCTCGGGTTTTCATTTGCGCGGGAAAAGAGTGGTCTGGCAACGGGAATTCAACGTTTCGCGACTTGGAAGAATTCGCTGGAGAGGGTGAAATGTTGGACGGGTGGAATGAAATTGCGTTGGTCAACCGGCCAGGCATTTTATTCGGAGTGAATGCAGGGTGTTGGGGAATGTTCAAGGCGAGGATGGTGTCTCTGGAAGGCTGTTTGTTATTCTGCCCTGACGTGGTGCAACTGTCAAACTTTTACTCCGAGTTATACGCTCGTGGTAGAAATTCCACTAAGAATTTAGATTGTCTCGTACTTGGGAATGGATTGCTATCCATAACTTGGCGTTAGGAGGCTGCATAGTATATAGACCGGTTACACGAACGGGGGATCAATTCTTTATGCCGATATGAATTTATCGCTCCTCTAGCCGAACATGGTTGCATAACGATATGCTGTGCTTGTCTCCGTTTCTCTCATTTTTCTTTTTTTTTTTTTTTGTTTTTTTTTAAATAGTAAAAAAAGTTGTAACGAGTAAAAAGTTTTAATTTAAAGAAAATATACATAACAATAACTTGAAACGAGTCTTTCGAGTAGCATACACCGGTAGACACCAATCGGCTCGACGAATGCCAATATTAAAAGTCCCGCGTGGCTAAAGACGAGCGTGAAGCAAAGGAGGGCTAGCAATCTCCCGCGTTTTCCGATCGAGGAAGCGGGAGACCGCGTTCCTACGCATTTCCCGCGAGCCAGGAACTTCAATTCCATCTTGTCTCCCGACAAGATGGCCACGAAACGGAGGAAATGCCAACAAAAAGGAAGAAACGAAGAGATTGGGGTGGGGGGTGGGGGGGACTGTTCGTTCGAGAGAGATACGCAACTCCAGCAGGTATTTTTCCGTCGGCTTGGAAAGCAGAGGGACCCAACGTGTACGTAGATACATCGTTTATGGGAGACATAAAACTTCGCTTTCGCATTCCCCGCGAACACGCGCTCCCAGGCCTGCTCGATCTACTGCTACACCAGCTACACGACGAGTCGCATTATAATGTATAACGCGACGCGCCGCGGGAGACATTAAGCCGAGGAAGGTATCGGGATACCGCTGGGAGAAGAGATGTCGGCCAAGAACAGCCAACGAGACTCGAAAACCATCCAAGGGTCGCTGGGATCGGCACCGACCACCACTTTATTTATACTTCTTGAGAAGGGCCTTGTCGAGCCGGAGAAATCGATTTCTTTGTTGACAACAGCTCCAGATGAAAGAAAGGACTCGAGATCTCAGCAGAATCCTCCCGAGCAGGAGAAACGATCCGTGGACTATAAACAGAGCGCGATCATCGAGGAAGTAAAACCAGTTGGTTTGGAGAGTCGATCGAAAATGCGCTTCGAAGCGTTGAATGTGCTAGCCGATGGCTCCGTCACGAGAGGAAGAAATCAAGGCGAGTGAAGGCATAGAAATTAGCTTCTGCACCCAATATGATATTTGTGAAATAAACAACGGGCTGTCCTTCAGCGAGGATTTAATAAAGGACCTCCTACCGTCAGGCCGATACTAAAATAAGTCGGGAGAATCTCGGGAACGTCGCTGTGAAATCTCGAACCGACCGTGCGGCTGGTTTTGCGGAATTACGAGTCTCGAAAGGGAATTCTATCGACTTGTCCTTCCTTCTTTATACGCTTCCTCGAGGCGCGGGCAACGGGGTCGGAATTCTATTAAGGAATTCCGACGCGCCAAGGCGTTTTCGCGATGACTGGCAACTGTCAATCATTTCCCAAGCATCGATATTACCTGTCATCGAACTCGAAATATCCACAACAACACAGGTTCAAATCCCTAAATGATTGTAATCACGTAGAGAGAGAGAGAGAGAGAGAGAGAGAGAGAGAGAGTCACGTGAACAGTGAACTATATACTATGCGAAAAAATCGTTAAACAGATCTCGCACGGTCTCCTGGCTCTACTTAAAAGCAATGAAATTAAACACATAAATAGACTAAAAGAAGCCAGCATTCGGCGTGCAGTTGCAACGATACGATAAAATAAATTTCAACGTCCGAATAAACGCTGGTAGTCGCGAACGAGACCGTCGGAAATAAAAGTGATCACGGCGTAATGGACGATAATTAAACGCGTTTCCGCGTCACGGGGACAGCGTCGAACTGGAACGTCGTCGTTCCGCGATAGCACGGTTGATTTCGAGCACCGCAGGTCTGTCGGTTCCGTTTATGAGTTGTTCGCGAGCGGAAGTCGATTCGCCGCGAGAAAGGGCCTCGTCGAGCGCTCGTTAAATATTCCGCCGTTGCATCGCGAAAATCCCCTCGGCCCTGTTTATTTTCCTCACAGTGCAGCGAAACGCCGACTGACTATTTCCTTTAATTGTTAATCCGCACGGCAAACAGCGACGGCAAATACACGACGGATGCGCCGTTAATTTCGCGAAGACGCGACGACAAACAGGAGCACGCGAGCAGCATTCGCGGGGATTACCTGGGAATCTACCCATCCAGCGAAATCGCTCGAGCTAATGATTTTCTACTGGACGGAAAGTATGAGTTTCACGCGTGGGGGAGGCTCAGAGCTGGTGAACTTCCGGGTCAGAGGATCACTGACTGTGTCAGTCTATCTCTAGTCCCAGCTCCACTAGGTTTAACGCTAAATCCACAAGTGACCATTTACAAACTTTTGTATACAGTATATAAAGCGTATACATTTATACACGTATAAAGCACGGTGTTTGCTAGCTGGTACTGTCAGACTCTACCGCGATGATTTCGGCAAACGGTTGGAATAACGAATCTTACAACTAATTGGAGGTATTTTATCCGCGAGCGTTCACACGCGGCGCGAAACGTGCGCTCCCATGGGACGGCGCCGGTGCCTATCGATCGGCCCCGTTCTACCATTTCACTCTCCCATTAAACTTTCGCGTCACGCCGAATTTTTTTCCCCTGTTCGCCATTACAACGATCATCGTGGCAGCTGGTTCCGTTCGGACGTCACTTTTGCGAGAGATCCGCGCGAAATTCGGTTCTCCCGCTGTATAGATACCAATCGTTCCCGAACCTCGCTATTTCCGGGCTTTCGGTGCGCAATAACGCAAACAACCGTAACGCTGGAGATGCTCGATTAATTTTTTTTTTTTTTTGTTTAAATACTGCAGAATTTGAAAACGAACCTCCACTGTTGTTGTACATTATTTTAAATATCTCTAGTACCACAATAGCGTGTCGACTCTTAGTATAATTATTTCGTAGAAATCTAGAGTGAATGAAAAATCGATATTCTAAAGCTCGACTTCCTTTTCCAAGGATTCTCTTAAAAATGTACACTTCTTAGAATTCCGCAACCAGGTCGATGGTATGAACTTTGAAAGCTCCCATTGCGTCAGGGGAAATCGACGGGATCTAAACAAGGCGAGTCCCCTCTCGCAGGATTGTCGATGGGTCGTTGACGGAGGTGTTCGATTAATTTCACGGCGCTTCCACTGGAACAGTTACTCCACCTCTGTCCACTTTGCTTTCGTTTAATCCGATTTGGACTGACGGGGCTGTTCTCGTTGGCCCGTGGCACTTGATTCTCCGTCCAAGCCGTCCGGTTACCTTCGATGCAATTAGATATGCGCGTCTTGGCCCCGTCGTGCGCGAGGTTAAACCGAAGCTTTCCGAGGGGGCTATTTGTCTCCCTTTTCCGTAATCTCTAGGTAATTTATACCGAACGTCGGAAATAGAACTTCCGGCTCGGTTGCGCGGCGAGCCATGTTCCTTCTACCTCGAACAAAACGAATCCCGAGTCTCTACGTTGAGCATTTCCGATGCGCAACCCACGGCTCACTAATGGCCGATTCGCTGGGTCCTGTGGTTAATGTGCTACCTTGTTGAAGTATCGGTACCTTGAAGTCGTAGTGTAGTAACGCGGCAACGTGCACAATAAAATACACGGGGCACATGTGGCACGCGAGTTGCCCTTCCAATGTGTTTGTTTCAGACAAGCCCGATTGAAGTTTGAATTTCCCTCGTCCATGAACTGCTAATAACTTCCCGTGTATACACAGTTTGAAATTCACAAACTAACCGTAAAGTAAACTCGCGGTTTCTTGCTCTTTCGAGACGATGACAACGGAAGTCGCCTTTCTGGTTTAGCGATCAAAGCCACTTACGCCCGAACGAATCCAAAGTATGTTTAACGTGTGAGAAAGGATTGCCGTTCGCGAGCAAAGTTCCACTTAGCTGGGCTTCGTCTGGCGCTGCAACAAAGAACAACGCTCGGCGCGAGAGCACGGTCGCGGACGAGCGAGTGCTTTACTTACTATAATTAATGCGCGTTCTCTCTATCGCCAGATCCCGCTCGAGCGCGAGCAATTAGCTAAAAAGCCCTCGGGGAAGACCGATGAATGTTCTTCCGGAAACAATTCACATCGACCGCGCATAACGTAACGCGATCGATGAACGCCTAAACCTATCGGATCGTTTATCTATTCATCGACGCGCCCGTTGCCTTTGTCCTGATTAAAGCCCGGCTAATCCCTCTATAGGTTGGTCTGTTCGTTGGGTCTCTGTTTCGGTCGTACTTGTATTTTTGTTTGTATTATCGATGATTTTCTTATAAAGTGCATCCTTTGGCGAAATACTTCGGAAAAAGTCGTATTTCAAATGTTCGATCCTGTCTCCTTCGGGTAACAGAGATGAGATTATTTAACGCAATTAGACGAATAGTGTTTTAATACAATGATGTAAAACAGCTAAAAATTCTACAATTTTTCTGGGTGAAAAGCGGAGGAGAATTTTTTTTAAACTAAGGCAATTTTAATTGTACGTTTTAATGGGATCGTGGGGTTCATTTTTGCTTCGTTTGGGCGAAATATACTCGCGCACGGAGGCACCGAATAATAAACGCAACGAGCTTCGCTAACAATGTCGAAAATAACGAACGGCCCTCTATTAAAATTAAGCTCGTAAATTGTGAACAACCACTCGGTCACTTTTAATTGTTTGACCCTGATAGAACCGTTCGGGAAACATTTCGTCCAGTCGACCCACGACACTTCCGGTCCCCTTGTAATATTTTAACGCAAGTCCACGCGTACCAACGGAAGACCTCCCTCGCAGAGTGAAAAATTCTCGCGAATAACATCGATTCGTGCTGTCAGCCTCTCGTTGGATTAATTTAATCTGTATCAACTTCGAAAAGTGTCCAACTATCGGCAACTTAACGTTAGAAGCTATAGGTAACTTGACATTAATAAAAAGATGAGATTTATTATCAAGATCTATTTTTCTTACGTCGAGATGAATCAAAAAGTCCTTTTTCAATTTTCTAGTCGGGCGCCTCGTTAACAGGGCCCAATAAAAAATTCAAAACCAATTCCTATTATACTCAATCACAATCGAAACGTATTTCTTTTTATTTTTATGCCAGCGGTATGTCGATACAAATTCTGTTCGAAATTCTAGACGTCATTGTCGGTATGTTTTTAAAACTTTTTCAGTCTCTTTCGGTCATTTGTTGTACGAACAAAAAAAAAAAAAAAACAAAAAAAAAACAAAAAAAACTGAAACTTCTCGCGGAATTTAAACGTGCGAATAAAAATCGGCCAATAAATTAAATTTGTACGGTAAAGTAATTTAAATTTTCGTTTGTGTCCTGTTATTGTAACGTTCCCCGTCCCGCGTTGGGTGCGTCGTTGTCAACGTTGTTTTTTCGCGAACAAACGCAGCGCCGTTCTTGTTTACGAATCCGTCCCACTCGTCGAGCGGGAATAAAAGCGTGAAAAGCGACCGTATCGAGTCGCATCCCGACAACCATAGGTATATTGGAACCATTCGGTGACGGTTGTCGCGTCAACGTATCCATCCCGCTTTATTGAACCCTCGACCACTCGAATTTCGCTCGCCAACGTCATTTCCCTCCCCCTTCTGCCTCTAACCCGCGATAAGTTCGGGGAATAACCATAATTGGCAGCAATTTTGCGTTCCGTTATTAAAAAGAAAGAGGAAAGGAAGTTTCCAGGGCGAAACGACTTTACTAATTAGCGAACAATCGCAACGGACCGAGCAGAAGGAGAATTCGGAGCGTGGTCGGGGCTCCTTAAAAGTTGCGCGGCCCTTTTTCCCGCACTTGAAACTAGACGCCTTTATTAAAACTTTTGATTGTCCGCCGTTAAGGATACTCCACTCCTCGCGGACGCCATTTTTCTATTCAATTAACGAGCATTGAAATATCACGGGGACGGGAAGTCGCGAAATTGCGAAATATCAAGCCCTGTACCGTGTTACATTTGAGTTTCTAAACTGCCTCGTTCGAGATAACAGTTTAGAAGACCTTTCTAGTTTGAGTTTCGGAAGATACTGCTAAGAACACGTCGCAGTAGAGACAGCGTGACACAATTGGTAAGATAGAATAGTCTATCGATAGCGTAGAGCATTCTGTCGACGAGACTCGAGAATGTAGGATCCTGGATCGAAAATTTGATCGAGATGATAGTCTGCATTGTCGACAAAGCAACTGTAGAAGCTGCCAAAAAAATAACTGGAGTTTATTCGCCGTGCTATAGATACCTAGAAGCGTTCTCTCTTCATTTTAATTTGTGGCGAATCCCAGAGAAATTTTTCATTATTGCTCCTGTTTAATTAGACTGTTTGAAACGTCTCGTCGATAGGTTGCATTTACCATTTCGGCCGAACACAAAGCCAAACAAAACAGTGTATTCCGTAATAATCGTCGAATGAAAGCTCTTGGTAAGGCGCTGGTGAAAAATGGGGGAGTCTCGTTTAATTTGGAGCACCTTTATTCGCCATCTAATTAACCGACACGGATTCCAACAGACTCGTGGCATCCTTTCAACAGCTCCGGATTTAATTAACCTCGTGCAGGGTCGACTTTAGTTTCAGGGTAAAACTTTCCCCTTTACAGGGTAATCAGAGTATCGGTCGCTTTATTCCGCTACGGCGAAAGCGATATAGTTGTCGATAAAATAAGCTCGAGAATCTCTGTATTCCATTATGAAAATCGAGGCGAGCCATTAAAAAAAAAAAAAAAAAAGAAAAAAAAAATTTGTCTTACCTACATTCTGATTCCATTGATTTTCCTCCGAGCGCCAAAGGGCTGCCCTCTAATTTCAACTAAGTACTCAAATTTTGGCTAACTCGTAACCTGAATTGGTGGGGTGAAATCTCGGCGCGATAACCTAAATTGAAAACAGGCACGTCGAGGATTGGAGGAGACCGGAGGTAGAAGGTGTCGCGCCCTATTCTCTTTTTTTCCGTCGCGTCGGTAAATCGAGGAGAGCGAGCACTCGAAGGCCTCAAAGCGAGAGGACGTCTTCGAACCCTGGGAAAGAATGGCGGAAGGGGTAGGGTTGAAAGAAGCTGCGGACAAACGAGGCGGAGAGAATCAAGCGTCTTCTCGCCTACTTGTTTTCTCGACCGCTTCTCGCCTTCCTACCTATTCTTCCCTCCTCGATTCTCCTCCCCTCAACCCTTCGTTCTAACCCTTTGCTCCACGCCACGACACCCAACTATCGCACGCCCCGATCTACCCTAAGTGCATTACGCCGCAAACCTGCTAGTTCAACCGATCGGATAAGCGCGAATGCATCGCGTAGAAACCAGAAATTGCTTTTGCCGAACTCACTCCCAGTATTTTTCCCCGTCAACCCCTCGAAAACTATACTTTCTCGAAAATTGTGGTTAAAAATGGTTGGAGTACTTTCTCGAAGAATTTTTTTCCGTGGGAGGTGCTGCGAGGTGCTGCGAATACGCCGACTGCGTGGTCGATTTCAGACCGACGTTGGTAATAATAATCCGTAGGCGCAGAGACGGGCCAGCGTTCGATTAACCGGCTGCTCGTGCGTACTTAGTGGCTGGACAAATCCTGTCAATTTACCTTCCGCTACAGCTGTGCTCTCCATTAACAACGAGCCGGTTATGCTAGCGCGTTCCGATTCCGCGGCTGGGAAAATTCACGCGGAAATCTTGCGTCGCGTCCACGCTTTTTTCCGCGTAACGGACGTCCAGACGTGGAAAAAAAAAAAATGAAAATAAAGGAAAAACGCGACACGAGCTGGCGCAGCTTATGGAACACAACGACCAAGCCCTTTTGTCACACCAGAGGTTGCGCCGTTGGATTTCACTCGGCCCGACGCTTTTTCGTAAATAATTATGCGCAAAAGCCTGTTTACGCGCGAGAGCCTGTTTGTTCCCGTAGCATCGAGCCCTTTCTTATTATTGCGGAGCTTCGAAAGAAAGGAAAGCATAGACCGACCCTTTACGGTTATTAAATTGAACGTGCTCGCAGAGGTACGTTTTGTTTGGAGTGCTATGTGTTTTTCTTATTGAGTGTGTTTCTCTTGTCCTGTCCGGGTTTCTCTTGTCCTGTTATCTCGCTGGTCTGGCCGGCCGATCTCGCGACTTTCTTTTAAGGAAAAACGTTGTCACATGGTGAGGGTGGAGGGGACATAGAAAACACTTGGAGGAAGAATCTTGGGAGCTGAAGGAACTTGTCGGTTAACGGGCAAAGTATCTTATGAAGCGAAGTGTCTTAGGAGCTTAAAAATCTTGCGAACTATGTCCTGTAGAGAGCGTCTCGCGTCAGATTGTCGCTATCCAAGTTTACCGTCGTTGCTATCTATCGTGTCGCGATTACCTCTGTCAGTTTGCAAAATTGTATTTATTATTCCATCGAGGTAGATCTTGGGTCCACGAAATGAATTCTTGCGACACGTAGCATAAAAATTGAACGTACGATAGACGGCGCCGGAGTATCGCGAGGATCCCCTGTGTCTCTTAGACAGGATATCCACCACGTTTCCTTCACTCCAGCTCCTCGCAATAGAAAATTCCACTTATGCATAATGTAACAGCGTTCTCTGTTACCTCGAAGACGTCGTGCACTTTTCACCGGTCTCGATAGCTTCTTCGACAATTACCCATCCCTCGAGTAATTCGAAATGACTCGTTTGCGATTGAAAAGTATTCCTTGAAATAATTTAAAGTCGGTCCGAGTGGGGACGCTCGTTCTCCGCGGGCGGTTTCATCGTAATTGTAATTCGATACGTTCGATGAATTCTATTACATAATTGGTTAATTCGATCGCCTTTCCGCGGTTCGATTAAACCCCGCAATATTGCGGTCGGGGCCGGTTAGTTATCGAATATTTCGCGAAAATATTCATAAGGTCGCATTATTTGTAGCGGCCGCATTTATTATTCACGGGCTGCGACGGTTTTCCAGCTGTAGCCCGTTCGATACGTGTTCCGTCGACGAGAACGATATCGAATTTCATTAAACCTTCGTTAAACGCGTTATCGCTCGGGCATCGTCGCAACGGTCGCGCCTGTTCCCTATCGAGATTAATTATCGCGTTGTTCGCGGCGCCTGATTCCGTACAATGAATATGTAGCAGGTCTCGGTATGAATTAATTTCGACCAGCGCACCTACGTACATCCTCAGAAGCCGAAAGGAACCGCGCGCGGCCCTAATTGGCCCATCCGAGCCGAGGAGGACCTGCCATCCCTTGTAAATAAATTATCGACGCTTGTACTACTGCGACGCGTCAGAATGCGCATCTAACCGCACACGAACCACGCAATTGGAATATGTACATCAGTCTGGTGGCGAAGAGTCAAATTTTCGTGGAACAGAAGCGAGAAAGGCCTGCAAGGGGAAGTAAAGAGTGACAAAGTCCTCGAAATGGAGAGGGAA
Organism: Hylaeus anthracinus; assembly: GCF_026225885.1. NCBI lineage: Eukaryota > Metazoa > Arthropoda > Insecta > Hymenoptera > Colletidae > Hylaeus > Hylaeus anthracinus. The sequence continues at coordinate 15,832,239 of NW_026535284.1, read as the reverse complement.
GGTAATCGTAGACGGTAAAGGTTCAATTTACCGGACAATCCCGCTGTCGCGTGCGATAAAAATCGAGGCCGATCGAGAGCACTATCGGGGCGGGGGGGGGGGCTGAGTCTGGCCGTGAAAGGGAAGAACTAAACGTTTGTTTCCGATTAAGGAACATGGCCGACTGCCAACCCCACGGATAGCTCCTCCGACGCGATGGGATCTCGGGAGTTTCGTTCCTTTCAGCGTGGAATCACTGGACTCGGTCCTTGGAGCACCGTTGGCTGACTTGGCAGAAAATGACGGCAGGATTAGAGGGGGTGAAAGGGCTGCCAGGGTGACAGACCGCGGCTCGGACGTTTGTCTGGCTCGCGAGAAAAAAGAGTCCTCGGTTCTGTCCAACTGGTCCCTGGCAACGAGGACTCGTTCGGTTTTTATACTGGATGAAGCTCTCGATAGCGTGTGTTTCACGAATAGCGCTCGAAGAGACTCGCGGAAGCCACGATTTCGATTCTCTTCCTTTACGAGGCCCAATAAAGCCGCATAAGATGGTGACTTTATGTGGCCCTCGCGGCGAAAACTGTTCAGATTGTCCTCCTCATTCGGAGGAGGAAAACGTTTTCATTCGAAGAAAAAAACAATTCGCGGCTGGGCACATTAACAATTAGAGTATTCCGATACTTACTCACCCCTGGAGCGAGTTTCACGTGGAAAGAAAATAAAAATGGCAGAATGAGAGACGTTAATACAAACGCGGATCGAACGCGTTGCGGAATCTAGCGATGCAAATTCCCACCGCCGTGGTTTCCGGTTTGACAAAAGAAACGGTGAAACGAAATTTCTAAAAATTCAATTGCGCCCGAGCGCGTGCATCCCCCTTAATTCCACCCGCGATCGATTCAAACTCAATGCCAGAGCAATTCCTAATTGCGTTGCTCTAGCGTGCCTTCCCGTGCCCGATCGCGTTCAGGGAAAAATGTATAAAATACCGGTAATATCGAGGCGTTCGTGTGAGTCGGTTGCGCAAAAAAAAAAAAAAAAAGAAAAAAGATAGTTGAGAGGAAAAATATGCACGATATGCAGGAAAGTTTGGTAACGTACGCGCGCGGGTGTTCGTGTTCCACCAGCGCGAAAAAGGTGGAAAGCATGTTAATTATATTCGGAATTAAACGTATCCAATGGACGCGTTTAATTACGCGATCTTCCGTTACGGTTGCCAGACGTATTTAAACAGACTGCGCGCAGTTTTCATCCCCGCGGTACGTTCGTAATAAATTTATATCGGATAAGAGACTCGGATGCGCCTCGCGGTGCAATTTAGGCGAGAACCGTAAATAAGTTTCGCGCGACGTTACCTTCGCTTCTATAACTCACGCAATTTTTTAATAAAATGCTTTAAGAAAATTTGCGATGTTAGTTTAAACGCGCATGAATACGCGTGCATAATACGAGCTGGGTAGATATATTGGATCCTGGGAAATTAATTCCTGAAAACCGTGTGGAAACTATGGTAGGAATCTTTAACTTCTTGAGGGCGTATTGTTACGTATGCGCACGTTCGCATTAATGTAATAGTTATTTACTATCGCGATACGTTTTAGAAATGAAGAATGTACTATATTAAAGTGGGACAGTATATTTGTACGTTGAAATTCGGTTTGAGAGCTGATAGTAACCCATTTCGAATTCGTCCCTCGAAAAGGTGACCCTTAACAAATTCGTTTCCATCGATTCCACGTGAATTTGCAGTTAAAAATGAGCCATTCTATGTGTACATACGTATACGTATCGATACGCACTGCCGCGATCCGGTCTCTTTCCCTGCACAATGTCGATTACGTCCATAGCGAACGTATCAAAGGGCGCTGGTTAAATTACGCTGCTAAACGTGATCGAGTAGAGGCAATTTCGATGAAAACACGACGTGGCTTTATAATGGAAGTCCACAACGCGATCGCATAGGCGCACGCGAGCTCCCGTCGCGTCTCTCTCTCTCTGGTCTTAACAAAAATTATGAATCCCGCGGGCCGGCAACAGTCTTCCGCAGAGGTCTCCGTTGTAACATTTACAATGTTCCACGTCGTAAAGCTACGCTCGTAAAATTCCGACGTGCCGCAGCCGAGTGTGTTCGTTTTATCCACTGGCTCCTTGGAGGTGTTTCCTGGTTGCCTTGGACCACGCTGGCTTCTCCGGCGGCTCTAAATAACGACGATATCGAGGATGATTCCTTCCTTTATACTGTAACAAACTGCTTAGAGACTCGTAGAACAATGGCGAAGGTCTTGTTTGGGTAGATACCTTAGGAAAAGTATCCACCATAGACACTAGGGGTTGATTTAGGTTGTTAAATTGATTCTATTATGATGGATAAATGCATTCGAACGCGTAAGGATAGCCGCCACTGCGTATGGCCGCGATGGCCCCCATCCTTGCACCTAAACGCACTTAAACCTAACTGGAGCGGCCATCACCGCGTGTATCCTCCATAGCCGTCTTCTATCGACTCAAAAACGTCCAACCCAGATCCATATCCCAGCCTATATCCCATCGAGTTCTATTTGTAGTATTCTTCAGGCACCACCGTTCCCAACCGATCGTACCTTTAAAAACGAGACGCAAATAAATTTGTCGTTCTACCCGTAAGAAAACAGGACCAGCGTTCGCGGTCCATTATTGGAAAAGCGTGCAAGGTGACAGCTGTCGGCCGGTGCACGCAGCTTTACGAGCCGCTGTAAAGTTCTATTGTTGGCGTCACAATGGGCGCAGGTTGCGCGTGGGTCTCGTTGCTCGGGACAATAACGTACAAAATATATGGAAATGGAACGTCTTTCGTGCACGGTCCGCCCGCCCGCGACGCGTTAAATCTTCTTTAGCTTTACGTTTGTAACTTTTTCAACGTTTTCCCGCGGATATTCGAGGTGTTTCGTTCGGGCGCTTTTATTCGTCGACAAAAATTAGAAAGTTAGCGCCGGACGTCGTACGCTCTTTCTCGTACGCGGCAAAAGAAGTCGGGAATTACAGAATCGAAAGCCAGAGTATAGAGAGGTTTCGTTTGACGGTATATCGGACTGGATGTAGGGGATGTTAACCCGATCGATTTCTATAAATAACTTCTGGATTTCGTGCGTTCGCGGTTGTACGCTCTGAGCTCACGTCACAAGTTGCCCACTCTAACTCGTTTGCGGGGTCGAAACTTTTATTTCTGTCTTTGGGATTCCCCGACGAACTATGACGATTCGCGTGTAATCAAAGCTGTAACGAATACCAACTTTGGTGTGGTCGTACTACATTAAAACCTTAATCGAAAATGTGAAATAAAATTTTCTCCTACAAGAATCTTTAAGGTACGTCTGACTATTACTCCCTGTTGCTACTTCTAGTCGCTGAAGCCGTATCCGCGTGAACGCACGGAAGATCCCAGTTGACCCAGTCGCGTCCAGTAGCACGCGCGCCTCAAACATGTTCGAAATCGATTTTCTCGGAAACAAAGCCCCTGGCGAAAAAATTTCATCTCGCATTTTCGATTCACTTTTCCACGCAGAACAACCTATACAGCCGCTCGTGCCGCCAGTTATCGGATATACCCTGTATACGCGCGTACGTGACGCGACGCGAAAGAAGCATCTTCCCGCGGAGTCGAAAAAGTTTCGGCGAGTTCCGCGCCGTAAATTTCGCTGCTATTCGCCCGCTGTCCCACTGGCTTGGCAATTTTCTTTAAGAATTTCCCGCGATTGTGCGACAGGCTCGCATTCCGCGAAAGCTAATATCGTCCATAGAATATTAAGTTCCTCGAGTGGCGCACTTTTCCACGAAGATACTCGGACTAGAATCTTCCTCTGGAGTTTATGCCCCTGTCGTGACTCCTTTAATTCTTCGGCTACGCGGGAGTAAATTTAGGTAACTTGAAAGCAGAAGTAGAGCAGGTTAAAATTTTGAAGGTGGAGGTATCGAGGCCTTTAGTTTCAACATTTTCCATCGGAAGTTTCGGCTGCTAGAAGAGAGAGAGAGAGAGAGAGAGCGAGAGAGCCTCAGAATAATACCAAGGGTCTTTCAACAACGTTGCCAGTCTTTTTCAATTAGATCTCCTCAAGTTCCACGATCCTTGTTCTACAAAGGGCGTTTCGGGGCCAGGCTCATCGCAGCTGGCGGAGGCACTCGTCTCTTTCCCATTCGACGCATAATAAACTACAGCCAACCGCCGAGTCTCGAACGAACCGCTTCGCGAGATTCGTGGCGCACTTCAACGACCGCCGCTTCTCCATCGCGTCGAGTCTCCGTGTTGCACGACGACGAAATACGACGAGGACCCTCGCCTCAGATGATGGCCCGAAAATACCTCCCCTCGTGCTCTCGTTTTCTCGCTACCTTTGGAAAAACGGAACAGAAAAAAACCGATTCCGTGCAGCGAACGTGAGCACGCTGCGGGGGAAAAAAAATCGACGATGCGGAAGTAAAAGGGGGCTTAGGCAGGGACTTGAGCACGGACTATTGCCGCAGCGAGCGGCCAGCAACGAAACGAGAGGAAGAGGCGGCTATCTTCGAGCACCAGGAAGAAAATGGAAACGAGTTTTTGGGGGGCATTTATTTGGGTAAAGTGAAGCAATCTCGGTAGATCAATTTTTTCGAACGGCGGCTGAGTTGTTTCAGTTTTTACCTGTGATAAAAGAATCAGCCCGATCGGAGGGTAGCCCGTATTCTTAACCCAAGCCCACGACGCTGATTTCTCGCATATACCTGAAACATCCTTGCTCCGGAGTCTGAAAGCAGCCAGAGTTAAGAGAATACACTATTCCCAAGCTCTCCTCGAAATTTTCTTTCGAAAGTTCCGAAACAGAGGTTTCCTGGGAGCGTGTTTACAGTTTTCAACACCGCCGTAGTAGGAATCAGCCACGCCAAGTGTAATTTAATTTTCCGCTAACCCCAGCCGCAACATGCCGCTTTAATTAAAACTGTATCCTCAATTTTCGTGCCTCGAACTTCCTGGAGGAAGTTCCTTTAAGTATCTTCGACGCGCATAGCGATGCACGCGTATTCACCCCGAGGCGTTCGAAGCTGCGCGACGTAGCAGTTCTCGCGCGGATCGCGATAACCTCCACGAGCTGGGAAACTATCGCGACGACGGTAGCACTTGTTGAAAACATCCTGGGAATACCCGCTGGATTTTACGTAAAACACTGGCTCTTACGTGTTTGTAAATAAAACATCTCTGCTGGGAAATATCGCGAACGGCTTTCACCCGCATTTTCGAGTTTCCACTCGCGTCGTTGGAATTCCTCCGCGCCCCTGGGCCGAGAAAACAGACAAAAATTTCCGCACGCTAGATCGAGTTGGCTGAAATATTTTCATTTCGAATAATACATGATCGATGGACTGTTTTACTCTGAATGTGGATACGAAAATAGTTAAAGAACCGTTATATTTGTAGACTTAGAGGTAGCGAGGCTTTCGTGTAGGTTTGCACTTTTGTTTTACGCGACGTTGTTCACGATAAAAAACGACTTTACAACGAGGTCGAAATCCCTGCCTCCGTGGATCTATGACTAAACAAGGTAAAGAGGAGGAAGCTGCTTCCTCGACTCGGCTGAAACTATTCGCACGTGTCACCCTATCTCATCCAATTTCGTCCACGTTCAAAGTTCCCCCGGGGCCTGGGAATACCCAATATTCCAGTCACTTTAGGCTAGAATAGATACGACCTTATGGAAGAATCTTCACGCCTACATAAAAAACACATTACACCTTTTTTGTAGACAATATCATCACCTTCATTTTTTATGATAACCACTCTCACCCTAAGCCCGCTAATATCCACGATATCACCAAAAAAACTGATACGTTACACCTATTCACGGTTTTTGCTCAATTTCCCAAGATTCCTCGATAAAAGTACGAAAGTACACGTGAAGAAATCAGCTTCCGCGTGCTTATCTCGTAGCAAGAAGTGCTCCGAGTACAAAATCCGACTACGTCGACACTCAAAATAGGACCCAGTCGAAAAAGAACAGCCCGAAGGCGCTCGATGCATACGCTGGTGGGTCGATGGTGCGAGTGCAGGTGGTTGGCCACGAATTGTCAGGAAAAGCTCCGAGGAATACCGGCTCGATAAATGTAACTGCCACCTGATTTCCCAGAGGCGACGCGCCAGAATCGGAGCGCAGCCGACCGTTCCGAAATAGCCTTTTTCCTCGTACGAACGTGTCGCGTACCCGCGCAGCTGATACTCGGGGCTGAATATCGCATGCCGCTTTAGCCTTCGATAAGCCGCGCCGACGTGCACGTTGCTCGCTGCCCGTTGTCCTAGCAGATCGATGCCGATACACTGCACCGACCACGTGCATCATCGGTCGGCCTCGCGGCGCCAGTCCTCGCGCGTTCCAGTCAACTTGTGGCACGGGGTGGATACCTCGTGGGCAAAAGAAAGAGCTAGTCTTAACCAGAATACTCATTTCTTGGTCCATCGCTGCGAGGAACGCATTCCTCTGTACACAGCCAGAGTGACAAATGACTCGACATCGCGACTGTTTAGGGCTTGAAGTAAGGGCTAATGAAGCACCTAGCCACTATACGAGACACAGGAGGGGATATCAAATGTCCCTCGGTAAAAGTATTGCGACGATAAACAGTAACAGTCGCGTCGGAAGCGCGGTTTAAAACACTCGGCGCGAGCGCGAGGAGATAAATGGAGGGGACGCAGTCGTGCTGAATTCTTTCCACTGCGTTGCATTTCACTTGTATTTCCTCGTTGAATTTCATTAATCGTTGATGCCGATGTCGAGAAACTGGGACGCAATTGGACGAATAGGAGCGGTTTTTTTTTCTTTTCTTTTTTTTAATTGGAAAGTCTCCGAGTTACACAAATATAAATAACACGATATACACAAATATAAATAACACGAATAAATGTTGGGTCTGTGTTATCCGTCTATAGATTAAGTTAACCCACGATGTCAGGTGTAGCATAAATAAATAGAAAAGCCTGGGGCTCCAGTCATTGGAGTGAATGATGGATGAGGGCTCGATTGGGATTGGCCGTCCATCCTGAAAAGGTCCTGCGTACGTCAGAGCGAAATTTCATACGGAGCTCGTTAATAACCGAGTGGTTCCATTTCGCGACGCGGGCCGCCAGGCGAGCGTGCATCGCGCGGGCATAATCGATTCAGAAATTGAGCACTCGAACGATGCTGCACGACAAAGGCACGTCGAACTCCTGTCGATCGTTACAAACAACCTTTGTCAGCGTCCGCGAGTATGATTATTATATAACGAGCCTACGGTAACGTTGACGCGAGCGAAACAGTTTCGCAACATCGCCGCGTACACGTTGCACGACAGGAAAATGAATACGACACGTGAGATTGGATGATGATCAGATATACAAGATGTATAGGATGTACAGTGGATAACGGGTAGACAATGTTGAACAGAGAAGCGTTTACTGGCGCAAAGTGGCCGGATGAGTCGAAAAGTGGTTCTAATTCATCGACGTTAAGAAAGTATTGATAATTAAATGTCACATATATTAGAATTATATTCCGTCGTTATCTGGTTCCATTGAAAATTAATTTTCGATCTCTTCGCCGTAGAGACACATTAAAAATAGGCTAAAAATCCAAGAGAAATGGAGGGAAGGTAGAACAAAAAGCGAGAAACTTGTCCGCTGTTGGATTCGTCCGACGCGACGGTCGCCAGTTAATCTTCTTTCTGAAATCCTTTTCCCATAATCCCGCGATTAACCGAATCTTCCAGTTCCGTTTGGAGTTTGGGGAGCCTCTCTTGCGGCTCGAGCGTCGGGCTGAAAGCACGGACGTAAAAAAGTGGCGGGGTTTCGTTTCGCATACGGGCAGCGTGTAGCGTTTTAAAATTAGCTGTTTCTCGTGAATAGAATTAACTGAAAAGGGCGGAAAGGACGCCGCCGCCGGGGATGGCGGAGAGAAAGAGAGAGCGAGCGCGGGAACGTTACCGCGGATTAAACCACTTTAAAAGTAGAAAGACGGGAAAGAAGTAGACACGAGCGGCTGGAAGGTCTCTCGTACGACCCGCATCCTGCGAACCTGGACCGGAGCGCACGGCAAATAATGAAATACAGGAAAAGTGGCGCTGTGAAAGGGTACCTTAATCTCACGAGTGGGACGAATTTTAAAAAAAAAAAAACCGCTCATTGTAACTTTATACGAAGTAATACTTGGAAAAATCTTTCGAATTTGTTATTAAGTGAAAGGGGAGGATTACTGGAGGAATAATTCCGGGCTAATGCAGACCTAACCTGACGCTTCAATCGATTTAGGATTTATTTTGTTTTCTACTAGGATTCCTCTCGTAAACAATCCTTATTCCCTCGGGGGCTGCAGCTGTGCTTGGACACACAGTTGCAGTGCGGGTTTGGCGAACCCGAGGTACCCGAGCTCCTCGTGGGCCCATTGGGCCTGATTATTCAAAAACCAGCGCCTTAGCACCGTTAAAAAATGAACTTACCAAGCAACAATGTTTCCGCATGAAGAACGAGCCAAATTTGGTTAGGTCTGGTATTATTATTATTCTTCTTCTTCTTCTTCTTATTATTATTATTATTATTATTATTATCCTGACTAAAGGTCTCCACTGTGCACGTTGGATTGTGTTACTCGTGCTAGACCAAGTATGATAATTTGTACAAAGGCGTGCTGCAGCACTTCGAGGCAACCTCAAAGACATTACGTAACACAAAACGAACGCGAAGAGTTAAGGGTGAAACTAGTAAGATAGCGCCGGGGAAACGGATCAAATAGAATGGAAAAGTAAGGAGGAGAAGTTACGCGAAGCGTCGACGAATAAAAAGGAATTGCTGGCACGTTTGAAAGCGGAGGATTCCAGCAGCTGACAACGTATCTTTCCTCGAATTTATTCTTACTCTAGATTAATTTATCCCCTGTTCGTTATTCACATTAAACCTACAACTACCAACGTGTTGTTCATAAAATGATCAGGATCCTAAAGATTCATAAAAGGAAAATGTAGTTCGGCCGACGGTCGATCGGGAAAATCTACTTAAGAAGATTAAGATTAGCTTGAACGTAGGATATCGCGGCGCTCTGCGCATTCTATCGTTGCATCCGGTGGGCCGGCTAAGGTCAACCAGGATTACTACAGCATAATTTAGGCGAAGCCGAAATTCACCAGGAAACTCGAGATATGCCTGACGAAGCTGTGCAAACGCATACGTAATGAGCAAACCCTCCGCGCCGACGAAGAACGTAAACTGTAATCACGACGGTACGCCCGCGGCTTTAAAGGGAATACAAGCTCTAATCCGACCCCCCCCCCCTAAGTCCGAGTAACGCGCGAAATAAAGATGTCGGACCAGCCGCGTACGATGATAACGCGGGAAATTCGAATTTTTCCATCGTCCGTGGGATTCCGAATGTCGTCATCTGTTATTTAAAAGGACGTTCCGAATATTTCTGCTGGAAATTTCACGATTTAATTATCGATTACTCTTCCGCGCGAGTGCTCCAACGATAATTTCGATCCGACGATGGAACGAGGGGGAAGATTGATGGAGGGTGCTCCTGAAAACAGTGGAAGCACGTGTCTGCAGGTGACGTCGCCCGGATGCTTCGTTATTTTCATGTTTCACCGTACTTTTTTGGCAAACAGCGATGGAAAATATAATCAACGACGCGGTAATCTTCTCAATGGACCGCGGGGTGTTTTTTGTTTCCTCGACGATGGAACACCGACGAGCGTTGATGGATTAAGAACCGTCGAATACCCGTCCAGAGCCAGATCGATAGCGCAGATATCCACGCGGTATCATCGAGCACGCTTTCACGACCACTCGCTTTTCAGACATCGAATAAACAACGCTGCATGACAACTATTCAACCCAGGGATCCCATCGAGGACTCTGAAAGCTACTGCATACAATTCACAGCCCTCTGTGAACCATTTATTGCAATTTTGCAATTAGAAACCGTGGTACCGGCCACAGAGGAGGATTTCGCTTCTCTGCGTCAGATTTACAATCAGACGGTTACTTTTACTTATTAAGCAAAAACATTTTGCTTGCACAGCGACGGTAGTGTTTGCAAACGGAAGAACAAGACCTGCGGAACTATATTATAAAACTATCCACTTATCGCCCTTTCACAAGAAGATGACCCCTGTCAATCATCAAAAATGCAACTATCATGAAAATTGCGAGCAAGAGAACGCTACACGTGTAAATTCGGTCTATTTCGAGTGTCCAGGTTAGCGTTAATGCGGCCATTATCCATAGAAAGGATGTTATCCCGGTTAACGATCGTCACTGTTCAGGCAACAAGGCATCCATCTTCGTTCCGTAAAAGCGTGGACCACTGTCGCCCGCCATCATTCACGCTACCGGTCGGACGTTTACAGGATTATGCAGTCCAAGTGGCCATCTGTGTCCCTGCTGTACACCAACCGCGGGGTCACGGTTCATCGGAGAGCCCTGCGAACGTGTGTGTACACGCGCATCTACAAACCCTCTCGGTTCATTGATCAACTCGCGCGCGAGCACAGAGTCACGAATGGCGACGCGATCGCGGCAACGATCGTAAATCATGCGATCGCGTTTTCGTTCCGCGCCCGGTAACTGCCTGCGAAAGCGTTAATTATTATTAATAGTCCATCGACGATCGACCCGCGAAACATTTGTAACTTGCAAGGTTTCAGGCTAGAACAGGGGGATCGATTTCGTTCTTCTCGAGTGGGAAGGGTTTTTGTTGTATGTTCTCTTTAAAAGAGGAAGGGACGTTTTATGTCGGATGATTGATAAATGGATGAGAAATAGGATAGGGGAAATAATAGAGGGAAATGAGGAGAAGATATGGTGATATGAAAGGGAAATAAAAGAGAAGTCAGTGGGAAATCGTAGGGAAATGAAGATACAAAGGTAACCCAGAGGGAAATTCAAAGGAAATGATCAAGAATTAAAATCAGCCAAATATCCGACTCAAACGAACGAAATTGACCAAACAAACGGAAACGACAAATTGTCACCAACGGGAATCGCAGTCATATCGCACACACGGGTGCGCAGAGATGCGCCGATTTAGGCGTGCAATAGGAAAGCGAGCGAAGCCAGCCTGTGGATCCTGTGGCTCGCGTGGGATTGGAGGAACGCGAAGCTTTCGTGAACACGGCGAAATATTCGGCCCGGTCGAAATGTATACGGGTGCTCGGCGTCGTTTCTTCTTTTTATCGAAGGACAATATTCGGCGACGCGCGATGCAAGAATGCAATTAGAATTCACCGAACGTGCGCGGGATTCCGAAAGGGACGCGGCTCTATGAACACGGGAACGTCGTGGAATACGAGTAAATGAAAGACGCAGATGCGGTGGCGCGTGCTGAATCGCGCACCGTGCTTCGTGCTCGCGTCCGACGAGTTTACGGTGCGCATAAATTATCCAGCTTCTCCGTCGAGTCCTCCCGTCGTAGTCGCCGTGAACGCGATGAATCAACAATGCCGTGTCGCGGGTGAGGCTTGCTGGCAGTTTTCTGGATTCTTATTCGTCGCTGTGCGTCGAACGACCACGCCAGACTAACCTCGTCGACGACGTCTTTCCCGCTGCGAATTGCTCGCGCTGAAAGGAACATCGTGCCTCGGTTTTTCGTGAAATTACCACCGTACCTCGGTTCCGTTCCTTTTCAAATGGAGGAGTTTACATGGAGTTGCCCCTGGCAACCGAGCTAACTATGTACCGTTCGCGAGCGAGAAGAATGAATCTGGCTGGACGTGAATATTTTTGGATTTTTTTCAAACTGTGGACTTTGAGGGATACTCTGTTTTGTTGCGTGTAAAACAAGATAATCGTATTTGAACATCGTTAAGGGGTGGGACCCTCGGGAATAGCCTGACTTGGACCGACCGAGTCTCAACTTGATGGACATTGCTGTACGAGGAGTCTAAAGTGCTCCAATCTGAGTAGCTTCTCGAAGAAACTGTTGCAACGTTATATTGACTTGGACGTATGTAGTCGATAGCAAAGGTGCATCGAGGCGATCAAGTAAATATCAGTCGAGAATTCAAATCCCCTGAGACTTAAACGTCTGTTGCCTCGGATGCATTATCGTGATAGGAAGCTGAGGCTATAGGCCAACGCTGGACCAGTAGAGCCAAGAAAGTATCAAGAATTTGATAAGGGGAAATTTTGAAATTGAATCGCTTATCATTTTTAAACTAAAAAGGGGCAAATGAAAATTCCAACGGAGCATCGATGGGCAAACGTTTGCAAGAAGAAAATTTTGAATTTTTTAATATATCATACACGTTTGCAAATTTTACGCTCCCATAAGTTTATCCTGTGTGATCGGTAATAAAGAAGGGGAAGGCGTTGGAAAAGCCAACGAAAGGAGCAACGTATTTCCAACGGTACTTTGAAAGCTGTCGATCGTCGATCGACAGTATCGCGCGAGCGTTTCCCGCGCGGCTGGGGGTGGATTCGGTTCCTCGCGCTGTCGAAAAGAGTAGAGTCACGGGAGAACGAGATCGGTCCGCGATGAATTATGGATGCGCCGCAGAGGGAACGTCGAAAATCAAAAGGCATTTCTCCCCTTAAATTTCCAACGGCCTTGGCAGAGTGCCAACGCGATGCTGAACGGTCTAAATGTTGCCTTCGAGCTCTAATTAACGCCGACCGCTCTCCGAATGCTCCCGATCGAACGCCCAACTCGTTTCGCGTAGGTATCCAACAAGTCGCGCATTTGCGGGGAGTGTGATACACTAGAACTCTTAATTCTTATTCTTATAACTCTTGTTACAGTAGTTTACGTGATAAATTCCTAGAATCTACAGTCTACCGATGACAAAAACCATAAAACGTTTACGAGTGCTGTCCGATTAGTCTCGCCAACCATTTCCTCCTGATATTTAGAATGAACAGCGAACCTGAGGACCAAAAACAGCGCCCTTGTCCCTACCATACACAACAACGTCACCATATAAAAACTTGCCGGTTTTTGTCTACCATTCTCCTGCTTCTAAGAGGTAAATCAGCGACGGCCATTCCCGAGCAACGACGCGAATGTTTCTTCGAAAAGGTTCCAGCCGCGATCGATTCCGTTATGACCGCGGCAAATGTATTTCGCCGCGACGAAATGTGTAAAAAAAAGGGTAACGCGGGGACGGACAAAACGGGGGTCATAGCGAGGGCCGCGAGAGTGCAAGGGGTAGCGTCCGGAAATCGGTACGATGAATTATGCATGCCAGGAATCGAAGCGTGGCTATGCATGCAACATTGATCGTCGAAATGCCGCATTACGTATTTGGAGCGTGTACCCCGCGAGATATCGCGAAAATACTTGCAACACGGCGGAAGGTGGACGTCCGAAAAAATTCACCCACTCGCGGATACCGATCTCGCTTCGAGTAATCCGCGAGGAAATTAAATAACGCGCCGAGAATCGATCATTTCTAGGTGGATGTAGTAATATTCGGGGTGTCCCGTGGCTGGTGGTACGAAGCGAACAGGGTGCGATTCTGCGTGAAAAATTGAATCGGAAATGTAGAATAAAATTTTGTCTTGTGACGCTTTATTTTCGAAAATAATCATCAGCGAGGTTTCAACATTGGGAAAATTCCATCAGTAGAATTCTCGCCTCGACAAATTTTCTTCAACGGCAGGGAAGTTGCTTAACAATAATTAAGTCTAAACTTGACGAGCTTCGGAAAAAAGCTCTACAAAACAGCATTCTCGCTTCTTCAGATTTCACGCGAAATCACTATGAAAACTGCACGGAAACATAAAGTTTCCTTGTAGAGGTTAATTAATTGTTCCACGCTACTTTCCGGGTATTCGAAGTTTATAATTACTATTCCGAAAGTAAATTACGTCTTCAAATATAAATCACTGTATTCTGCGGAGGTTTTAAATCTCTATAAAATGGTACTTGTACAGTTTGAAAGTTTAAGAAGAAATCAGTACGAAAACTGTTCGGGAGGGTAAAGTTCGCCGTCGGGACCAATCAATTGTCCGCGACCGTATGTATTTTAAGAAGACGCGAAATTACGCGAATCGATACCGCGGTACGTTAAAAACTTCATAAGCTCTCGTGAGCCTGAATAAATGAACGTAGTCTGATGAACTTTGCTGTTCCGTGCACACCAACCGTTGAATTAAATGTGGAATGGCTCTCGGTTTGTTGCAAACTTTGGGAAACTAGGCAATTACTCCGAAATAATGTCCTCGGTGGGAATTTATGTAATAAAACTGCTTTCTATTCTCGGAGATATTACACGACAGAAAAGGAACACAGAGGATTAAATGATTTAAAAAAAAAAAAAAAAAAGAGAGAGAGAGAGAAAAGAAAACAGACACGAATACGGTCACCAGTGACGCGAGTAGAATCAAGGGGGGCGCGAACGGTCGCGAGTCATTCACGACGCAAAATTGAGCGGATGCGTGGATGGTCGAAGGCGGGGCTGCAAATTAATTGGAAGCACTTCCACCGCGTCGAATCGATAATCGTTAATTAGGGTGACGTCAAAGGACGACAGCTCCGACATTCCCATCGCGGATAATGCAGGCGTCGTTACGAAACCGTTCAGGCTCTAATAGATTGCTAAACAGAGCTTGACGCGTCGGTGCTTTATGCAAATCCATTTTGCATAAATTGAAAATGTCTCGACAAGGTACAACTTGTATCGCAGCTCCCGAGACGCTCGGGAGACTACGCAACGTGATTCGTTGATTAGGGCGACCGATAGATTCACCAATTGCGATGCTTGTCTTAGGCGTTGAGCAATCGTAGGGCACGTGTTTTTATCATATTTTAATTCAAGCAAATGGATTAGGAAATAAATGAAGTTACAAAATTACATTCTGTGACCTTGTGGTGTGGCTAACTAGTAGCCAATGGGATGACACGAGGGTCTTGGTTTCCTGGAGACCCTTAGCCACCCCAAGTCCTAAAGAAAATTTCTGTCTCTACTTACCTCAACGAGCGTGTCGACCCTCAGGCTTCGCTCTCTCTCTCGGGCAAGAGAACATTTTTCCAAAGGAAATTGTGGTTCAGAATCGTCTCAGCTACCCTCCTATTTCCGGTTCTTACACTAATTCTGGGACACCCTGTATATATCCATGCCTCTTAACAAGATTGTGTTTGAAAGACTGAATGGATTGCAACGATCTACTTAACCTACATTTGTCATTAGACCCGTACCTCTTTTGTTTCTTTCCAATTAAATAGAATTTAAATACAACCCCCGCTATATATTCTATCGACATTAAAATTCTTCCAATTATCTTATGAACAGACCATTCCTGACGGTTCAGATTCCTTCACGTTTTACCAGCGGTAGATTGGTAACGACTTTAATCAAAGAGAGTTCGTCGAAGCTTCAACGTTTGTTCGGTTAGAAAATCCGACGTTTTTTCACGACACGTTCAATTTGCGTCTAGGATAAAAGCCGTTGCAATAAACAGTTCGCGACAAGCCATCGTTTAGAGGAGGATCCATAGGATATTGGACGTTTTGCAGCCGCTCAAAGCGTCCCTTCGACTGTAAGAATATTTGCCAGCATCGCATAGGTTCCAATATCTCTCGCCGTACATCACACCGGAGTAAATCCCGGCAGTAATTTTTACGGGGTAGCTCGATCGCCCCCCAACCTCCTACGTTGGCTGCTGAACACAGAGAAGGCGTTGGATGGACCTCATGATACAGTGGTGGCCAAACGTTGTCGCGATAGGAGCTATAAATCGCCTATCAGAAAGAAAATCTCAACGCTGCGTCCTGTACCGAACCGCTGTATACAGAGTGTTCCATGAACGGGTGGTAGGATCGAGTAACATATAATTTACGTTCAAAGAAAATTGCTTCGTTTCGAGATAAAATCGCATTTGAAAGTTCCATTACCGATGATGACTTTGTTGGTAATGTAGTGCACTCTGTCGATTATACAGTTCTTCGGTGGCAATGTAGACCAAACCGTCGGCGACGTAGAGTAGTTCTATCGGTAGCCATCGGCGTTAACTATCGGTAATGTAGCGCAGTTTATGGATCTGGCGGTAACGTAGAACACTCTGTTCTCTATAACACGGAGTGGACCAAACCTTGTTACGATAGGAGCCATAAATCGCTTATCAGGAATTCTCGAAAGCCGCGTCCTATACTAAAACGATAAATACTGGGTGTCCTAAGTCCGGTACAATCGGATAAGTGGTAATTTATCTTCGTGCAACTATAAGTCAATGATATGAAATCAATTTTTTTTTGTTTTTTTTTTTTTTTTGTATAGAGCTTCGTCTTCGAGATAATAGGAATAGGAAAATTCCGTTTTTGTTGAGTGTTATTTTATTTATTAATAGGTAACGTTGATCACCCTGTTGGCTATAGAGAATACTCTATCGAGACTGCAACGTTCTTTGTTGATAATACAGAGCACTCTGTTGGTAATGTAGATTACTCTGCCAACTGTACGCTCTACCCTGCATCTCCCCTTCCTTTGACTGATGAAACTTGTACACATTGCGCATAGCGCGTCTAATGGTTTGAGAAACGAGCACCTGGGGGAAAGGCAAACGAATATAGAGATTGATTGGAAGCGAAAGGTCCAAGCAGCCAATCGACCGTTAAGATTTAACAATTAACCTCGCGTACCAGCGAACCGCAATCGATTACAAACCACGTTATGTAATGCCATAACGAAATTTCTCCGTACGGGTGCATCGACTGGCCGCAAATTCAGTTTACCGAGTAGTTTATTCGATTACAGCAAATATAAACGACCCGTGGCCGCACCTTTGCGATCGAATGAAGCAATGGTTAGGTAATTCGATTCATATCTCTCGAGAAAGATGATTTCGTCCTCCGTTTCGAGGATTGGCACACTTTTCGATAGACAATATTCTGTTTGTATCTATCATCAAGTCTCTTGTTCTGTATTCTTTCTTGTTATTTTTCAAAATAAGTCTAACGTCTAAGTCTATAAGTCTATATTCATTATTTATATTCCCCTCTGAATTTATTCGTGAACAATGAAAGGAATTAAATTCTCCCTCGAACACGCGTCAGTTAATACAACCCTGCTTTATCTTTAGCATTAAAAGCATTAAAACATTAAAATCTCTAGGGACTCACCTAAAAGCTCGAATCGTGGATAAATAACTAACGAGTATCAATTATTTAAAAATCCGGAAGCTCGGCATCGCCGGATACTGGATTCGAAATCGCGCGAATCCAGAGGATGTTTATCGAGCCACCTTCGTCGTTTGCGATTCCAATTTTCGCGCGTTAATCGCTTCGATTCCATGAATTTTGCGTGGGCCATCGAAAACGGCACAGAACGCCGATTTCCGAAACATATTTCTCGTTATCGACCAATCCCCGATAACGTAATTTCGTTATTTCGAACGCTTTGCAGCAAACTCGATCGTCCGTGCGTTACGAAAAAATTCCAGATCGTTTTTTTGTCTGTCAACATTTCTTTTTCCATTTCACACGATGGATTATAAGCCCCTTAGCGTTTGGCACTTTGGGGACATCTTTATTCATATCTCGATAACCCATTTTTTAAAAAATACACAGTTCAAAGTCTGTGTGTTCGTGATTTCGAACACCTCGAACACATCGTTCCTCTCTTCTTTTCTTTTACAAGATCCAGTAAAAAACCAGCTGCGTTTCTTTACAAAAAAAAAAAAAAAAAAAGAAAGAACGATGTACCCCTCGATGAAACATTGTTAGTGACGTTAAGTGGCTCTTGCAAACTGCTCGTTGACGCCGTTCGAGCAGCGTCTCGATATTGTCTGTATAAGTTACCCAGGGTGAATCGTGTTGGCTTCCCTTAACGGAACGGTCTGTTTTGGATTTCGGAAATTTAGAATATCTTTGAACTTTGAACTTTCGACGAATCGTGAGGACGCAGTGGTCCAAAATTAACGGGACGTTCGCATCAAACCTACCATTTAATTTAAACTTTCTTCGATAAATATAGAGGGTACGAATATTTATGAGCTGACTGTACGTATGGGTTGCAACGAGTAGGAATGAGTGTATAGGTTCGCGAACTCTTGACAAATAAATGCTGGCATCATGCGAGGCACACGATACCTCCTTGGACTACATACCTAGAAATGGACCCACTGTATATCGAGTGCTCGAAAGCTCTTAGCCAATAAACATCGCAATCAATTACGTTCCCTCCGATGTAAATCAGCCCTCCAATAACAATATCTGTTGTTCTTGCTCCCGCGAGACCCGAACCATAAATATTGATACTTTTAAGGAGTGATGCAATTTCTTCTGGCACTATATATTCCCCCCCAATCGACAAGTTCTTGCGAGAGCTCGCCCTCGATGTCGCGAACGTAGCCAGCCCTGTATCATATCTCTCCTCGTTTTTCGCCCGGTCCCGAGTTTAGTGGGTTCCTCGTGGAAGAGGTGTCCTTAATCACAGCAGCGAAATGATATTCCACTTTTTCTATCGAAACCATTATTTCTTATTCTAACGTCCGCTCGTTACATTTAACGAGAACGAAAGTTTTCGCAGTTCGCTCGGTTCTCATGAATATGGAACCCACGAAATTCTTCCAACCCCATCTCCGTTCGACGATCGTTATTCTCACGGTCGAACCACGCTCGCTTCGGACGCGTTACGTTAATTATTTTTGCGCGATCCCACCGACATCCTGTCCACCCGCTATCGGTTCATCAGCCCCACGGAATCGTCGAATCGAAAGGGAATCGAACGGCGCCGCGACGCGAGCACGCGATAGTGCCTGTCAGTTTTATCGAAACATTTGGGAATCCACGCCCGTGCTCCTCGACTACTCTGCACATTGTGTACGGCGCAACCGGTGCAACGACAGGTTACGCGTCGAAAAGGTTATTTACATGGGTCACAAATGCCCTTTTGTTCCGTCATATCAGATTTTTGAACTGAAAATATTTTCATACTTTAGTATCGGCGAATAGTTACGAGTCCGACCGTGTGTCTCGCACACTATTTTATTGTTATTAATATCACGCTGGATTTCGAATCGGAACGCGAAAAGTTAGCCGACAAGTTGCGAAATACACTTGTGAAATTCGAAACGACGCGAGGGAAATCGTCGAAAAGTCACGAATGCAAATTAACTGTCCGACTTGACGCGCTAATTTGGGACGTATTATGGTCGGTCGACGCCCCGAGGTTTAAATAGTTGCAACGGAACCGCGGTTGGTTCCTTCGTCGAGAATTGTTTCCCCGTAGCTGGGAATGTTGAACGTTTGCCGGTGATTGTTTTGGATCAACCGCGTCGCTCGTAATATTCGCCGAACGGTGTTTCGCGGTTGTCGCGACATTAACTTACAGCGTTTCGACGGTTACGTCGCGTCGACGAGCTTAATATCGTCGACAGCGTTTCGGGAACTTTGCCTACTTCGAGTGGCCCTCGCCACGTCGCTGGTTCGATTACAGAGTTGCGCGTTACCCGAGCCAGTTTCTATTCGAACGAGGCGTCGATCCTAGCTTTTATTTGAACGAACGTTTCTGGTATCGAACTAAATTTTATTCAAGATAAACTAACTTTCGTTAGTTTCGAACCACATTTTCGTTGGAAGAAACTGTAAAATCAATCCCTGCCCCCGAGGACCACCGCAACCACTGGGCAAAGTTTCTGGCGTTCGAAACACCGTGCAATAATAAATAAATTAAAAAAGTCCGGCGTGGCCTCGGTCGATACGCGATAAGCAAGTGAAACATATTCCGCGAAAAAGTATCGCGTTGCGATTGTTTGGCGACGAGCGTTCCGCGCGAAAGTAAACACGGCCACGGGCAGCCGCGAGCGAAATCGATTAGGCCAACGAGCCGCCGATAACAGCTTCTGATCCGTTTATCGCTAGCTCGTCTTTCGCCGGAAGTTACGTGCCTGACGTAATTTCAAAATCTGATTAGAGTGCGCGCCGCCAGGGGGAATGGGGCGAACCTATATCGCTGCTCGATAGCAATTAGTTCCCCGTGATTGGCCGAGGACCGATCGACCGTGCTCGTTCAGCCTCGTTAAACCTTTTACCTGCCGTCAAGCCTGAACAATAGACTGCAGCGAAAACGTTGACTTTTGATCGCGAACGCCGTCCGGTTCGTGGCGCAAAATACGGTTGAGTTTCAGTTTTTTTTTTATCTCGAACTTTTGACACATGTTCTGGGACCTTTGGGGATATTTGTTCGTCAACTGTCACGTTTTCTACAGCAACAGGAAGGACGAAAGCGTATCCAGAGATAGTTTATTTTATATTAAATAATCTTGGGAGACGAAACTATTTGTCGGCGAGTACTTGAAAGATTTTTCTATTTTAATATGCATCGCTGTTGGGAGAAGAGAGAAGGAGGATATACTTTCTACGATGCGAACAATGGCGATTCTATCGATACTTGAACAATTGATCAGGATTAGGATTCTTCTCGGAGCGGGAATCGTGCATTTCGAAGTCACCTGTTGCACAGACGCCTGCTGGTCGCTCTTTCGTTATGCAGAGGGTTCGTTCAGCAGTAAAAAGTTTGTTCGGAATACGTAAAGCGAGACTACGTAAACTTGGACTACGTAAAGCTCCGCTACATAAAACTTCGCTGCGTGAAGCGAGGCTACGTAAAGCGAGTCTACGCAAAACGGATCTACCCGAGTCTGAAGTCCCTTCGTGCAACATCAAAGCCCACGAAGTTCAATTTCTTTGACCTTTCTCGTAGAAGGGTGGTCGAAGCAAAATTAATCTTTAAAGTTTTCCTAATTGGCACCGCGCCCCCTATCTGGGAATCTTCATCTTGATTCCGAAGTTCGAAAGGAAACCACCCTGGGTGGTCTCGTTGGATCGCTCCCATCGCTTTTAATTTCTTCGAATTTCCATCCCCGACGTTGGCCAGGACTCGTCGGAAACATTAATCATCGAACCGCTCTAATGGAAATCCATCGAGGTGGTTCGATAATTAATTCATAAATTAATAGCGACATCGGTGGGAACCAGCGAACCCTGGCGTCCCTAGTTACGTCGCTGTTCCGTGTTACTTTAATTTTTGTTCCAAGTTTGATTGGATAAATCGGGTTAACGCCTTTCGCCTCTAATCTTAAAGATATATCAGCATATTCATCCGATGATTCCAGTATTCCTGAGCAATTTTGATTGTTCACATCGAAAGGGTTCAACCAAAGAGTATAACGCTCTCGAAACGAGTATTGTACATGTCCCTCAATTTCTTTCATCCATTCACATTTTTTTTTTTTAATCGAAATTCCTATTTATATCACACTCTCGAGTGGGTGGGAATTAAGATCTTTGAGACGTCGCGTTTGGAAGTTGTTTGTCTACACCGATCGAACTGGGAGACGCTAGCCCACGGCTATGACGTCTCCAGAGGAAGACCCTCCGTCCCGATTAACGGAACGATTGTGTCGGCTGATTGGCGCGAAGTGTGTTGGACTTGTCGACCACGCTGGCAAATACGCGTGAGACCGTTTAACGCCTCGCGCCGTCCCGGCGCACCGAATTGCCGCTTGTTGATTCGGAGTAGATTCGATCGAGCAACCGCGGAGCGCGTTGCTTTACGGGCCATGAATCACCAGAGGCCATCGATCGCGTTTCCGCCATCACTCCCGTAAGTCGATCAACGGAGGTAACCTGTTACGTAAGTAGAAACTATCGAACGTCGAACCTGTCCGCCATTTTCGCGCGGAAAAATCGTCTGTTGCCGATCGCTCGCGATCTCTGACTATCGAAAGATTGCCGATCGATGGCTACCGACTGTAGAAAACTATTTCTGATGATTCCGAACAATTACTGAAGTTTGCTAACGATTTCTGACCATTCCTCGCAATGAACGAATGCAACGATTCCGTTTATCACGAATTCATAAAGTCCGCTAACCGTGTTATAAATCTATTTTGTTACAAATCCGTCAATTCGTTACGAGCGTATACATATTCAATAAACACGTTGGGAATTTTCAAACTTGGTAAACGCATCGGAGATCGATATTTCCCGTCGATATGAACCGAGGGGTATACTTCGGCGAGCCGTCTAGCCAAGGATTAATGGAAGCCACGTCGTAGGTGGCTTCGTTTCAATTCCCTTGCGTGCCACGTTTCGGCAAATTCGTCGAGGAGGAGGTGGAGAAGCAACAGAAGGATGCTGGATGCGCGAAGATGGTTGCCACTGGATACACGCCAACGACGTCGGGTACCCGGACTACTTACGACCGAATGGCCAATAAAGATCTCCCCGCGTTCACCGTTATCGGCTATAAAAATTTACCCGCCCCTGTCCCGCGGTAAAATTTAAATACAGATCGCGTCGAATTCACCCAGCCCTCGTTCGATGCAATCCCGACGCTTCCATTTATCGTTGATAACGTTACCGGATTCCACGACTCTGTTCGCAACTGACAGCGATGGGAGAAACCTCGACGCGAGGAATCGAGCTCAAGGATCCCGACGAGGGATTATCGGACGGGGCTGGGACGTGATTGACGTTGCTTTTTGGGGCATCAATTATTTCATTATGAACTGGCTAATCCTGGAGGACTAATTTGGGAGTCGTGGAGTATTTTCCTCGTTTAACTTCTTAACCTAATACCTAAGTCATCTAGTATATACCTTGGTGAGAACTGCACGTTGCCACGTGGAGTGAGATATGCGCACGTTGCGACGATTCGTGCAGAAATCGTATCCACTCGTGATTAATACAGCGTAGTAGCCAAGCGATTGCATAGTTGGCGGAGGGAACTTTTAGAATTGAGTAATATCTCCGGCGTAACGGAAGAACCACGCGAGAGAGAGGAGACGAGCGTTGCAGAGGATTACCCGAACGAAGTATCGGAAAAACCGCTAGCCCATCGCGCGCCGGCCAATATTCCTCCCGATAAAGTCTTTTAGCTTCTGTCGTGGCTTCGTTACAGTCTGGCTTCCCGCGTGCATATTTATTTGCCTCGGGGAATCCGTTGCCATTAGCCGCAGAGCTTTGGGCGATCGGTATGTAGCAGGTTCGCTTCTAGCGTCTCCAAACGTTGCGGAAAACGCGATAGCTTGCGAGTTCCATGCAGAAATGTCACGTAGAAGTGATCCTGTATTTTAGTTTATTTTTTGACGCGTTAGAAGCCTCAGTGCATGCGCAGTTTAGAATCTACCAATGGAATCCCCGTTGGCGAAGATCGGATTATTAATCGGGGTCACTTTGGTTAATTTACACTGGCATAGTCGCGTTAATTCCTTCGAAAATGAAATCCTCGCAAGAATACCGAGAGCATCCGGGTGCGTTTGACGTATTTAGTTGACGAGGGACGAGGAAGGGAGACAGCGATGATCAAAAATCCATTAGGGACTCGTGGCACGGCATTATCTGGCATCGATATTACCCGCGATCGTCGTGTTCGATAAAAAAATTTTCTCCGCTTCTAAAATTGCAGTTTCTCCTTCGAGAAAATAAATGATGGGGTGCGGGGATGCGACCCGTGCCAAGAAATCGATCAGGAATTAATATGGTCGCGTTCCGCTCGATTGCGCTCGAGTGGCCTACTAATTATATGCCAGTCCTGGTTCACCAGCGAAGAAACGATGATTTATTACGCTGAATCCGCCGATATCCCGCGAGCCGATTCAGCAGATTAATCGAAATGCAGACGCAACGAAAATCTGAGAGCGCCGCTCGCTGTTGCTGACGTTCACGTAGCTGATATACGACAAACTGTTCAATTTGTAATCAATTTTTCCCTTGGCGCGGTGGCTCGAGTTTTACCGAGCCGAGAGGGAAGTTTTGTTAGTATCTGAGGGGGAGATGGTTGAAAGGGTTAACACTATAAAGTTAATCCCGTAATTATGTAACATCGTATCAGACATAAAGGGTGTTTGAACGAATAAAATAAACAAATCGCGATGCAAATTGAGCTACATCCAGCAATCCGTTAAGAATTTTAATTCAGCCGGAAGCGACGTCGCGACTCGCTTAAAAATTCCAAGCTGGCGACCGTCGATGAATTCCGAGGGAATATAATTCGCCGCGATTCCCCGCGAGGAAACTGGGAGCTTTCAGATCGCAATCTAAACGCAAACGCGATCGAAGTCGAGGCTAGAATATTTGCTCGTAAATCGCTAGCAAATTCCTCCTGCCAGTGGTCGGAGAACAAATTCAATTTGTTCATCTTAAACAAATTCCTCATCACGTTCTTTGTATTATTGTACCTCCAGCCCAATCTTTTGACTATAAATCTGGTGCAGAGGTATCGACCGACATGTTACAATTATATCTTCGTGTCTTCCTTAATTTCGTAACTCGTTCGAAAAAGCTTTCCACTTCTGTTCCCCGCCGTTGCCCGCGACGATTTCCTCGGACGTCGGCCGAGGTGCTCGGTAAACATCGTCTCGAAGCGTAATTACGTTAAATAAACGCGTCGTCGACGGCGCGCCGTGCGCAATCGGGCCACTTAAATGGCTGCGAGCAACTGGAGGGTGTTTGGCGAAGTCAGCTCTCGTTTTCAAATTCTCTGCTTTCTCGCTGAAAAGTACAGAGTACCCAGGGAAGGCCAAAGTAGACCAAAAAGGGAACACCTGTGCCCCGGAGTGTCCTCGCTGTATTCAAGTAATCGTAGCTTCGAAGCAACAGATAGAATATGCTACCTTTCATCCATTCCCTTCGTAGAGGTTATTGGTTGATTTTGTTGACGTGGAAGTAGGTCGAATCAATTTACTGTCTTCTTCGTCTAAATCTTCCTCTTCGGTATTCCGTATACGAGACAAGGCGAAAGGAATAAGTCAATTGACTCGAATCTTAACGAGATACGATGGCACTCCGAGACACGTGCCCTTAGGCACCGCCATAAAATGGCCCCTAGCAGCACGTGCCCCTTGGCATCGCCTCTCGTCCTCATCTTGGCACGTCCCTGGTCCCTGCGATGGGTCTTTCGAAACAAACGCAAACCTGCAATCAGAATTTGGAATTTAGTTTGAAGCGAGCAACCAGCGAGTGGCTGCGGATGGAAAAAGAGACGCTGGGAGTGGTTGGTAAGCGGACGGAAGCTCTCTAATATTTCCAGGCTTAATTACGATGACGAAATGAATCTGAGAAATGGAAATGCTTCCGCATTCGGAGAACGAGGCACTCTCGCGACGCTCGTGGAAAAATCTCACTTTTCAGGTTGAATTTTGTTCAAATACCCCCACCGTCCTCGGTTTGTCTTTTCTTTCCGTTTTTCATTCCCCTCGTCGCTTTCTTCTCGTTACCTTTTCACACACTGTCACGCTTTGTCTTCGACTCTCTGTTCCGTTTCCTCCCCCCTCTCCCACCCGTAGATTCATTCCTTTCGGAGTCTTTCAACCGTTCCTCTCCTCGGCCCACCTACACTCTCGTTGTCTTTCCTTCGCTTTTCCGTCGTGGCCCTCTATCCCGCTTTCCACTCCGGCCCCCTTCTAATTTTCCACTTTGCTCCCGTTTCGCTCGCGTTGCATCCCAAAACCGTTTCGCCGACTATTAACGTCGCGGAAAATGATGCAGACTTTCCGAGCGACGTCACCTGGAATCTTGGATTAGCGAGCGCGGAAATGCTCCCGGGTTTCCTGTCATCTTTTAAAGAAATTGCCTCTCGGACGTTTTCTGGTCCAACTTAAACAATATTCCAGGAGAGATCGCTGGTTGCCATTGAAATTACGTCTCTTTAGGGTGTCTACAGTATATTCAAAGAGGAGGGCAAGTATTGACACGGTGATCGATTCGGTGCACGGCGTGTCAGTTGACATACTCGTTGACAATCCCTTCTGAGCATCGACTAACTTCTCGTTTTTCTTTTCTGGTTACAGATGCTGGGACCAGCGTGCAGGAAACAACATTACGGCCCGCGCTGGTAAGTATCAAGGAATCCTAATCGTCGTTGGTCTCCATCGGGACGAGGATTCGACCGATGCTTGTACCTCTGCCAAATAGGAAACTGCTATGTACCGCGAACGTGCTCGGAATGTATCGTAAATCGTTTCTTAGCCAGCCAACCCTTAGTCTTTTTGTCCAAGAAGAGAGCCAACCGCACAAAACAGGCAGAGTTTGCGTAATCACAGGACGATCCTTGATCATAGAATTTTCTCTCGTCATCCACTCAAGCTCTGAGAACTTTCGCGAGAAGTAATCTCTCTACGAAATACGCTTCGCAAAGATCTAGCAGTTTCGCGAGAAGAAACCTCTTGCAAATATTTGTTTATTTTAAACCAGATTTCCTACCTCCATTCAAAAGCAAGCTACGCAAACATGTCCCGACTGTTTAAAAACCACCGACAATTCAGAGAAAAATAAACACGATTGTAGACGTAACCGTTTGTAAACGAACTGATTAAAAAAGGAAATAATTCGAACGCTCTTTCCTCGATAATCCAAAGTCGATTCAACGTTTACCTCCGATTCGAAAATCCTCGGCACGCGAAACTCGTAAATTCCAGAATTAACAGCATTCCACCTTATCAGAGATTTATCGACTAAACTCCCAGTCGGTATTTTAGAAATTGCAACCTCGTCGCGCGAGGGACTCTTTGACGTCGTTCAATTTCCCTGGTTATTTTCTAACGATAAATTGCTATCTAACGGGAAATTTGGCCCGTGAACGAGCTCGTCCCGCGCCCCATTAGCTTCCTATTCGAAACAAATACATCCCATCTGCCCCTGTCCTGCAAAATTACGCAAACAAATGGATATCAATTGAAGCGTTCCATGCGAACGATCCCGATAAATGCGTCGATACGGTCGCGTTACAAACGAAATTTACAACTGGCTTCAATTAACCGGTACGATTAATCACTGGTACAATTAAACGATGGAATAAAAAGAAAGGAAAAAGCAAACCGTGCCAACGGCGGGTATCGATGCTCGCCGATCGTTAACAAAATTCTAACGTTGTTGTACGTTTTATCGTGCGCCAATGTGATTACAAACGCGATGCGGTTGCGATTCTGAGCGAACGGGAACGTTTCGTGTGCGCGGAAAGCAATTTGCGACACGGGTACGCGAGGAAATTCGTGTAAAATAAAAGCGGACCGCCATAGTTCGAGTTGAAGAAATTAAATAACGGAAAACAGTCGGTGGAGTTAATTAAAAAGTATACCACGGGAAAAATGGGAGCAAGACGAGTAAACGTTGGCGCACGATCTCGCCGCGTGTAGACGTTTGTGGGAAAATCTTAACCCAGAAGCTTCTCGGCAGTTTCTGTCTAAAAAGGGGTTGAAATTGCGCTCGAATTATCTGACAGGAAATATTGTACCGCGTCTCGCAGACCTATCGGTTTGAGTCGAGGCCTCGAGTTCGGATCGAAATGCAAATGAATCGCGCGTCAAAGTGAGTGCGATCGATTGGTTCCAGGGTCCCGAGACCTGGGGAACGAACACGAGCTCGTCGACCGTCAGGTTCGTCGAGGGTGCGGTCGGTCGAAGACGGCCGTCCCGCTCGCAGGGTGAACGGGAACAGGTCGAACCGCGGACGAGCGAGAACGAGCGCCAGCACCAGGTGGTGGAGGATGACGAGGAGGACGAGGGGCCGGAGGAGGACTACGAGGGCGGGGACGAGTACGAGGACGAGCTGAAGGCCGTCGTCGAGTCGCACGAGGCGATGTCGAGGGACGACACTAGGAACTCGAACGTGTCCGCGGCAACCGCGACCGACGCCGCCGTAGAAGCTGGACCAACCGCTGCCAAGAACTTCGACTCGCACGAGGTGATCACGGTCAACGATTCCGACGAGGATGTCGCTTCCAACGAGGCCATCACCGACGAGCACGTCGACAAGTACGATCAAGAGGTTCGTCACTTTCTGTCCATCTTTTTCTTTCTTTCTTTCTTCTTCGTTCACCTGCTGTATTTCTTCTCTTTTCTTGGTCGGTATGTGTAATCAAGATTATTGTCGATGAAATGTACCGACAATATTCTTGGCAAGATGCAGGGCTACTTGGAACCTGCCTTGAGCTTTTGCATCTCTGGACAGACACATCGTGTCGAGGCAGGGTAAATTTCAACACTTGCATAGTATATTGAGGTTTTCCACCGACTTTCGTTCCACTGAACGACACGCAATCGATAGTAAGAGTTCCGCACGCGTTGCATCGGTGACCCGAATCCTGCGGAAACGTCGAGCCACAAGCCTTGACCACCGTGTTTCATTGGATGGGTTTGCTGGGGGAACCGTGACCCGCGAACGACACAACCCTGACCTACCGTCGAACCGTCCTCCGCTTTCTTTCCCAGTTCTATTCGCGATCATGCTGGCTGCGAGCCAGGATAACGTCGATCTGGTGGTCGTCCATCGCGCCTGATCCTCATTCTGCCGACTATCTATGTGCCAGGAAATTTCCATCCTACGCGACTTCGGTATCAATATTCGTCACATACAGTCGTTACATAGCGAATCGGTCTTTATGGGTCGCGTTTGATAAGTCCAGAGTTGCTCCCGCTAACTGGATACGGCGTTGAACATTCGTCAGTTCGACTTCGATTTTTAACACGGTTTTTCAACAATATCAGAACCGTTCCGC
This sequence comes from Hylaeus anthracinus, assembly GCF_026225885.1. Classification (NCBI taxonomy): domain Eukaryota; kingdom Metazoa; phylum Arthropoda; class Insecta; order Hymenoptera; family Colletidae; genus Hylaeus; species Hylaeus anthracinus. The sequence goes on along the minus strand of NW_026535284.1, from coordinate 15,803,796 downwards.
GACCGATAAATTCGATATCCTCGTTCAATTTTTTAGATCCGATTCGTAGCGCGTCTTCGTGACGATGAAAATGGCTCCGTCGGCGCCCATTTCGCGTCTGTCTGGAATCTAAAAGGAGGCAAATGGCGAAAGGGATACGATACAGGGTCCGAGTTGATGCTTGTCTCGAAGAGCCATTTCGCACACAGACTCCGCGAGTCTAACGTTTATCGATACGCGTATACGTGGACCAGTTACGTCGGACTATCGGAAAGTACTTTGCATCGACAGTGGTCCGAGCTGTTTCGCGATTGGAAAGCCATTTGTAACGTCTTAAGGGGAGACCTTAAATTTTTAAAGACGACGCTATCCGTCTTTGGAAACGTATCGTCGATGCGTGTCGCGACGTTTCGAATCGAATGCCTTCCATGCTTTTAGTGTCGACGAACAGGCTTTTATCGCGTTCCTTATTTAGAAGCAGAGTCGACGCTATTCGCGTTCTCTTTATGAGATTCTTATTCCGTTTCCTTCGACAAGGAGGAAAGTATCAAATAAACACGGTCTATTAACCAAGGACATCGTACGATAAATTCAAATTTCTGGACGGGAATGTTTACATGTCCTGTTGAAATATGTACGAAAAGAATGGCACGTAGTTTGACGAAGCAATTGTCAAGGGTATTCGAGAAAGAAACATTTCGAGGAAGCCTCTTTCTATGATTCCAAAGACTCCTTCGGGATCCGCAAATGTAAGCGCACGTATGGTAATAAATTGAAATCGTATCGATTCGTCCGAGCACCGCGAGGTATTTATGGAAAATCTCAAGGAAGGAAACCTTACCTACCGTTCTTACGTGCTCAAAAGAAATTGCCTCGAAAAACGGAACCGCTTGATCGCAGGTCGCCGAGCTTCTGAAGTGCAAGAAGGATCGGAACTCGGCACACGACGGGTCAGCCAGGACGAAGACGAAACGTGTGCCGACCGTGAAGAAGGAGCTGAGCACGCAGAAGGAGATTCTGATAGGGAGCAACGAGACGCAGGCGGTGAAAAGTCTCCTGCCTTCGGAGGACGCGTCCAATCGTCCGAACGAGGCCACCGAGGACGATCGAAGGAGAAACGTCGGATCGAACGAGGTGAGTGCTGGATACCGGTACATTCCTGTCAGGAATCCTCCTCCTAGATTCTTGATGGCCTCCCTCGCGTTCTTTTCCCCGGTCTCGGCTGCTTGGAATTTGTTTCAGAGCTAGAGTATGTCGTCCTCCAAGCCTCCGAGGCCCCTTAAGTCTCTGCCCTAAAGCTCCGAGGCCTCTTAAGCTTACGCTTCCGAGCTCTGAAACCTCTCCAAGTCTCTGGGGCCTCCTGGCCACCTAGTTCACCGTATTATTCGGCTCTGAGCCCTACCACTCGTTCGGTACCATTGCAGAGCTTCCTCATAGTCGATATTCGATGACGAATCGTTCCCGTTTCCAAGCTCAGATCCTCAAGGGACGAAGTCTTGAACTTTTATCAATGACGTGGCGCGAGATAAGCGGGACAAAGTTCGATTCACTTCAACGGACGACTTACGTCCCGTCGCGCTCTCGCTGGAACGAGATTTAGATTTTCAATTAGAACCTAGAGGAAATTCGGCCACCGAGCTGAAATATTTATTCGAGGATTTTTCTGGGAGTGAGATCCTCTTCGAGGAAGTTCTCAGTAGACGACTTGTTCCTTAAACTTATCCTACAACTCGACTACATACAGGGAGCGTTGAAGTATTCATGCCTCAACTGCTGGCCTGATATCATTCCATCGTAAAAGAAAATCTTTTAGGGATTCTTATCGATAAATACAAACATTGATCAAGTTCTTGATTGAGATTAGCTTTTAGTGTCGACGACACTAAAGCCTTACGACACCTTTGTAAATATTAACGTTACTTGAATTTATAATTTATCTAAGTTCCTATCAACTGTAATCTCTCACGAAAATTCCCACTAGAAGTCTAATTAATACCCCTCTATTTCTATCAACAAGAGTCCTACATTTAACCAGGATGTTCTCCACTTTACTTCTCTTCTTTTTATTATTAAACTTTCCTATAAACGCTGCATCGAAGAAACTAACGAACCGACATTTCCGTTTGCAGTCGGCGAAACTGGAAAATCCTGGCGAAGGTGAAATCCCCGTGGACAATCGATACTCGGAGGAAAGCCCCAGGAAGTTGGACAAAAGGCAAGAAACGGTTCTGAAAAATCTGAAATCCTATTTGTTGACGGAATACGCGACCGAGGAGGAGCAACGACAGAAACTTCGCGATCTCGGGGTAAGCTCGACGAGAAATACTTTCCGTTTCGATAATTAATCGTACGACGATGGAACCACATGTGCGCAAAACTTGGTCATTTAGTTTGCCATATTTTCGTGTTTGTTTTAGAAAATTCTTCCACTCGTTATTCACTTGCAAATAGTTTAGAAAATTAACGATAATCCTTGGAGAAATAAAGTTGTAGCGCGAAACGAGTGGAAGAGAAACGAACGAGCCAGGGATACGTCGATGATCGAAATCAAGTGTACGCCAGCTGCGAAGTGAAAAAGTGTCGGCTGTAAAATGGCAATGCAACCGAACGGTCAAAGGAATCGATCAGGCGCGAGAAAATTCTTGTCCAGCGCGCGATGCAAAGCGAGAACAATGGAGAGAAAATATATTCATCGTCCCTTGTTCCGCGTCGTCGATCTCAAAGGGCTGCGAATCCGTGATCGATAGACGGCCGAGGAAGCCTTTGGCCGTCGCGTTCCCAAACCAATAACCGACTTGTATCTTCGCTGGTAGTCGAGGCCAGTCTTCCTAGCCACCCACGGCAGAATTTTAAGGAGCGTTTCACCCCTCGGGCTACCGACTTAAATGAAATCGCCGAAAGAGCTCGACGAGTTAGTTAATTGAATTTCTGCGCAGACTACGTTAGATAAATTCTAACAAAATTACGAAACTTCTGGCCTGCTTCTAATTCTATTAAAGCGACGCGGTACAGTTCCTCGATAATGCGGGGCTACACGATTGACACATTTATAGATGTGCATTGTATCGAGACACTTTGTACCGATTTCAAGCACCAATCGGTCGATTGGTTTTTTCTTAATTTTTTCATACTCGCAGTCGAGAGAATTCTTTTCGAGGGTAGACCGTGTCGGATACAAACGAGATTGTTGTCGTGAAACGATCGAGAGAATAAAATGTGACAAGATGATAAATGCTGGCTGCGCTTTCAGACCGGTTAACCACGGGGAAGTTTTCTTTTATCGCGGAGAGACAATGTCCTGTTTCCTTTTCTTCGGCGCGGGCTGAACGTTGGAACGATTCGTTCTTGTCGCACGCACAAAACACGAGGATTCCCTTACGTCCTCGAAAATGGAACGAGGAAGAATCACGTCCGTTACGACGTGTCGCGTATCTGTAACTTGCAATTTCGTTGGGAAAGAATGGCGAGGATAAATATCTGATGTCTGAAAGAAGGACGATTAAGTTGAACATTGTATTTATCTCGAGGCAAATGAATTTTTAAACGCGGCGACTCGCTAGGCGTAAAAACTTAATAAGCTTCGAGCATTCCCAAGCTCAAGATCTCGCTACACCGGAACCTAAGGGTCCAGTTACACATCGTTCAGCCGTCACAGACTCTACGAATTCCAAGTTCGTAAAATATCGGATCCCTCCAAAGCTCTTGGCTGAATCGAAACGGTGTCGAAGGAAATTGTGTAATATCTTTGGAGCAGGAAGATCGAGCCTAGTCTCGGTTTCATTATCGTCGTTACTCGACCGACGACGGTGCACTCAGCGAGCACAAAGGGTGCATTCTGTCGGCTAACACGATATTCTTAACACGACGATTCGGTCGCGCGGCACTGCAATTGCCGTGACAATTGGACCCGCGGACGAAGATGCTTTTTGTCGCGAGGCTCGGTATTGTTTCCCCTCAATGAAACTTAAACGACCTCGCAAGTGCTTTCTTCCTCCCAGCGGAGATGCTCCTCGATAACGCCGACGAGCCGGAAATGGGATCTCTCAAATCTTTAAAATTCTTGACAAGTAATTAACATTCCTGATCGCCTGCTTGGAATGCTTCCTTAAAATCCACCGCTTAAAAACTGTTATTCAGACCAGAGATGTTCGACCTCCACACGAGGCGGAGGTTTAACAGATTCAAGTTCGATTAAGGCAGGATTTCCCGGAAAAACTATGCTTGGACATCCAAGGATGATCCGAGCCCACAATTATTGAATTACCTAGTTTGAACAACGGTCGTCGGGCCCGTTGGCGTTGCGTAGGCCGTGGATGCCCAATCCAGGAAGCAACGTTGCGTGCAACAGCTGCCGCACGGTGACTCTCCGTCGTCGTTAATGATCGTCTACTTCGCGGCTCGGAAAATCCCGGCGACGCGGTGTATTTTGCGAAACACGTTCGAGCGGAAAACCGAGGGGAAAAGCGCGGCGACGCGGAACGAGGAAAAATTCTCGCTCGAGTTGCCCTTTCGAAATCGCGGCAGGTGAACGTACTTTGGGCGAATTCCGTCCACGATTCGCCTGGTTTCGATCTCGTTCGCAACCTGTGGCGGTAAAAGGCGTTACTATTGCTTCGGAGCACGGCGAGCAGGCAAACTAGCGGCGCCACTGATTTGCGTGCACGCCGTGTCCTGAAGCTTCAATTCCAGCTATCCCGACTGGATTAGGAGGCCAGAACGATGCTTCGGGAATTATTAATTAACCGTTCCTACATTTTTAACCAGGCTCGAGAGGATGCCCTCGCGGAGAATCTGCTGAAGCTCCTGGTGAAGCTAGCGGAGAATCCAAGCCGATGGGAACACGCGCAGAAACTTCTTCGTAAGTAACGTTATCGATACATCTTATCCCGAGAGAAAGGAGCGGAGGAAAGAGAGAAATACCACGGAGGGATGGTTCGCGATCGACATTGGGCGAATAGTTGGCCGCTCTTTAATCGTCGATCGTATAGATGGGTGCCCCTAAGCCGCGTACACGCTCCAAGCGAGCTCTCGGTAGCGCAATTCGGAGCAAAGACGTCTGTTCTCGCAAGAAATGCAAGCTCGAGTGCCTCTGTTCGTTGGGATTATCCGATCATAGATTACTTAACGGCAGAATTTCTCCGACTCCCACGAACACCCTCGGTAAAGGAAAATTCTTGGCGAACACATCCTTGGAATACGGTCGAATATTCAATTTTTTTTGGTAGATCATATCATTATTTCTTCAACATAAAATTGTTTTATTTATTCGGTTCAGTCCTCGCCTACGTTGTAAAAATATTCCAAAGATCGCATTTTGTTAAAATATTATTTCACGTTTCCGTTTATCAGACTGTAAAAATGTTTCCCCTCCCAGTTAAAATACCATTTTAATTCGCTTGCATGGTATTTAATATCTGAAATATTTTTCACTAAATTAAACCCAGCCAGGGGCAGCACACGAGAGAGATTTCTGTCGCAAACTTTGCATGCGTCCGTCCTTGAGAACAAGGAACCTGTTGCAAACTATAATGGAACCTCTCCATTAATTTTCATTTAACGTGCGTTAGGTTAACTAACGCCGCGTATAGGGATGGATAGTAACGCGGAAGCGGTTCTCCTGATACTTGGCGAAGAATGCGGCGAAATAAAGCACCGGAATACTGTTCACCAAGTTTGTCTGCGATCAAAAGTGAAATCGAAAACGATGAAAGATTAAACTGAAATGTGAAACTACGGGAAATCTGTTCGATATGTCCGTAGCAGATTATATCAAATGAAACGCATGTACCCCGATGAACATTTTCAATTATAAATATTCCTATAAATATATGTTCGCGAAACTCACCAGGAGATTACAGCATTTCGATGTTGGGAACTGTTTCTATAAAACACCATTCATGGCCAGAGTCCATAACAAATGTCCAGTAAAGTACCACCAGCGAGGTTGTTAAAGCACTTGATTTATCCGTTGTTTTATCACAACACACGCGTACACTATGCAAACTTATTATCTGCACAATCCAGTTCTCTGTTCGCTTTAATCAAACCGATCCCGCTCCCCCATTTCAGCGTTCAGTGTAAGTAATAACCATTAACGGTATGTGAAATGCATACCTCTCCCTCTCTTTTGCCCTATTCTCACGAGTTTTACAACCCTCGTTCTCGCACACGCGTGATAAGAAGATGGGCGGACCACCTCAGATTTTCCAAAGTCAAATACAAGACGCGTACTCAGACAGCGGATATAAAATACTTTTCGAATCGTCAAGTTACGACTGAACGAAACCTAAAACAATCGTCACAAACTTATTAACTCCGTAATGAAAATTTTCGTAACGACTAAATATCTTCCAACCTTACAACAAAGTCTCCTACCTATTACTTCCTCATGAATATTTATCTTTTCCATTTCCATCCAACAATTGTCGCATTGTGCATTCCTCGAGATGCTCTCCTGGAAATAGATTCCCTTTCAAGCAACGGCCGTTAGAAGAGGAAGGAAGCAGAGCCGTCCCACGGAACGGGAAAGCATCGAGCGCGTTCGATAATCCAATAAAGTCTCGCGATCAGTCGATTAGGCGGATAGTGCCCGCATTATTGCCCGGTGTAATTGCCTCCTGACAATTAGTTCGTCCGTATTACGTGGAAATCAATGTAATTCGCCCGGAGAAATACCTTCGCGATTGATTTTTCACAGAATCGTTTTCTTCGGCTCCGTTCGATTATTTCCAATCGATAGAAACTGCTTCGCCTTTTCCACTTACGCGAAGAAGGAACACTTGGATTAAAACTGCATAAAAAGAATATCTCAACCAGGCACCATCGGGCGCCAGATGATACCACAGAGGGAGTCACCGGTGACCTAATGGTTTATCGATTCAAAAGTTTCCGTTTAGAGGTCACTTGAAAAAAAAATCATGTAAATTATTATCTTATTCAGAGCTCACGGAAGAATTCCTTACAAAGATGGGCCATTTCTCGATGCCTCGCGACCCTTTTCGAGCCCGAGCTTCTCCCTTAATTTCGTAATTAACGGTCCCACGGCTCGCGGTGGGTAATACGTACACGTAGACAGTGAATAATCCGGAAACAAGTTAGTCCGTGCATCGGGGCTCCCGACAAGAACATCGCGTAAAGAGCTTTGCGCGCGAGACTACCTTAATCTCCATTACAGGGACAATGCCGTTTTAATAATGGCCATTTGGTAACGTTGACGAACCAGCGCACTGGACGCGCGAGTGCTCGTGCTACGAGAACCCAGGATGTATCGCGAGGCAGTTTTTATTGGAGAACTAAGTTGACTGGCCAGGGACTCTCATTTGTATATTGTATGAAAGGTTTGAGAATGTGTAATTAAAAGAGGAATTTTTAAATCGATGATCTTACGTGATCTCACTAGTGGTTCCCTGTGACGTCTTCTGGCACTTGTAATACCCTCTAACGTTCTTTATCGCTTTTGTAACTCGCTCCGGGACATCACCACCTAATCAATTATCGCAATCCTCACAATTATTTCGTCAGTAACCACGGAGGAGGAACCAAAGCGCACGATAAACTCCCTGGAGCCAGCTAAACGAGGCTACGATTCGACACTGTTTATCACCGCGACGGAATCGTCGACCACCTCGAGAAAGTCGCGCAAGAAACTGAAGAAGAAGAAGAAGAAGCCTAAGCACCGTTCCACCAGCACGTTGACGCCAGTCCCAGCGACGCCACCTCTGCCAAGCACCACGGAGACGCCGTGGCGAACGACCCCCGTCCAGTGGCGTCTCGTCGCGGAGAGGCTGTTTGGTCAGCCTTGGAAACAGGACCAAAGACCACGGTCCCAGGAATCCCCTAACGCGATCTACTCCGATGCTCGGAGTCCTCGACTCCTGACTAACGTTAGGGACGCCATCGAACGCAACAGATCCAAGAGCAACCTTGGCTCTGGCGCCTCGTTGACGGAGGACGCTGGCGAACCTGACGGCAGAAGACTGGATAGGTTTGGGAAGCTCGCTGCTCGTCGACCTGGCCATCGAGAGTTCGCTTATGAGAGGCCACCAGGTATATTATCTTATATTACCTATAAATACTAAAACTTAATAATCCTGACACGACGCTCCCGTCACACGTTTTCCAGACTCGGAACACATGCCAGATTACGACGTGGCCGAGTCGTACCGCCGTCTGCGATACGATCAGCTGCCCCAGGCGCCTAGGGAATTTCCACGCGCGCGCGAGGAGGATTACCAAGGTGATTTCAACGCGCAGGCGGACGGTTTCGCGCGGAATCGTGGCTACGAGCCGTCCGGGCGAAACTTTGCGCTGAGCAAAAGTTGGCCAGACGTGTCCTACGAGTACAATCCGGCCTGGGGCAGCGAGCAGCGTCCTCAGGTGCCGATTAGCTCGGAGACCTGGCCTTGGAGGCAGCCACGCGACGAAGCGGAATACTGGGCGCAGCGTAACAACTTGTTGCCCGTCGAGAAAAGTTATCGGTTGCCTTTGGCCAACGACGACGACGACGAAGACGACTGGCAGCAGCAGCAGCAGCGATTGCATCATTCCTGGAACAGAGACAGGTCCTTTTCTATCATTTATAGAAATTCCATTAGTGTTCAGGATTTCTTTACACTCCACCCTCAAAGACAAACTACTCAATTTACCAAAGTAATCTTTATACCATACCTATAGCATATACACAACCGTTCAGTAGTATGAAACCAAGGCAATACACCGTCTTGCCTCCACAACCCACCGCCCCTAACGTTCCAAAAATGATCTCGTCAGGTCTCCCTGGCCAATGGAGAAGTCCTCGAAGGTGGCCCCTCCGTGGCAGCAGAACGAGAGATCGACGAAACTGTTCCTCGACTCGAACGTCGCCTGGGACAAGGGGAAGAACCGATCTGAATCGAACCGCTCAACGAAACAAGACCCTAAAGGCAAGATAGTCCTGCCTGAGATCACTATGAAGACGTGGAACAGCCTGACCTCTGACCCTGCCACCTGGCCACACAAACTCCCAGGCGCCAAACCGTGGCCCAAGGACGAAAACGGAAAGTCTTACAATCCCAACGCTGATTTGGTTCGAAAGTTGGGCTTGGACAAGGAGGAAGCTGAAAAGTCAATAGGAGAGAGCAAGCCCAAAGACGAGAAGCAGAGCAGGCTGTACGCCTCTAAAGAGAAGGAATTCCCTAGAGGCGCACCCTCAGAGTTCAAACCTAGCGACAGAAGCAATTTCACGGATTTCGAGGCAAGATCCAACGACTCGATGACACCCTGGGCACGACTGACGGAGTCAAAGGGCTCCAAAGACTGGGTAAAACCTGAGAGCAACCAAGCTGACGAGGGAAACACTTGGAGGGGGAAATACGAAGGCAAAAGTAGCTGGTCTGACGAAACAGGCCTGCCAAAGATCCAATCGGTCGGAGCCTGGGTGATGTCAGCGGAGGACTCAGCCTGGAAGCCTTATCGCGTGAAACCAATGGAGATGTCGGATGACGAAGCCTTCCAAAGATGGTCCAAACCTATCTCCAGGTCGACCACGGACTCCAAGTGGCCCGAGAAGGGTTCGTGGGCTGAGAAAACCAGCGATCTGTGGCCTGAGAAGAACGTTCCTGACTTCTGGAAGTCTGGAAAAGGGCCCTGGTTCGCGAAGGCAAGACAGACGGACAATCGGGGGTCGAAGTCGAGCGAGCCCGAACCCTGGAAGACGAAAGATGGAGACTGGTTGAGAAAGGCCGACTCCTGGGCCTCTAGAAACGGGCAGAGTGGGCCTTGGACCTCAAAGGGGTCTTCTTGGTCGACGAGATCCAACGAATCCCGAGCTACCAAGAACAACGACGTTTCTAAGATAGAAGAAGACTCCTGGCCTGTTAAGACAAAAGAGGACGACTCCTGGAAGATGGGAGACGCGTGGTCCAGGAAGTCCAACGACCGTAGCGGTTGGAGCCCGAAGAGCAACGAGTTGTCTCCTTGGCAAAGGAAAATCAGCGACGAGTGGGCCTACGGAGACAAGGCTGGCTCCACTGGAACCTGGCCCTCCAAATGGAAACAATTCGCCTACCACAGGGTGACAGCATTACCGATCTCCAAACCTGGCACCACTGCCGACGCAGCGTCCTCAAAGTCTAAGAACGCGTTTGTAGCCGTCTCTGCGGTCTCCTCGACCAAGTACAATGGAAACGAGTGGAAGAAGAACGACGAGGAGGGCAGGAACGAGAACGTTAAGTTGGACGATCGGGAGAGGTCTAACGGTCAGCCGCGCGTGGGTCTCGAGCGACCCATCTACGCGTGGAAGAAGGACGCCGCTCTACGAGCTGGTTCCGCGAAGGCCAACGCCACCGATCAGCTGGAGAACGAGCTGGAGGCACTCGGGCAAATTGACTTCTGGTCCTACGAGGAGCGCGAGGCTGAGGTAAGTCCTGCTAGCGGTTTATTAAGTTTAGGGAATCTAAAAATATACCAATGTATCGTATCCAATTTGAAACTAATGTAGAAATTATGTTGTCTTTTTATTCAACTAAAAACTTTCGATGGATACAAAATGGAATATTTATAATGGACGTAGAGGGAGTCCAATTGCCCCTCCCCATTCCACCCATCAGGGTGCTTCACCGAGCAAGCGATCTAATTTGCTGATGAAACTTTGCGCCAGTTCCTGCAGGTCTGTCGAATATTGGCGAATTTTATGTCGATTGAACGAAAAGGTTGCCACGCGTAATGTCTCCAGTTGTCTCTGGCATTCTTTACCTGGAAATTGAAAACCGATACCATCGGTAAAAGGATTCCCGAATTGGAATAAAATGTTTGAATCCAGGTTGCGCGTTCTCGTCGCTATCTTCGGGAATTGAAACGCGGTTGAAAAATTCATTCATTCGAGCCGAAATAGAAGAGTCTTTTAGGTACAAAATTAATTGAATCGTTGACCAATCAAGCTTCAATTAAAAGACATAAATACTATCGTTCCGTACAGGAGACCTAACTTCCAATTCCCCGGTGGTTCGAAGACATTAATGCTTCAAGCGTCCACGGTATCAATTCGCTAAAAGCTCGCGACCTCTTATCATAGAGGCATTCCTCTTAAAAGTAACTCGGAACGAGTCGCAGAGATTCTCAGTCACCTCGACGCGAACGAAACAGTCTTTCGATAGAATTTCATTCGTGCCAATCCGAGGGTCAAAGTTGCCGGCACAATATATCCGTGACACGGAGTCGCGAAGATCGAGTGGTGCGTGGAAAGATCGAAAAGTTGACGCTATCGAATGGAGGAGAGTCGATGCGAGTCGATTGCGCGTTTCTTTCGAGAGGGTCGGGGTCGGTCGAGTTACGGCAGTTTCCTCAAAGTTATCGCCAAGAAACTTTCCCAGTTGGATTGGATTCGGCACTGGGATCGTGTATAAAAGTTTCCCGGCGAGCAGTCGCGCGAAACGCCATGCCACCGAGCGAGTAAATCACGGCGAATTGTACTTCGCGTGGCGCGCGAAACGCGATCGAGTTTCTTAACCGCTAATTTAGGAGAATTCGTCGCGAGGGTTGTTCGAAAAAGTGCTGGAACCTGAAACCACGTAAAAGACCCTTTAATTTCTATTCCAACTGATTTTCGGTGTTCCCCTGCGACCGATTGCAATAACTTGGGAGAGATAGCCTTCATTCGATAGGAAAAATTTCTCAGCCGCGTACGAGACGCGATCGGGAAGGAACGGCAATATTTTATGTTCGGCACGCCCGTGACCTGGCGAACTTTTGCAATCAGAGGAGAGATCACGTAAGATCCGCACCGGAAGGGAAGCATCGGTCACTTCCGGCCGGCCTGCTGGCGGCGTGGCCGAGTCCAAGCACGTCCCCGTCAACGGATCCAGGAAATTGCGGCACGTAAAAACACACCGCGACGGTTAGGATTACTTCCAATTCGAGTGCTTCTCCAGCTGCAGCAGCTGTTTCGCTTTTCGTTCTTAAATATCGCCGGCATTCCTTCGACTCTATTCGTTTAATTCTTCAAAAAGCTGCCTCGGAACGAACCGCCTCGATTCTATCGGATTTTCACGTGATTCCGTTCCATTACCGAAATCGCGTTCCGCGGAAACCTCGATCGAGTTTCCGTTGAAAGCGTTTGCTTCGTCGAATCCTGTCGATCCGAGTCAAAAGGAAGTCAAGAGAAATAAACTTACAAAGACGGAATCGTGATCGTTCAGGTTCCAATTTCTGGGTAAGTCTGTGGAAATATAGAGCAATCGTCGGCAATATACTAATATGTCATTTTTTTCGGTCGCGGTGAGTCAAGTTTGAGCGGAGAAACGGTGCTCCAGAGCTTGTCCGTCAGCTTGTGATAGGAGAAAAATTGTTTCAACAGAAACTCTGCACCGTTAATAAATAAATAAATATATGAAATAAACGATAGATCGTCGAATAGTTAACTGTGATGAAATTCTGTTTGTTTGTTTGTAGAAGAGATCGACGACAACGACGGGAACGACGTCCACGGCTCCGACGAACGCCACGTCGACCACGCAGCGTCGTCGCGCGTCAGGCGTCGCGGCGGGAAGCAGCGGGCTCCTGGAGACGAATCGACGGACGATCTCGATGAAATAGGTCGAAAGTTAACGGTAGATCCTCGATCTCGTCCGATGCGTACCGGTCTGTTCCGTCGACGATAGGCTGCGCGATGTCTGCAAGCAATTTCCAACGACCTTCTCTGGCCCCGTGCCAAGGCGCACCGAAGCCTTCCAACCCGTCCACGGGGCCTACCCCTCGTTTCATAATTTCGTCGGGGTCAAAGTATCGTCAAAACTCTCAATTTTTTTTTTTTTTTTTTTTTCGTGAACAGAATTGAATTTGAATACATTTTGAAAATGTCGAATGAATTCTTTCGAGTACATCCCGATTCGAAGGATATTCGAACGAAGTATTAGTCGGGAGCGGCGAATAATTTTGTATTGGACGCGAATGAACCCGTGGCGGTTATTCTTGAAATTTCAACGCCGTGTATTTTTCAAGTAAATCGAAAAGCAACACCTGCGACTCTCGATTTCCAAAGTAGCCATTTTGTCTCCACCCCGAACCGAACTGAGCTTCTGTTCAGGAATTAGACGGGAGGGGGCTGATACGGTGCGCCTGACAACGGTGTAATTTAAGAGCTTCAATCGCTTTCGCAAAAAGGGGAACCGTGTAACTTCGTCGCGCGAAGAGTTCAACGGGAGAAACGAGCGAATATTTTTTCTACGGGAGTGCAAATCGTTGGCTGCAGCCGAGCTCTGAGACGCCATTCAATCTATTCGGGTCCTCTCGACGAGGCGGCCATTTTTATTTGTTGGAAAAGTCGGGCCACCTCTTCGTTCACCTTCGTCGAAAACGCCAGGCAAAAGAAAAAGGGGAATCCATGACAATATTTGACAAGTGGCATTAAAACGAAGACACGAGACGGACAGGAAATGAGCCGAGAAGATGACGTATCGCGTCACGCGAGCCCTAAACTCTCGCCACCTGCGAGATGAGAGATACGTTCGTTCGTTCGGGGGGAGCGTTCGTGTTAACTGCTTTGTTGGATCTTGCTCCAAGCGAGAATCGATAATCGGATTCTATCGTTTCAGCGACACCCTTCGACCCTTTACGGTCTTTCAGCGCCTTCGTACCTTTAGAAAGTACAAGTCACGGAGCGTGAGTCGATTGTGGCCGAGTCAACGTTTCTTGGGAAATGAAGACGACGATTGAGAGAGAATAATTGAAGAGTCCAGGACGAAAACAATTTGAACGACCCTTGTCGTACCTTGTCCAACCCTCGATATTATTTTTTCTAAAAAGAGCGTACTCATTTTTATTATTTTACTCGCGGAAACGCTCTGCTATTGTAACATGAATTTGTTTAGAATATTGATGGCAGAAAGAAGACCGGTCCTTTTGCTCGTGATGTACGTCTACGCGAGTATATTCTATGCAGAGACGAGAAGTTGGCCAGCGTGTCTGATTAATTATGGTATAATCTCCTAGACTATGCAATGGGAGCACGGAAGGTAGCCCTGTAGGCAGGAGATTATACCATAATTAATCAGACACGCTGGTCGACTCATCTTTGCGTAGCGAATGGAAGTTTGATTATTCTTCTGTAACGCCACAATTTCTGTAGCCTTTATCTTTTTTAAATTATCTATACATTTCCCTCTTATTACGCTACAATCTGCTTCTCCTGAACTCCACTGCTAAAAATCTCAATTTTTAGTCGAAATGGACCATGACCGTCTTTCTTCTGAACTCGTCAATTAGCATATGTGAAACGTGAAACTTTACAAAAATGTCCGTCAAAGTTGCCATTGAAGCTGACCCTTCCATAGGAGATCACGCGAAAATGATCTTGCATCGCAATACATGTTTCTAATCGCTATGAAAAAAAATTACAAGAATTTGAGAAAAACCGTATAAAAAAAGAAAAAAGAAAGGCTCGTCCACGCTGCCTATTACCCCAGGAATATTCATACGCTTAATTAAAGCTCGAAATCTTCGGATAGCATTCTCATAAAATAAAAACAATTCCACAAAAACTTTCCGAGCCCCAGTCGTGGCCGTCTCGCTCTACCATAGCGCGTCGATCGTTTTTACGCTTCAAAAGCGGCCGTGGACACTGTAAATATGCTTTCCGATCGACGGGAACTCGATTTCAGGCCAAAAATCTGTTCAATTTTTTATCCAAAAAAAAAAAAAAAAAAAAGAAAAGTGAGTCGAGCGAAACGCGAGGTAAACCAAATATTAATGTTTTCATTTAACACGCAAATACTGTGACATCTCGCAAGGCCTATCCTCCAAAAATAAAACGAAAGAAATTTTGACAACTTGAGTAAAAAAAAAAAGAAATGAACGAGATAGAACGTATAAGAGTTTGAAACCTACGGAAGGGTGAGTCGAGTGACGGTACGAATCCAAGAGAGAACTCCGTGAATGAAAAATGGCATGGATACGCACACACGCATACATTGTTCTACACGCACACGACAAAACGGAATAGAAGAGACGTCGTAAGGGTACGCCGGCGTGTCTCCTCGAATTTTCAGAATTCATGTACCTTTATAGGATCCTCTGTATCTATCCGTACGTAGGATATCGATTAAAGGGAAACGAGAGAATAAATGTCGTACGTTGTATATTTGCCGCCTGTGCTGTTATTTTCGCCTCGGTATACAGTTACCATGTGCTGGTGTGCTCCTTCGTTCACGTCTAAGTTTTCCTCGTTCGGTCACATTTGTTCTAGTTACGTCGATGATGCAGCTAAAGAGCACAGTAGGTAACTATTACTTCGAGCTTCGTTATCGATTGCAGATAGGCTAGGCTGTCCGAAGAAAGTGTCTTTCGTTGATAATGCAGAGAATATCAAATGGTTTCTATATTATCGACGATTGATGCTTCCTTCGAACAGCCTCCTATTTCTACAATCGATAACGAAGATTCTTGCATTATCTACTGTGGTATATCGATCGTTTCTTTCATTTTATGAAAACATATGTTGTTCGAGGATATATACTTGATCGTTGATATCGGAAATTCAACCATTGTAACATGTTAAGAATGTGGAAAGCTGAGACACGTTATTGATACGATAAGAAATTTCTGTTATCGTCATCCATCGACCGTTACCAATAGTGATTGTTATGTCATTCGATCTGACAAATCCAGGCGAAAGACAAAGGTTTAATTGACGCTTGACGAGTTTCCTCGTCAATGGTGTGTAACTTACTCCTCGATAACATTGTTTATTCATACAAGGTGGGATTAATGGAACTCTAGATATTTTCAAGTGCCCCGAGCTTTTCCCGTTCCTATTTCGATAACTATTTCATCGTACAATGATCAGGCAAATAAAACAATAGTTCTTCGTCGTTGAATCATATCGTCTTGTTCGTCTCTTAATCTAATCAAACAAATTCAGTTGTTATTCAACATAAAAAAAAAAAAAAAAAGAACAGATACAATCGCGTCGCTTACGAATCGTATAATAATAGAAAGGTTACATAAAAGTGCGCAAAACCTTATCAACAGATTTAATATTCTGTGTGTTTTCATTCAAGAAAAACAAACTCGAGCACTTTCGAAAGATTATGCTCCACTATTTTATCTAGGTCATTGATACCATACCAATATCCATGAAATAGAGGAGAGAGAAAAGAATCTAATTATTACAGATAAAATAGTTACTTTAATTAATCCTTCCAATCTTATTTTTCTGCTTGAAGAGCGTTGACATCACTCCAACCAGAAACCTCGAATCCCTGTGTATTATGTAAAACGTATAACTGAAATGTAAACCGAATGTAACCATGAATTTCAGAGGCACAGAAATTCATGTAAATTAATTCAAACAGAGGAACGATTTAATCTAAAACGAACACATGAAATGGCTGTTTAACGCTTTTAAACATTTCTATTTAATTTGTGCGACCACGCATGATAATATACGCAGCCTCGAATGAAAACTGCTGGACGATTCCATTCGTCGATCAAACTGCTAATCAAACAATGGAATATTTTTCACTGCGAAACGTTTCCATTTGAACATTGCAATTAAAATAAAATGCATTATTGAATAAAAATACCCACTGGACAACATGGAAGCTTCTGATTCTATTTTAGGATCATTTCAAAATATTAGTTCATCGAACTCAAGGGAAATTGTTAGATTCTCATACTCGACAAACGATAATCAAAAGAATCTAGCAGAAAAAGGAGACGATTAGGTCATTCTCCTCGAACTTCGATATCAAGATCTCTAGATAACATAGATCACCGAGAAGTAATGAATAACTCTGATTACTTAGACGTTCGCATCTGAAAACGTTCAGCGTAATTTGGCTGATAAGATAATAATCGTCGACCAATCGTTACCGCCATGTGGACTGTATATATATAAATACAAGAAGTCGAGGAAACAGTTTGAAAACGCAGAGTTCGTTGAGCATTCGCTATACAGGCCGAACTGCGAATAGAACCATGACATTTGCGAAAGTCTTGCTAGTGGCTAGCCTAATCGGGATTTCCCTGCGCGAGGCTCACTCCCACGGGATGATGATGGACCCTGTTCAAAGGAGCAGCGCTTGGAGGAAGGGATTCCATGTTGATCCCAATTACACCGACAACCAGCTGTTCTGCGGAGGACTGACTGTAAGAATTGCGTTACACTTTATGAAAGTAGTTTGATTCTCTAGAAAAATCGAGTTGCAGCAGGTCATGTTTGATAAATGTAATTGCACGTGTACGAAGTATCGAATTAACCCTTGCTGTCCTATGTCGAGTGTTAAAGAAATAGTTAAAGAACGCATGGAAATATGATTTAGGGCGTGAGAAAGATTTATTGTCAAGGAGACTGTATTAGTTTACGAAAGTGTCGATAGCAACGATAACATTGAATTAAATTAACAACCAAATGTTCCGGCGCGGTTGGAAGTACATTACGCCTATGAGTAGGCAACCCGTGAGGCAGTTACGTAAGAAGAAACGCTAGGAGACAGGGGTGCAAGAATGATCGATCGAGTAGCACAACGAGTTACCTTCGCAAATAGGCAAATTTTATTCCGAATAAGGAATAAAACTTTTCCAACGATACAGTTTTTCAATAATTATCCATTCGACGTAGGTTCAATTCCAGCAAAATGGTGGAAAATGTGGCGAATGCGGTGACGATTACGCCCTTCCCCGACCCAGACCCAACGAAAATGGAGGCATTTATGGAACCGGCGTGATCGTCAAGAAGTAAGTCATCATAATCCCTAATTGTCAAACTAAAACACCTATAGATGCATTTACTGCCAGTTCGAGACATTAATAAATACCCAAGTGCATTCAACTTTAACGAAACATCGAAATACCACACAAGGTGCTCGACTTCTAGGTGGAATGACCTGTAAACGTCCACTTACAGGTACAAACGCGGCGAGACCATTAACATAAACGTGAAACTGACCGCCAACCACCTGGGAACCTTCACGTTCCATTTGTGCCCACTGACGCGGTCCAACGAACTCGAGACCGAGGACTGCTTCAATAGGAACCCAATCCAATTGGCGGATGGCTCTTATACCGTGGCTGTGCCATCAGGTAAAATGGAGTACAACGTGGCCGCTCGCTTGCCGGAGAACGTCACGTGCGAGCACTGCGTGCTCAGGTGGAATTACCGTAGCGGAAACAACTGGGGCGAATGCGACGATGGCCACTCTGCTTTGGGCTGTGGCCCTCAAGAAACCTTCAGAAACTGCGCCGACATCGCTATCCTATAAAACCCTCTTCTTCACCTTCTTCTTCTATTCTTTCCTTCTATACTGCGTTGGAATAATCGTGTAGAAACGTACGGAGAAATTACGAGCGTGAAATTGTCGCGAACAACCGACAGCTATTTCGATGCTGTTAAATAAACTGCGCGTAATTCGGTAGCCGTAATTGCGTCGTTAACGACGCCGCCGCGCGAAACGTAAATTCACGGGGCAACGATAATTGCGAGAACCCAGACCGCCGGTAAATTCGATCGCGGCACAATTACCGTATTCGTTGCAGTTCGATAGAACCGTCTCGGTGATCTGTGTTCGATTTCAATCTGGCTCGGCATGACGTTGCGCGACAGGTCGTTTTCCTCCTAGCCAACCACCTCCAGCCACTAAACGCGATCCTAAAAATTTAAATAAATTGAAATTGAGAGTATAAGTTTCATCTTACTCGTCGCGTTACGCTTTCCCATCGTCTTTTATTGCGTTTGTGATAACAAATTTTTAAAAGTTCAGGGAATCGTCTTTCCTTGTGAGCCGAGTTACCAAGCGAACGTGGTATAATAATACGAAGCAATCACGTTTTCGATAGGGAGCGAAATCTGACTTGGAATTTGCTTTGGTCAAAGGTAACGTTAATGATAAAAAAAAAAAAAAAAGTTGAATTATTCTACGAGCTACGTGGACGTAACGGATAACGTCTCGCGGGGGACCAGACGGGTAATTAGAATTCAGTGACACCACACTGGTGAAGAATACGTAATACGTTTCATTGCTGTGCCAGCGGCTCTCGAAGAATGGATAGGGTGTAACGATGACTAACGCCGCGTTTCGTAAACGAGAATAGATGTCTTGAATCGTGTCAGATGTGCGAGCACAGGTGTCCAAACGATGGATTATCTAAATACAGAGTCACCTATAGTTCCCAGAAGCTAAGTGAATTTCTTTGAAGTGATCTATTTTTAGTGTTAAATCGAGACCTTGTTAAAGGAAAGTCGAACGAAAAAAGAGCGCAAACTTGTTGATCATTGGGTGGATTTTTTCTAGGATTTCTACCATTTCTTCCATAGTTACTATCGAGGACGTCCTCAAGGATTAGTATAGAGGGTGACTCACTCCAAACGGAAGTTGGAATTCCCTGGAATTCGATCGATTTTAAGCAGGACCGATTCGACATGTTCGAATTGACGCGACGGGGTTATTAATTCGCACTTGTATTGCTATTTCAAGGCGAAACTGTTGCACCGCGACTGAAACGATTGTGTGTTAATTGGTTCGTTAAAGAAGCGTCTGCCGTGACAGGAATAACCATGAGGCTCAAGAAAGGACTTTAAATCGTCTGGAATTTCCTTGCGCTATATTTCGTAAGGAGAAATTGGAACAGAGGATTTCTACACGGACGTTCTCGCAATTTTCCAGGTCTCCATTTGAATAAATGAAGATTAATATGAGAAGAGCGATTGTCCCATTACTTGATAATTCCGCTATCTGAACAGATGCTCCCCTTGATTCAGTAAAAAGCAGAATAGCATTTATAAGAGTATTTTAAGAGCTGTATATAATGACTAGACTGCGGATCTTTATGCAAAATAAAATCTTCGCGAGCGTGCCTACAAAAATTCAACCTAAATAGCAATTTACTTTATTCTGCAAATATTGTAACATGTTACAATAACGCGTACCAATAAATCCAAATTTTACGATTCTGATCGTATTATCCTGATCGATAGTTGCCTGTATAAACATAGTCTCTTAATTTTTAGGCAACTGCGTTTCCTCGCGCCATATATCCCAAGGAGAAACTGTCTCGCGAACCGATGGTTTCTAGATCAACGTTCTCGCAACATTCAGTCGGGGCAGCGATCGATAATGCGTTAAAATAAACGAGTGCAATGAAAATGCGCGACAACGAACGATTACGCGCGATTTCACCGCTTTCGCTTGAAAACGTCGCGACGTTTGTTCTTCGATCCGGACCGAAAGCGAAATTGCGCCGCGTTCCATGCGTGCGTTTCGACGTCGGAGTCCAGAAAACTGGAGAACTGAATTCAGAGCCAATTGGATTCAGAGTCATCGAGAGAATCCTTTAAGAGGGAGCCTTGATTGAAACAACGACATGAAATAATACTTTTCTTCTTTACGGGCTTAGCAACCCCGAGGTACCCTTGCTATAAAAAGTTGACGTTTCTACGAGGGATGTCAGAGGTCGAAGAGGATGTGGAGCAACGTAAAGAAAGACATAACGACTATCGTATACCCTGAAAAACATTTTAATGCAAGCCTGGTACAGAGTAAATGAAACGAGGACCTCACCTTCGGCCTTATAAACAAATGAAACGAAGAAGCACCTCCCAACAGTTGTCGATGATCAACAGTCTCTCCCCCTCAGGCCAAACTACCCCCACTATCCAGACCAGTGTCCAGCCTGTAGATTCGCGCCAGTAGCAAGGTGAGCGTGGAGAATTCCTGGCTGGCAAGAGAGGAGGAATGAAAGGCGAACCAGCACCGCCAAGGAGGAGGTAGATCCCGCTCACCGGTGTACACTTCACCTCCGTCCTCGGCACGGATCACGCGAGCGAGCCAACGTGTCGGTGAACCTGGTGAACAGTTTCGTATCGTTGCATTACGTTTTATTCGAAGGCTCGCCAGTGTGCTCGATAACCGCGTGTGAACACACCTGAGGCAAGATAGAGCCGAGTGGATAGACCGCAGATAGACAGTGCGTTAGTGGCGCTTGGTGCAGTTTGGGGTTCCAGAGCGACAGGAAGTAGCAGCTAAACGGCGCTGGCGTTTCGTGAGCGTTTGCGGGCCACGGGGCAGAAGAATGCGGTAGGATGCCCATCCAGGAAGGATGTTTCCTACGGGTCGCGGTGCTCTGTCTGTTAGGCGGGGTCGCCTTGCGATCGACGACGGCCCTCGACGTCGACACACAGACGCAAACGACAGCGGCCGGTGAGTCCTCCCTCTCTTCCGCTTTTTCCATCGCGTCCTTTCTATCCGCCACGTTTTCTTAAACCCGCGGCCCCCCACCCCTCCACGTGTGCGTGAAACCTCGATTTCTCGCGGTGCGACCCGCTCGTGCCCGTTTCGAGAAACTCGAGGCGATGGGGAACCGGTGGCGTTTTGTGGGACAGCTGGCTGGAACCAGGGATTTCGGACGGTTTCAGGGAACGATGGGACGATCCTTGGGTTTGTTGACGTTTAGTTGGAGTATTTATTTTAATTGACGTACGCGAGTAATCTCGATGAGGATTGGGAAGGGGGGGAGTTAGTGTGAAATGTTGTCTATTCCTGGAAAGAGTTTTCTTTCTTATCCTTATACTTATCCTCGAGTCCCTGCAAGCTTTCTGCAAGCCCCCTAGGGCTCCTTTGGCTCTGCCTATCGATCGCATAGCAAGATTTTATCACATCCAATGAACAATTTCCACCTTCTGGGTCTTCAATTTCTGGGTCTTCTCTCGGGGATCACCATCCTCGTAATTGACATGAAGCGCAACCGTGTCGAGCGAGGAGTCGCCACTGATCGGCGAGTAGCTAACGGTATTCCGCGTGAAATCGTCAAAAAATTCAGTCACGTCCCCGTTCGGCGGCTGATGTCATCCGCCTTGAATAATGTCGTGAATCGAAAGAGGCATCGAGATCCATGACGACAAGAAATCGGACTTTCCGGTCTCGCGACAGATTTCCCCAAAACAGGAGCGACGTACGCTTGGATGGAGGCCATGATGCGAGAAATCCGAGCATCCAGTCATCTACCGATCCCTAAATTAGAATATCACGAGAGAACAGGCCCCATAGAGTCGCAATGATACATTAACAATTTGTTGAAACTTAGTTTAATTACTGCTCGTTTATTCCTTATCGTTTACACCTAACCCACGCACTATTTACATAGGGATTTCATTTATTTCTTAATATATAGATTTAACACAAATCTAACCCATGGAATTCAACACGAACAGCTCATTTATAGCCCTCAGTGCTCGGATCTAACTCAGCTAGAATGCAGAAGCAGAAGAGCTCGTGTGTTCCCTGACACGCAAGATCGTCCAAGGGTCAACGTCCGACGAGAAACGGCGCGATTCTAGTTTCCAATTTCAGGAACAAGCTGCTCTTCCTAATGCCGAGAACGGCGACGTTTCTTCTGCAAATGCCGAGAACCGGACGCACGCGGATAAAAACAGTCTGTTTCGATATGGTGGACCGTAAACTCGTGTTTACCGTGTGGAAAGTTCGCCTCGGCGATTACTTTCCACGAGGGAAGATTCCGCAGGGGAAATCGAGACTGCGGTTGGCCCTTTTCGCGTTCTGCTCGTTACTCTTCGACTAGGTTCTCTTCGGTTCCTCGCGATCATTCGACGCTTGCCACGTAAGGCTGCAGTCAATTTGAATTGCATGAAATAGAACGGCTTCCTTCTTCGTTTTCTTAGAGGAAAGGATGAAGGTGAAGCGCTAGGACTTTCTTGAAAAATTGAAAAACAAAGATCGAGTCAAAGTCTCTTACAGACAAGTCTCATATTTTTATTAAATTACCTTCTTCTTTTTTTTTTTTTTTTGTATAAACTCTGAACAGTCCTCCGTCAAATATTGATCCTCGATCAGTTGAAGCGAGATTTTAAGAAAAATTTCCGTACGTATCTAAAATGCACGTTTCTTTGTGCGTTTCTGTGAGGCCTCGACGGGAATCGATACGCGATGCGCGTCGAATCGATTCTGCGGTCAGCCGTGTCCCTCGAGCTGTTTTGCGCCTCGATCGCGAAGGTAAACAGACCTGGAGACGCTTATTGTGCAAGAGGGGGAGACGGTGGGACACGCTAACGGTAGCGTTGGATCCAGTTGGAGAACTGGTCGACGCACATTCTCTCTTACCGACGGCCTTGGGAAAAATTAAAGCTACGTAGAAAGACGTGCAACGGCCTCTGGAGACCGCTCGTGGATCTCCGAACGAAAACACGCGTTGGACGTCAATTATGAATTGATCCAGATCCGTAAGGCAACACGCCATTTTCCAATACTTGACGAAATATACCTCCGGAATCGCGTATTTAAATTTGACCTTTCAATGGTGCCTGACTTCGGCTTGAACGAATTTTCCAAAATTCCAAAAATATTCCGAAATAGATGGAATACGCGAGGAACGCTCTGAAGCGTTGACTTTCCAAATTATCGTCTTCTCGATCGCCAGGAACTCGGGGTAGCAACGCACGTCAGGACAGAATTTATGGCGAGCGCAGGTAGCCATGATTCAACCGAACCCTACGACCGCAATGTTTCGTCAAATAAACGAAACACGGGGTAGGGGTATAACGATGAGAACAAGCCGCTGGTAATATATAAATAAAAATGCGATACTCGTGTAAACACACAAATTTAATCATGACCAAACTGCCGCATCGATACCGGCAACATTTCTAATACCGTTAGTACCAGTATTATCGAACAGCCATTACCCGACATCCTAATTAAAGTGAAAGAAACGGAAACGTTCGCGTCGAACATGAATGGTGGCAAACAACAACGCAGCTGGCCTGGTAAAGCGAGAACGAGGAATTTTTAATTGCATCCCGGTCGAGGTAATTGCAGAAGCACGTCCTTCGGTTCGCTTGGAAAGGTGCATTAGACTCCTCTAACGCGTTACACCATCTTGGACGCGTTCTCCATCCAGATAACGCGTCTCCTAGGCTGCTCCTAATTAAATGACGATTACGTCTCTATGACACGTATAATCTTTTTTTAATTTGCGTAACCAGCAGACTTTCTACGTCGTGTGTTCCTTCGCTGATCCCACGCGAGTATTGTGCTCTGATTTCAGCGTTCACACGTGTCAGCATCATATGCTACAGCGATACGATTAGGTTCCTCGGTTCCTTATTAATTTCGATGGTTACGTTACTTGGCATAGCAGCACGCGTGGAAGCACAGGCTTCTTTGATAGAAAGAAAATTAGAATGCATTTCGGGGCTATGCAAATTCTTGTATAGAATCAAACGTATATGTAAACAAATATATTTTTTTTTGGCCTGGGGTAGATATCGAAAAAATTTGAAGAGAAATGCTTTCGGCACGTTTAAATATTGTAGTTGCCTTCGGAATATGTTTCGGTATCGAACATAGCCGAAGAGTTTCCAAGTCTGCTAAACGATCGCTGTAGTTGCCGATGTAACCTAGTTAACGGTACTATAAATATGCGAGTGAACGTATTTCCGTTCTTTATAGTCTCGAGTCTCAACCACGGTCCTCTCGATACAACTTATTACCGCCGTCGCATTAGTATTCTTCCATCGCCTAACCTGTTGATCGGTGCTGCATCAGGATAAGATTTGCAGCATTAATTCACTGCAGCTATCGCGATATTTCTCGCATTGCTGGGCTGAGCTTATGGTCCTTGTAGAACTAGAAACATTCCATCAGGTTCTTCACAGATAGGTTTACAACGTAGCGAGATATTCTTCTACCAGATGTTCTTCTATCTCTGGTGTTCTACTGGTACATTGAGGAGACCCGAAGGAGTACCACGAACGTTAGTTTGATAGAATCCACGATTGTGACTCTCCCAGATTGGATATCCTTCCACGTCAGACCTCTGGATGGCATCCAACTTGAACAGGAAGAGGAAGAGCTCCCGAAGAGAAAACGTCCTTAACACTGTTGGACGAGGCTTCGAGTGCCTCATCCTCCGCGAATTATATAACGAAGAGAAGGTTTATTATTACAGTCATCGTTGCACGCTATCCCTGGGAAGAGTATAACGCTGTTCGATGGCTCTCTGACCTAAGAGGTTACAAGCTTAAGGCCACAGAACTCTTGAACGAACTCGTACCACTAGCTGGGAGATTCACGAGGAAACAAGAGCATCTTCCTCGTAATCACGGCAATTAAATCCGATTCCCGTGCTTCTCGCCTCATTGTTCTGCGGCTGGCGAACGGCGACTTTCACTTAATGGCCGCTTGGACGCTCGCTGAACGTCCCACGAAGGACGCCGGTCGAGTTTGCGAGTTGTTGCTCCGTTTCTGTCCAAATCACGGTAAGGTGATTCACTTTTCTTGCGAGCGAAATCATTTTAGAGGCACGAACAGAGCCAATCGTAGCGCGGAGACTTGAACGAGCGGTCGCGTGCGGTCCACGAAACCGTGATACGTATCTCCAAGCGTCGAACTCTCCAACGTGTCACGAAATAGGCGTGACGATCCGATTGCATCATCGAACAACTTGCGCTCGATTTTATTATCCAACCTTTAAGATTTATCCACCGTGTTAACAAGAAACTCGGAGTGTCTCGATGCGGCAGAGTGTAAGCACAAAGGAAACGTCAAGTTCCTCGCGTCGCCCCCAAAAAAGAATTCTCTCACCGTTGAATATCGGAAAGTTGGAAACGATTGCTACCAATTTCGAACGAGAATCGTCTGGATCAAAACAGGTGTTCGAGAGTTGTTCAGAGAATTTTCATTTGGAGAATAATTTTTTCGTTGACGGAGACAACTCTCCAGAGATTTTTCTGGAGAAATTTAGAAACCTGTATTTTTTCAACGAAAGACCAGCATAATTAGGAGAATCTTCTTTCTTCTGCGAGCGCAATTATCGACAAATCGTTGCGCAGCTTTCTTTTCGACGTTAAACAGACCTGTGCGTGATCGATTTCATTGTTTTTTATTCACCGCGAGATACACCCTTGACCTGATTCCGAATGGTTTTCACATACCGAGGATGGATGACACATACGCGTGCAGGCGACTTTCTCCCATGCAAAACGACTCACGGAAGACCTGGATGACTCGCGTCGGTGGTTAATCCCAGGTGAACCGGAAGAGCGTTGCAATTCATTCCAGGAATTGCGTGTTCGACGAATAATTGCCGACTTTATCTGTACAAACTATGTCATCTAACAAAAGTGGTAGCATTTATTTTTGTAATATTATTTGAACTCCTCAGAAAGAAAGTGTCTAGAGAAGCTCGCAACATTCGCACATAGGTTTCATTCACTCTTAGAGATTCTACTTGAATAAAAATGCACGGTGCGAACGTGTGCGCGGAATGGTCCTCTGTTTCTTCATAGAATTGCATGGAAGTAAAGTGCTACGTCGTTAAATCATCCACGTGTTACACACGCTCAACCTAGAATTGCATGAAACGATCACCAATCGTCATCTATCGAATCTTGTCGATCGAACTATACATCCTTCTATCGGTCGTACGATTTAATACACCTACTCGACAACTATACGATGTGTTGATATTAACATTATGGTAGCATGTATCAATATTTACGAACGTGTTACGAATATGGCATTGGTCCAGTTATGAGCACTCTGTGTGCCCGTCATACTCGTTCGTTCGCTTCACTTTCCAAGCTCGTTCTCTCTATAAATAGTGCAACTGTTTAAATAAATTATTCATTGAGCCATCCGTTGCGAGTAAACACAGCGTCAGAATTTATTCACGAGGAATCCTTCCATCAACGTCGATATTAAATGTTACATCGAATCTGAACTAAATCAACTTTAAGTGGAAAGTCATCTGCAACGTCATCGTTTGGCATAGAGGTTGGGAAAATGGCGATGTTGCCTGATTACCTACAAACTTAAGTAATTCCCGCGAAGGAGGACACACGAGCAGCTGGCGACCAGCAACGATGGCAGGATGATGGCTCGATTTGTCTTTCGCATTCCGATACAGCGAGCTCATTATTCTACGAACGAGGACAGTTACAGACAACGATGTTTGTGTAGCATTCACCCCTGACACCTGCTTGAAACGCCCAAGAAAATGGAAAGAAGAGGCGGAGTTCAGAAACTCTGCGTTGTTTAGCAGGTGCGTAGGTGTCTTCAAAGCCACTAGGCTTATAGAAAGGAACCAGTTCACGATTTGGGAATAGTTTGTGTGCTATACAACTAGCGCGAAGTCAAGGGGACCACTACTCTGCAGAAATTTGAACTATGTACGAAACGTATGAAGCCTGGCCGAGCATCCCTTGGTTTCGAGTGTATCCAACCATACTACGTTTAACCGAACAAGAATTCCAGCTCGAGGCGTAGCTCTCACATCTCAAGTGCCACCGTTCCCTCGCTTTTCATCCTTCGCAATGCCGCGTCACACTTGGCCTGGCCTCCGTGCAATGCGGTTCGGAAACTAAAAGTTCCATTTTTTTTCCTCCTCCGGTGGGACAGGTTCTCGCGAATTCTTTGGCAACCCTGGCGCGCCATAAATTAAATGGTTAAGTTAATGGAAATTGCGTCAGACTCGATTGGGAAAAATTGAAGCTCGAGCCATTCCGAAATTGCCTGCTCGAGGGACTGGAAATAGAAAGGCGTGCGCGATGTTTAATAATAATCCAAGAGGTCTGATCGACGAAATGTAGAATAGATCAATTTATGAAGGAACGAAGCACTACGAACACTTACGAAACCTATACAACCAGCAGATTATGGATGGAATAGCTTTCTCACAGAGAAGGAACTAAAAACCTTGGAAAGGTGCAGCAGAGACTTGTATACTCCAATGGTTATTATTGTTCTCGGAGGCTAGATTAAAGGCGGAAGAAAGGGGAACGAAACTGGATGGAATAGCCAGAAGGCGAGGCAAGGCGAAGAGAAGAACAGAAAAAGAAGTGGGAGGTTAAAATAGTCGGTCACCGAGCGTGCCTTTGACCATACGGTATTTTATCCTACTTCCTACACTCTGAGCGATCGCTATTTCCTTTCATGTACCTACGTCACGTTTCGTTAATCTTCTAACGACCCAATGAGTCATTTAAGAGACCCATACAGACGAATTCCTCCAGCATAGAATCTCGTTTATTAAATAATTCCACGGAAATTGATACGCGAATCTTAATTTTTCCCTTTACGCAACGATTACAGTCAGTCCCATAAATATTCGTACCTTCTGTGTTTATTGAAAGAATTCGTATGAATTGGGTTTGATGTTTTCAAATAAATTTTTCATCGAATTCACAGGTACCGATATCACCGAGATACCAGGCGTTCAACCCCTTCGCGGCGAAGCGTGGAACGAAACCGACCGGAAGTCCGAGTATCCTACCAAAGAGTTGGATTTCAAGACTACCGTCGAGCCTAAAAAAAAACCAGTGGACTTCAAGGTGAAAACCGATCAGAAGTTCCAAAAGCCCTTGTTGAAGGACGATGACGCAAAACGGAGCAATACCACGATGACGACGATGACTTGGTTGTCGCCAACGAGCACCAGCGAAGACGCTACCGAGGGAACCGTTCAAGGTGTCACGATTCCTCTTCTGCTTCGTGGCGAGCCTGTCGTAGTCGCAGCGAACGCGTCGATGCCGAACAAATTGTCGATGCCGATGAACGCGAGCGTCAAGGATGACCCATCGTTCAGAGGCAGGGCGTTGAATATCTCTGCGCCAGAGCCAACCAACTCGTTGCACTCTAATATCACCGATCTCAGCGACGTCAGCATGGATGACGATGACAAAGAAGTCGAAGGTGATTATTATTGTTTAATTGGACTGTGTGAAATAACCTAGTGGTCGATCCAAACGTATCAGAGTCTCAGACCGAGACTCGCAGAAACGACATTAATTTCCAGTCCACCTAGTATTAAGGTTTCAGCATTCTGTTATCCGCAGGAGGAGAGTACGTGGCTCCTCGCAACGAGAGCAACGTAAACATTTCTTCGACGTTGCTGCCAGCGGTGTCGATGTGCGTTGAGGAGAACCGTACGTATTCCGTGGGCGAGAAGATTATTAGGGGCTGCGAGGAAAAGTGTGTATGCGGGGTGGGCGGAGTGGTGATGGACTGCAAACCTTTGTGTTCCTCGCCGTACGTCAGAGCCAACAGAGGAATCGAGGATCCTCTTTGTCAGGAGAAGCTGGTCAACGAGGAACCTTGTTGCGCCATTTTGGTCTGCGCGGCTGACTCAGGTGAGCTGTCTGACGCTTCGCAATGACACAGTTTCCGGTGATCTTTAGGAATAAGGATAATAATTAAACAAGAACTTAAAGAATAAGAATGATGATTGAACAAAACTTTAAAGAGTACGAATAATAACGAAGTAAGAATTTAGAGAAGAATAATGTTAAAGAATAATATCTCTCGAAAAAAGATTTTAGAGAGCGTCGAATTTTCTTTTTTATTTAAAGAACGTTTACCCTGTTGATTATAGCGCCTGAACCAGAGGAGACCTGCCTGTTTGGGAACAAAACGATTATGAGAGGCCAACGCGTCGAGGATGGCTGCTCCAGAGTGTGTATCTGCGAAGCTGGTGGCAACCTCAAGTGTCAACCAAGATGTCCACCCAATGAAACTACCTCAGTAACCAATCAACACGATCGTTGCGTAATCCTCACCGATCCAAGGTACAAGATCAAAAGTTCCTCGTCGGTTTCCTTGAATTTATTCGAAACATCTCGAAACTGCTTCTCGCAGAGACTCCTGTTGCACGATCACCCTCTGCGACGTCACCCTAGGAGACCACGAAATTAGACCAGAGACCTCCGCCGATCTAGCCGTCAATCTCACCGACGCAAAGGTTTTGAACTCGACCGCTATCAAACTAAAGCTGTCGACTAAGAATCCCCAGGATGTCACTGTGGAGATATCCGACAAGAATCACGTTTGGAGACAGCAGAAGCCCGACAAAGGCGAGTACAATAGAAAATCGACGCAACGGATTCTGTACCAAAGGAACACTTCTCGTCTTTGATCAATTACAATTCTCTTTGTGTGCCAATTATAGTATTTAACGTTTGTAAGTAACGAAAGCCTTGATTCCAGAGGGAATCGTGTCGAACCTGGAGCCTGCGCGAACATACTACGTACGAGTGATCGAGGGAAGCAGAACCGGTCCTGCGTTGCAGGTCTTCCTTCCAGCAGAGGTGATCAAGACGAACATCTCCGACAAGATGACGGACAAGGGCTCGTGCAGCTACAGAGGGAAGACGTACAAGATGGGAGCGGAGTGGTACGACGAGTGCATCTCGTTCTGCGTCTGCAACGACGCTGGCAAGGCTGAATGTGTCACTATCGAATGTCCAACAGACTTTGGACTCGACGTGTTGGACCCTCACTGCTTAGACTGGGAAACTGTCCCGCCAAACTTCGTTCCAAAGCCTCCTCGTTGCTGTCCCCAGGTAACGTCAAGCCTATCGTTTAATTTAAACAAATTCCTTCAATAAACACAGAGATTACGAATATTTATGGTAGGTTTAGTCCGAAGCTAGGATGTGTGTTACGCTTGCAGGAGGTACGCTGCCGAAATAACGGCTCGTGCGTTTACGAAGGCAATACTTACGATAATTGGAGCGAATTGCCATCAAACGTGACGGGATGCGAGAAGAGATGTTACTGCGAGATGGGCAACGTCTCGTGCCAGGCTGCCTGTCCACCTGTCCCGGCGTTGCCACCTGCAACCCTGCCTTGTCCTCCTTATCAAGCTACCCTCGCTCATCTACCTGGCGATGACTGTTGCACGGAGTGGAGCTGCAGTCGCTCGACCAGCCAGGTGCCAGGTAAATTCGCCAGAGAACGCGCAAACGAGAGCCTCGGTAACGTCAGTGTTGGTCTATGACGGATTGATTCCTTTCTGGTGGCGGTGGCTCTGCTGAACGCGTTTGAAATTGTCGTTGTTATTTGGTCGATAGTAAGGCGTTTGGTATTTCGAAGCGGACCCGTTAGGTTGGCAATGGGTGAAAGAGGGTGATGGTTTCCGCCACGCGGACCTGACTGGAAATCTCCAGTGCGAATAAACAAATATACATTGTATACATCTCCGTATATAACATGTTATATCGTCAGCAACTTGTTCCATGTCATTGTAAACAGTATCACGACACGGACATGGACTTGTCGCTAGAATATTGTACAGTATCTTCTTTACTTTCGAATAACCCTCGATATTACCTCCTGTCGAGGTACGAGGACATCCCTCGCGTAGAACGATTTAAGAAAAAAAGATATTCCTGGTGTCCGACAAACGTCCGATATCGTTATCAAAACCCTTGGAACCGTACAATCTGAACCGGTGGTCCTGTAAGATGCATGCTTCGGCGCAGCAACGCTTGTACATACATACCAACCTTGGATCGGCCGCTGTAAATACGTATATGCATGGAGAATTTGGAAGATCGACCGCGATCTACCGCGATATTCACGGCCGTTGGACGTCAGCTCTCGCAATCAGTGACATTGGTCCTTTGCTTATTGCAGGAACGAGCGCGACGCCCGCGTTCCCCGGCCCGTTGGCCACAGACACGTTCGATCGGCGACCGATTGACGATACCGAACGACCGACTAACCATCCTGGATCCGTCGGACCCAGCCAGGAACCGGATAGTGCCACTTCCTCGTTGCGGGAAGATACGAAAAACGTTACCGCGACCACCGACGCAACCCACGGACTCTACCATTACCCCATGGACCCTGGACACCCCACGATCCCTTACAACGGTCCTTACAGTCCCGACTACAAGCCTACGCACCCCAGCGTCGAAGACGTGTTCCACCTAGGCCCCGAAAAACCTCCCGTCAAAGAGAAACCCAAGTTAAAATTGGACGCGAAGAAACCAGTCGAGACTCTCGTGAAAACCTACAAGGACGATTACTTCCCCGGTCCATTGGCTCCGGACAAGTTCCTGGAGAAGACCACCTCGACGCCAGAAAATCGTGTACCCAGCCCTGTCAGCAATCTATCGCCGCAGAAGATCGCTCACGCGACAGATCACCCTCAGTTTGTCCCTTTGAACCATCCTCTAGGATTCGCGTTCGCTCCTGTCAATGGCCAGAGCATATCTCAGGCTGGTGTAAACCCTGCGGTTGGTCCACCCTATCGCGGTCCTGTGATCGATCAGGACACCTTAGATCCCAATGTAATCGTCCCTACGAGTCCCAAGAAGAAAACATCCGA
Source organism: Hylaeus anthracinus (assembly GCF_026225885.1). Lineage (NCBI taxonomy): Eukaryota > Metazoa > Arthropoda > Insecta > Hymenoptera > Colletidae > Hylaeus > Hylaeus anthracinus. Next base: position 15,771,726 of record NW_026535284.1, on the reverse strand, counting down.
CGCATTTCACGGTGAAAAGAGCAAGCCTGCCGCTGGGCTTCCTGCTCGACCTAAACAAACCCAACGCGATCCACAGAAAGAGATACTTCCCGACGAGCTCTATCATCTAATCAATCTGCAACACCCTGGCCTGATCCACTTGGATCACGGCCCTCCCGAAGGCCATCCAGGTTTATACGATATCCACCAACAGATCTCGGGACAGAAACAGTCGGGGAATAATCAAATACAACCGGGTTACTTCGGTGGTCCCACTGCTAACTCTAAGAAGCCCTCGAAGCCTCACGTTTACGCTCAAAAGAACGAAAACGGTCAGACGACGTATCACGTGCACACGCCAGACATTCCCAACACGCCCCAGCAGATCGAGGAGTTGCTAGCTCATATCAGTCAGCACGACCCGAACCCTGGACCTTTCCAACACTATCCTGGACAGCCTGCCATACTTCATAACGAACCCAGTGGCCCGCAGGCCACTCTGCCGCTTCACATTGACGCTCACATACCGCACTCAGGACTCGCGCACTTGAACCACCCGCTCGCAGCACAAACGCCCAACCAGTCAGGTTCGTCCCTGATCAGCAACACACTTTTATCTAGTCACAGGAACACAGTCAGTTCCAGAAATATTCGTATCCTTTGTACCCGTTTAAGTAATTCGTCTAAATCAAACGATAGCTTCGAGCTTTCCAAATCAATTTTCTCCTAGATATATGTACACGAATAAACTTTCCACGTGTATATATTTACAATTACGGATTGATTTGGAAACATGGAGCACTCATTTAAATTAGACCTTTCTTCGACCGATGTAGAGGGTACGAATATTTATGGGATTTACTGTATTTCTTATATGGAACGAGTCATTGAAAATTAGTAGAATTGCTCGTCGTTCAATTCAGTTTCGCGTAAAATATGTTCGCATTTAATTGAAAATAATGCTTCGAGGACTAGTCACTTGTCCCAACGTGGTAAAAATAGTTACAAATGAACGTCGTCAGGTTTACCGTTAACATAGAGTTGTGCTTATACAACTTCGTATATTTCGTTTAGCTATAGAGAAGTCATTTACGGGAGTGTTGCTTATAAATCCACGATAATTTAGAAGAAAAAGATCATTCGATCCCAGCTTGGTACGTTCAGCGTTAAACATCGCGGTAAACGTTCTAAATAAATATACAACGAATGTAAACCTGTACACTAAAATTATCCCATTTCCTCAACTTCAGGCTTGGATCACAATGTACCACCTGGCTTTCCGTTACCTGGCGCCATCCCAGGATTCCCAGTGGCCTCTCCGTCCGACGAGGTCATCGTGCAGATCCTGGAAGCCCTCGACGAGAACACCGTCCGTCTCGTCTTCGTGGTGCCTCAAGTCTTGGTGGGACTACACGGACGCGTCGAACTGCGATACACCAATGACAAAACGTACCTGACGTCGCTTTATCATTTGCATGCAGTGTGGTTACGCGTGGTTCACTCGTTGATTGTTCTGACAAGTCGCTCGACAGAAGAAGCGTTTACTTTACATCTTCAAACACGCTATAGACGTTGAGAGCAGTCTGCGAAATAATCACACTGTACGCAACGACTACCTGCAACGATAAATAACTCATCCTAATTAGATCTTCCTTATCACGCAGGAACTTTGACGTGTCCACCTGGAAGGTAAAAGTGTTCGCCCCTCCAAACGACCTGATCGCTACCCCTCAATTGGAGTTCGAGCTGGGAAACCTAAAGCCCTCGACAGAGTACAAGGTGAAGATCACGGTGAAGCTGAAGGATCTGGCCAACAGTCCCACCAGCAAGATCTACAGCGTTCGAACTCTGGAGAAGAGGGCCGAGGTGACCACGTTGCCACCTCAAATACCCATCGATGCCGAGCTCCACGCAACGGAGACCAACTCCAGCTGGATCATCGTGATGTGGAAGATGTTCACCGAGTACGAGCTGCAATTCATCGACGGGGTTCAGTTGAGGTACAAAGAGCAGGATGATAAGGTGTATTCCATTACGCCGTTGATCCACAGAGCGGTCAGGGAGTACATGATCGAGAACCTGAAGCCTTCGACCACCTACGAAATTGGTATCCAGTTCGTACCGTTACCAGGACAGTTGACGGAGCTGGTTAGTGATAAAACGGTGAGTGTCTTCGGGTTTGGGTTTAAAAGGAATATTTTCGATTAGGAGGTGTTTGGAGTTGTTTAGATGTCATTTAAAGTTTGATAATGACACATTTATTAAATAGAGGTACGATAACTTTTCTTTTTATTAGCCATTTTTATTAACCGTTTATTCTTTATCCGTCCAAGATTCGCGTGACCACGTCGATGGAGCCAGATACGTACTCCTTCCCCGTGAACGTGGAAATCAAGATGATCAAGTCGACGGAAGTGGAGGTGGCATGGAGCGGGGTACCATACCCAGAAGACAAGTACGTCAACATTTACAGAGCAATTTATCAAAGCGACAGCGGCAAAGAAGACACGAGCACGTTCAAAATCGCCAAGAGGGACTCCCCTGCGCGAACGGTGATCGGCGATCTCAAACCTGGCACCAGGTATCGTCTGTGGCTCGAGGTATACTTGACGAACGGCAGGATAAAGAAAAGCAACGTGCAGGACTTCGTTACCAAGCCAGGGATCCTTCTACCCGCCACGGTTTCTCAGCAAGGTACGTTATTTCTCTTCAGGAATCGTACCATTCAACACTCTCTGGTGTTGCCAGTTGCGATAACCAACAACTTGAACTTTTCAGCAGGAAAGCTTGCTTCCGTGCCCCTTCACGAAGGCGATTACTATGGTCCGCTAGTGGTGGTGGCAATCGTCGCATCTCTCGCTATTCTGTCGACGTTGATCCTCTTGATGATGCTGATGAAAAGGCGGACCAGCAGTAAAGCAGACATTTCTCCACGTAAAACCACGTCTGCGTACGACAACCCTTCCTACAAGGTAGAATTACAACAAGAGACTATGGGTAATTTATTCTCATTGTTTTAATACGCTAGACCGTTTCAGAATCGCTTCTTGTCTAATTGAATCCACTCGCTGCTCCTTTATAAATTATGCTGCTACGTGACTACTGTAATTGCCGTGTTCAATTACCTATTGACCTCGCGAGTATACAACGAGTCTTGACATTTTTCAGACCTGTGAAGACGCCGTGACGATATCCAATGGTAGGAACAAGAACACTGAGCACGAAATGGCTACCATCAACAGCAACGCCAAGGAAACCGCCTGAGACGTTTTGTAATTTATTGAAATATATTTATTTATGCAAGACACCGTTAACGCGCGCAGAGTGTCGTCAATGGTTTTGGTGTACTGAAAGAAAAGGTGAATGTGGTGAACACTAAGATGCCAAAAAGTGCTTTAGATTACTTGGAATCCTCTCTGCGGAAATGTCGCATTGTTTGAAAGTTAAATAACGTTAGCTTTTTTCCTCTTTCTAACAGTAGAACGTTTCCACTTACAAGAAGGATTCCAGGTAAAATTATACATATACGCATACGTTTTAATAATCTAATGGCAAGAGATTGTAATTTCTTCATCGTGCCGGCGGTTAGAGAGCTCTTGATTAATTTTACGTTGTATTAAAACTTGTAAATAGCGCTATATTATAGATTATGTTTTATGTATTTAATATCAACGGTTAAATATTAAGCAATTAATCCCGCTGGGTTTCAATGACCTAGCTACATTTTGTACAGTTAGATTGTTAGAAATATATAAAATAAATGAGATATAATATGTATATCTTACTGGGCATCCCTGCGTCTACAAGATGGCAACCGGACCGACAAACTGGCTAGCGGGGTTGCCGTATAAAAGGGGCACTTCTGCGCCTACGAGATGGCAACCGATCCGTCAAGCAAGCTAGTGTAAATGTGTGAGAAAATGAAGGGAAATTAAAGGGAAATGTACGAGGAAATGAAGGGAAAATGTGATCGGTAAACTGAACCCATATTTCACACACCTGTGTATTAGGATGTGAATTAAATGAACCTTTCTTTAGAAATTACAGCAAAAATTCTATTTGTATTATGTCTGGCTGATACATAATAAATTGAGCAAATGTGTACATGGTTAAAAAAGAGGTTACAATAATAGAGCAGAAAACTTATTTTATATATCAAAGACGTTTTAGTAGAAATATAGATAACTAAACAGTAAAGTAAATAGGTAAAAATTTGTTCTTATAACAGGTATAAACATCGAGTATTATAGAAATATCGCCGACTGTGGTAGACCATGAGTATACACAAATTTAAAAATATTTCTTCAACTCTGATTCCATTTGAAGTGGGTCTGTGGTTGGCGCGTATCTAAAGACAACTTTTCCTTCTTTATTAATAATAAATTTGGTAAAGTTCCACTTAATGGCGTCGATCATAAATCCAGCTGCCTGAGACTTCAGCCATTTCCACAAGGGATGAGCAGCTTCTCCATTAACATCAATCTTCTCAAAAACATCAAAGGTAACGTTATACTTCTTAACAAAATCTAAGATCTGTTCGGAGCTGCCTGGTTCCTGGCCACCAAACTGGTTGGATGGGAATGCCAGAATCCTTAATCCTTCTTTTTCACTGTACTTCTCATACAAGTGCACCAGCTCTTTGTAATTCGTGTCTGTCAATCCGCAATTGCTGGCTACATTTACAATTATGCATACATGTCCACGATACTTCTCTAACGATACATCATTACCATGAATATCTCTTGCATGAAACTGATAGATAGTAGTTGCAGAATTCCAATCGGTATCTTGGTTAAAGGAAGTTGAAGTTGTTGCAGGGCATTGCTCTTGCGAATTGTCTTTGCAGGTTTGTGCTGTAACCCCAGATAGGATTACAACCGTCAAAGTTATCAATTCTAGAACAAAATAATTTTAATTAACAAATGAGCAATATAAAATATACTCTACTTCTTGGTTTATTTCATTTTCACGATCATGGTTTCAAAGATAAAGACGGTTTTGGTATGGTAAAAAAAAAAAAGAAGGGGAAAAAAGGACCTTGAACTTGTCGCGTTCGTATAGCGTATAGCGTAATAAAGTATAAAATCCAACGTTTCAGTTACGATTAACAACTTTCAAGAGTTATGGTCGCATAAGAAATATTAAATAATATTACGAAATATTACTCACTATACATTTTGATTCGAGGAATATATCCGCCGCACTGCAAAAATTTATCAGAGCAAACCAGCGTGTCCAAAATTGATTAGCCGTGATCGATAAATTCTTATATCAGCGTATCGTGTCGAGAAGGAATAATATATTATTAAAGTTCTGCGATACTACACGTTCCGCACACTTTGACTCGTAGAACGCAACTGCGATGATCTTTCCTTTGTCTAGTGTTTATCATCAAGTCTCAACCGGGCTCAACACACCGACCTGACCCGGCCTAAGCCCCGTCCTTGAATCTGTGACATCACGAATTCTCGACTGTGTCGCGAAATTAAACGTTGCAATTTTACTTTGAATTAGCTTTAATCATTTTCAATCATCATGATCGCATTAATAGCCATTATAAAGCTTCTCACAATCAACGAGAGCGGTTATACATATAATTGCTTCCCATGGTTGCGATGTACCGGTACACGGGTACAGTATTCTTTCAACTGTGTCATCTTTAAAAATATTCAGGGAGCATAGAATATTTTCTTAACACATTCATTATGTTTATCTCAATTATATTGTCTATTATCTAGTATCTATTATATAGACTAAATTAATATTTGATGCACGAGGCATGAACTCAATTTTTTGTAGTATGGGACAATAGGTATGTATGTATAAGAATATGTATGTATGTGTAGGGTAGTTACAAGTGGCGCCATCGGTGGGAAATCGGTCAAGTTTGTCGTGAAAAAGTTTCAATTTCCTACCGCTAGATGACGCACGGCTATAAAATTTATCGACATTAGAATTTATCGTCAAAAATTAGAGTTTAAATATATTTCCTCAATTGGATATTTATATTACAATGCGTCTAGCATAATTACGAGAACTTTGTTGAATATTATATAATAAACTTAAGGTCGGTCAAAAAATGATGTCTTTAGCGCCATCTAGCGGGAAGACGCAGAAACTATTTCACGACAAAGTTGAGCATTTTGCCACCGATGGCGCCACATCTTCAGTATTTTTATTAATTAAAAAAAACCAGGCAATAGACAATTATTAGTGTACAAATCAACAATTAGAAGCTGAATTATGATAATTGCGATGTTAAATTACGTTAATATGCAGAGAAAAGAAGGGAATGTATGTTTTGAATATCTTCATGTTTGAGAGCTACTTATATTCAACTAAATTAGTAATTGACAACAATGTAATTTTGCTGTTTATACATGAAATTTCAATTCTAAAAGAAATTGTATTTTCTTAATTAGTGCATTTTATAAATAAAGGAGGATACGAGGCGTGAAAAATAATAATCTAGGTGCATTTAGAATTTGAATTCAAAATTACATTTTATTATTATCTTAATATGGACTAGTATAATATTACCATGTACACATTCAGTAGCTCACTTATAATTTATAACTTATAATACACTCACAAACATTGATAAAGATAGTCACGATATCTTGTAGCATGTTTCACGACTGATGAAACTACAGCGCAAGCTCTATTTATGTATAAGGTATATTTATCACTTATCGACGTTACAAATGGTTGTGTTTAAATTATCTTACCAACAATTTGCTTAAGGTAATGTTGCGTCTATCATTCGCGCTGACTTTGCACGATCAGTGATCGTCCTGAAATGAATCGTTATCGATCCAACGTATGATCTCCGATTACACTTTAATTGTAGTATAACATTTAAAAAAAAAAAAAGAATTGTAATTGTAAACGTTAAACGTTTGTTTCAAATATTTTCGAACCTACGACGCTCAACGTTTAGCTATTAACTGCAACTCAACTAGTATCAATCGGTTCAATAGAAAACGTGTTTCGCTAAATAAAAACTCGTTACATATTCGTTTGTCATTTACATGCTTTTTCTTGCACGAATTCAACTTTTTCAATTTATATAAAAAGCTATAAATTATCTCCTCGTTATCTATTTCAAGTCCTTCTTAAAATTATTCGCGTAATTCACTCGATTAATTTATGTATTTTACTAGTAAGTAATTTCAAACATCACCTTTAGCTTTTATTGCGAATTTCAAATTTCTTTAACGAGTACAAAGTTTTCGTTACGTGGAAACACGAAAGTACTATTTACTACGGTACAAACATTTTAATTGTAATATCCTCGTTGTATTTAGTTTAATCTCATTTTTTACAACGATCATTGTAAATGTACGAAACGTTCGTTTCTCACGTTTGAGAAACGAAGAGTTTGGATTGTAATGTAAGATTTGGAATGTAATAAAAAGTGTTCCTTGTTTTCCATTAACAAATGGAAAACGGTCATTGACTCGTCGTGGTAGGTATATAGCGTTAACGAAAATGTTCTACTTCGTTGAAAATTGAATGTTTTCAAACGCGGATACTTTGAACTGTTAACATACGATTTTATATCGTATAAACGACTATGATAAACACCGTTTGTTATTAACCCGTGAATAATTTATATTCAATGATTTCCTATGCAACATGGCAAATCGATATTTTTAGAATTTCATACGAATTTGTCCATTTTGATTTTCAATGCAACGAGGCAAACATTTAAATGAGAAAAACTAATCAATAAAAATTAATTTTATTCTAAGACGACGCCACTCTCGATAATCACGCAAGGTCAGTTCGACAATAACGTTGCTCGCAAATGTTATCATTAAAATGTGGCTAGACACGTTCAGTCAGGGTGGCTCGCGATGGCTGAGTATTTTAATTTATTTTTATCTTTGTATTTATATTTATATTTGTGTTTATGTTTATATTTATATTTGTATTTATATTTATATTTATATTCATATTTGCATTTATATTTGTATTTATATTTATATCTATTTGCATATATACGTATTCATATGCATGCATATGCAGGGCGTTGCGTACCAAGTGCTGCGAGTTGTTTTCTCGGAATGTAACAAAGGCATCAACTTTCTTTTTTGCTACAATTAAATGACACGCGGCGGTTTTTTAGCACGCGCCCAAATTTTTTCTTTCCGTAATACTCGCTCCAAACAAAAGTTTATCACGTACTGAAAGACCAGCCGTTGTATATCGTTCAACTGTAGAAAAATTGAAGTCTGTATCTTCGTTAGTTTCTGGAAGAACAGTTTGTAACACTTGGTACGGACGCGCTGTATGTCCATACATATCTGTGTATTCACCTTATTCTTAGCGTAATGACTAGATAAGTTTCGGCCGCCCAATATAAACATATTGTTTGATCCCATATATTTTATTCGTACCAATCCTTCGATCGCCAAATATATGGATAAAAATTTCCATGCCAAAATTCATTTATTCGCTATGCAATACGATATCTATACCCTAAATGCGCGTTCAGCTTTGTCAACCCTTTCGAACGCTACGTTTACAATCCAAGAAAGTTTCGCTATCTTTCTGCGTATTTGTTCCAAAGCATAACATTTGTGTATATGAATTGTTATTTGGGCTTGAACGATACATGTATACAAGTTCTGTATCGCACGTACTTCATTTAGAAAGTATCGCGTAAAGAAATTCTGATAATTTTTTCAGATTCGAGATTTGTAACGATGTACGATTTGACAGTTATTTCCTAAGATATCGATCAGGTCTCGCAATCGAACGCCAAAATACTTTTAAAGACATTCTTTTCTAAGCCATGATGTTCTTAAACAAAACTATGAGCTATGTGGGTGAATTATATGGATTATAAGTTTTCAATATATATTTTTCATCCTGAACCTACAAATTTCAACCCAAACAGGTTCTTTTTTTTTTTTTTTTTAAGGTACCGTTCAAAAGGTTTCAAGTTGCATTTTCTTATGAGAAGCAATGCATGTTTCTGCGAAATAAAATACATGTATTTTGCACGATATACGAATTGCGAATACGTATTCTGATCAACGTTTATTATGATATACGTACGATATGTAACACGCTGCCTAAGATTTTTCTTTACAATCCTGCGAAACCATTCGCCAAAACCGTAAATGAATTTTCTATTGGAAATTTACATCGGTCTATTTACGAGTGATCATCCACGAGAGGACATCTCATTTGAAATTACATACGCTTGTACGAAATTATAAAAAAGAACTGTAAGCGTGAATCGTATATTCGAGTACAGTTGGAAGAAAATAGTACGTATACAAGTAATAAGAGATACAAAGAATCAGTTAATTAATAGTATATTCAAGTGTACAATAGTATACTTTCATTTTGAATCTTTATCGGTCACATGTTAATTGTTTATTGCTTTCTCGGTACGTCAGGAATATGCTACTCTGTATATTTCACTCGAAACATTATGCGATAGTATTAGAAAATGTTCCCAAAGATAAACATACCATGGAAAATGAAAACATTTTCAATTCAGAAACCTAACACAAATCAATATCAATATATTATACGAAGAAGAAAATTATTATCCGATGGGCTATCTCGTGCAGTTAAATCGAATGATCATCAACGTACTCGAGTTGTTTTTTTTTTAGTTTTTTTTTTTTTGTTTTTTTTTAATGTACTTTGGCATTGAAATTTTATCAAACTCTCGTGAGAAATCTCAAGATTCACGTATCCTTAATTCTGGACAGTTGAAGCAAAAGTGAGAGATGTTCAGCGGAAAGTAGATGAAACTTAGAATTAATAAAATACGCGGTATTTACATAGAAGAGAACTCCTACCCGCGCTAATTTTATTTCGTTACCAGTTGTAAATTTTTATAACGTCTCAGTTGCAATATTACGTAAAGTCGATAATAATACATCTCCTTTTTAATTTGAATCGTATTCGATACGTAGAGAGCATTATTTAAGTAGTCGAGTAAGTGCATATTAATCGCGACAATTGTAAATATATCATTATTTAGCGAGATCTCTCTTGCTTGATTACGTTAAGTATGAAAGAATGATGTAGTAATATTGCACCGCAAAAGTCATTTCTCAAGACGTCGTAGTTCATCGGTAATAAAAATAAGTGCGTTTCATTTTACGCGTTATGTTACATACAGATGTTGCTTTGTAGATCATAAGATTACTCCAGCAGTTATTCGAAGAGCATTTGTTGATTACGAACGGGCAAAATGTAAGTCTCTAACTGTTAGGTAACATTTCGAAATGAAACTCTTGAAAAAGTCAATATCCCCTTAGTAATCTTTAGCAAGATTAACTTGTCGAATCTTATTAAAGAACGAGACCCATCGAGATCTGATGAGACCTCTTCGATGGAGTTAGCATTAACATGCTCGGGATAATGATTTCAACAAAAGTTATACGACAAGTTAAGTAAACAAAGATATTACAATTTTTATCATTTGTGTGATAAGAATCCAGATATTGAATTTTTGTTCGAATAATTCTAATTGGCATGTAACTTGAATTTGGCGAGGTTGTTATTAGTAACGGTAAAAAACATTTTCTATCGTAAAAAGGAAATCATAGCAAAAGAAAACTCAGAGTACTCTTCCGTATAACTACCGTGACATTTATCACGAAGCGACGCGTTAAAAACATTAAGTAGTAGACAGATAGATCTTAATTTTAGTATAAATTATGATACTATGGCATTGCGATCCGATGATAAAAAAGATTAAATAAACGATGTAATTTTCACGGAGCCAAATAAATATACGAAGGCCCTTGTACAAACATACTACAGCGTTAACTACGTTATGGTTGGTGGAAGAAATTTAGCCAAGTACTCGAATGAGATCGGTTCAGCAACGTCCATCATGTTCAATTTGTAAAATGTGTTTCTTTTTTTTCGTATCGAAGACTCGATTACAAAGTCGTAATCGAAAAAATACACTAAAAGAACTAAGAATCGACGATCTAGACTAGAATACCGCCTTAATTTGATCAAGGCCCAGAAATGTTCTTTTAAAGAAATGAAGTCTAGATCGAGCAGACACCCGAACTAGACTTCCGTAGGTAGTCTTTCGAACTGAAGGCTTTTATTCTTAAAGCACTAGAATTCAAAGAACACATTCTTAGTCTTTACTCTGCAGAATTTTTACGACCTTACTATATTTCTTCCACCAAGTATATAGACAGTTCCAGCCCTGCTCCAATGTTGGTAAAGAGCTTTGTGCTATGTATAATCGTGTGCATTGCTTACTTTGCTTCTCTTACCGGGTATGGAATGTGATTCTCAATGCTGATTTCGCAAAATATAAATTCTCCAACATCCGCCATCTTTGAATAAATAAAATTTAATAATATGCATAATCTACCCGATCAATTTCGTCTTCTTTTTGAATTTATTTCTTTACTCTTTCCCCTCTTACCACGCTATCTCTGTAATAAAATAAAACCAAAAAATTACATTAAAAAAAAAGAAGAAGAAAAAAGAAAAGTACATTGCTGTACTTAAATGCAGATGGTATAAATGGTATCACGTTTGACCTATGAAATATACATACGTAACAATCTTTAAATTAAAAATAAAATCTTCGCAAGGCATTTTATATATCATTCTCGTTAATGAACCGTAGTTTTTATCGTGCCATGGGATTGCATAAATACGAAAGGAAGATTTGAGAAAAGTTGCTCAAAAACTTCTTTTGTAGCATTTGTTGATTACATTGTAGATTATTCGACTAGTCACGTAACTGGAAAACAAACATGGAGAATCCCATTCATAAATAAAATGTTTATGTATATATTATGTATATATATATATATATATATTTTTTGTTTTTGCTTTATGTAAATATTCAATATATTAATGTTTGTCGCAACGTGTAAGGTTTGTTGCTTTGCCAAGCAGGAGCTGGTGAGAGTATACGAATAGAATTCCACAAGAATCGAAACAGAAAGCAAGTTGCGTCAGATAAGACTGTACAGAGAGTAAAGTAGTGAATAGTTTGGTAGTGGATGGCGAATGTATTGTCTGTTCACTACGCATATCAGCCAGGTAACCAAACGCTTATATGTACACTGGAGACTCCTGGCCAGTTAACAGCCTAAACATCGACGTGGGCATCGTCTTCATCAATATCTAAAATTAAACATAAGCGTATCAGCAACACTTCGTACGAAACAATGCAATTCGAGAAGATAAACAAGCAAGTCTAAGCCCGTGATTTAAAAGAAAAGAACTTTCGACACATAACGATGATCGTTTTATACATTTCCGTAATTTTCACATGAGCGACCGTTTAAAGCAATAAAAGAATAAGACACACCTCGCCAACGGATGTCGCAAGAAGATTGACAATTTTCTCGTGCGGCACAGCTACAACGCTTTGATTGTTGATTTCAATGATCCTGTGACCCACTCGAACACCTCCCCTTTCGGCGATCCCGCCTCTCAACAGACTACATATAACTCCGTTTTGTACACTAAATCCTAACTGATACTTGGTGTCGGGTCTCTTGATTTTGACCTCGACCACCGGCGCGCATGGTACGACGGTTAACTTGACGACTGTCTGATTTTTCGAGTTCTTGATGTAAGTTTGACAAGTAGAGAGAGGCAACCCGACCAACGAGACGCCGTTGATAGCTATTATCTGATCACCGATGTTCAATTGTCCACATCGAGCAGCCGCACCAGCAGGTGCTAAATTCGCAATTACAACTGTCGGTAGCATCGAGCCCCATCCAGATTCAACGATCACCACGCCAAGAATTTCACCCTTTGCCTTTGGTACCACCACCTGGAAACATTACGTCAGGAAATTTCTTAATCTCTGCTCGAAGTGGACATTGAAAACGAAAAACAGCATATACTTGTATGTATCCAAGTGGTTCATATACTTTTGATATGCAGCGTACATAAACATTTGATTAAATTACCTCTTTCTGCATTTCCTTTTTGGCAAACATTTGCAGCTCGTCCCCAAATATTTCTTGCGAGTTGAGTACCTCTTGATAATCCATTTCTTTTACAAAACTATGATCTTCTATACCGTTCGCCTTGAGGAATTCCATGTAGGCTACTTGAAAAGCTTGCCCGATGCTTTGAGCGATAAATCGAGCCTCTTCGCTCTCAAACACATGGCAAATCATCTTTGGAGTTCTGTTGATCTTCGGTGCCTCCTCCATCTCATGGGGGACGAATCGTCTTCGTGCCATTAGCACCACTACGTCGCCAATATCTGCTATGTAAGATATTGTTCTTAACGCGTGATCCATCATGATCTCCTTCAGGTCCGTATTCAAAACCATGATCTTTTCTGTCGAGATGAACAGGTCAACTTCCGTGCTCGGTTGCGTTTCGCCATCCGGTGCCTGCAGGTACGTATTACTGTTTATTTCGAGTGTGCAGGTACCCGACAATTTCGCTTCGGATTTCCTCGCTATCATCATCATAATCGTGTTGGTGAGTTCCTTTTTAAGGCCAACATTCAAGCTTGGGTACTCGTGAGATATTCGGATACCAGCACACTTTCGTTATTTATCCAATCTTGGATAGCTCAAGCAGTCTCTTCAACGCCGAGCAAACACAAATACTATTTACAATCAATCATGATTCCTAACACGAATTACCATTAATGTTATTCATAGTTGGAACTATAGCTTCTTATCGTAGGATAGGTGAATGGTTAACCAGCAAGTAATCGTTTACTTATTGGATATAGTTCATCAAATCACAGAGCTCGTCAAGTGTAATACTACAGCTTTTCTAGAATAGCTAAGCTTGTTTGTTTGTTAGTTTTTTAGGATTATTTGAAAAGAAAATCATTCCGAAAGCTACATTCTTTTAATTTGTCAGAAAAAATACTTCCAAATTGCAAATAATATAGATAGTAATACAGATGTATACATACCAATGCCTATCGTGAGGACGCAGCATGTAGAATAAAATAGAAAAGAAAATTAATTAATTGACCGAGGTGAATCGGTGCAGTTAGAACAGAAATTACTGAAAGAAAGAATCGTTTGAAAATGCTGTATAAATTTGATAAGAAAGAACTAATTGTCCACTTGTATTATTTGTGAAATGGAAGGTTTAAAATAGCGTTACGTTAGCATTGGCGAAACAATAAAGAATTCTTCTGTAAACCTGAGAGTTTGTCGAAAACACCTAATTAAGTGTGCCACGCATTATCATGGAAATATTATTCGTTTGAGTAAACTTTTTTTTTTTTTTTGTTACTTTTTATGCTCGATTTTACCCATTTCCACTGGCAACGAGTAAATCTACTCGTGTATACTACGCAGTGTACAAAACTGGTAGAAAAAAAGTATGGAATTACGAAACAGATATTATCGGTACAAAAAGCAGGATTTGTATTTCTTGGAATATAACAAGTAGACTGTGGACTTTTGTGCGGCTATAGGGAACTTGAATGCGCAAGAAGCTACAAAATGCACACGGTATGCGAGAATATAAAAAATATTGCGAGTAGAGTCCATATTATAATATTTGCAGAGTAAAATAAATTCCTATATAAATATACGAAATTCAAATCGCTCGTTGTCAGTGAAAGAAAGTAGGGAGGGTACAACGCAGAGAGAAACGAGGATCGAAATAAAAACGATATCTGTTTAGATAGGATAATCGAAAGCAATAACGACTAAAATATAATGTAATATAATATAATGATACATCTAAGGGTTGGAGGGCGGACCTTGATTTTAGTCACAGCCTCCCGCACTATGTGGTTGTTAAGGCGCTTACGTCTCCCTTCCTCTTCAACTTCAACCGAGCCGAGAAAGTGAAGCCTGAAAACGGTGGCGGGCTCCATTGAGCCACTAATCGGGGCCAGTGGCAGTTTTGGTTGAAGGCCCACAGTCTGCGACACGGACTGGCCCCCACCGGACGCGCTCCCTATAAGTTCTTCGCTCGAGTCGCACTCGTCTTCCTCTAGGCTTCCTTGCGAGGCAATGCTGCATCGACCAAACTCATCCTGCCCCCCATAGTTTAACAGCGTCGCGGTCGCCTGCGTCCCCGTACCCACTGGCCCCTCCTTCCGTAACGTAAACAAACAAATGCGCGTTCTATAATCCGCCCAAAAGATTTCGGCCATTCAAGGTCACTTTCCCTTTCCCTTACACTCCTAGGGTTACGGCCAGTCTCGCATACGCATTACTCTACACTAATTCAACAAAACCGTCATTCGTCTTTCTCCGAGGTTTCTTTCAGGCACTGAAAATACGACGTGAGAGAGGATAACAAGTAGTTAAATGATACGGTGGGGATATGGTCGCTCAGTGGCCTTGAACAGCCAAAATCTTTCGCTCCGACTATGGTCATATTACCACGCACCACCAACACCACGAGCAAACCACGCGAGGAACGCTTTTGAATAGTTATCATTGGAACTTGTTGCACATTTCCTTTTGTACGCGGATACGCGATATTCTATGACTAACAGCACACCGCTCGGTACTAATCCCATTCAAAGTAAATGCGTCCGTTATAAAAAGATACATATGTATATATTGGGTTGTCCGGAAAGTCCATGTTGGTTTTTTTGTAGGTGGTACAGGTCTGAATATATCGAAATGGTTGAAAACAAATAACATGTATTACGCACGAACTTTCTGGACAACCTAATATCATACATAACGTGTCTCGGTTGGTAGCAAACATCAGGAACGTGTAGCACTACAGTAATAAGTTTTGGATAATGTTCTACACGCTTCTAAAGTTTATTGCGAACCCGAAACTCTCTGTATATTTAGATTTTGTTTTATTCTTGTGACGGTACATATTTTTCATTGGACGAACATATTTGCACACGATCGGTATTATGGTAGAATTGCCGATGCACCAATGAAGCATTCGAGTTTGTACAATAAATAAGTTGGAGAAGTAACAGTTCGTATTTGAAGTGTTTACATGATTTAGAATTGCTTTAACAATACAGCACTTTGTATCATTTCTGTCATCGGCGTCACGTAGATTAAGAAATATGAATCACACGCAATTACTCCGTATTATAATCGATTACAAACATCGCCTAACGTGTCTGAAAATATTATAAATTATGGGATACGACCCGTACTAATATCACGGATTCTTATCGTTATAATTGGCCGTTTAGTATGACATATATTACACGAATTTTGTATAATACACGATCGTGCAGAGAAAGGTATAGTGCTGCGTACAATCTACGAAGCAAAGAAGGCCAGACAACTATACAGAAGAAGAATAGTCATAAAGGAGCCGAATAAACATAGTTTCCCCGGTGAAACATTATCGAAAATATCAAGCATAATATTACAATATTTCGTTGAACTTCTTAATAACGAAAAAAGGAATACAATTCGATATTAACGCTTACACTTTGTCACTGCTCTTCGTTCTTCGTAATTCATATCCTAATTGATTATTAAATTTGATCAGAATTTTATGGACAATGTTGTATCGCTGTTCGTATATTCTTCCGTTTGTTATCTCTTTCTATACGTTTCAACATTGAGAACCTTCGATTTCTTCGACTCGATACTATTTTATCCAGCTCCTATTCCCAAACTAACACAGAGAAACGTTAAAGTCACATGAAAGTTGTGTTCGGTGGTGAAGTGGTGGTGGTAACAGCACGGGGAAGGGGTGGCTATAATAAAACATTCAGACTGCTTTACGTAATATAATCAATCTTACGAACTATCTAAATCAATCTTTTATACTTCGTTTAGTTTTGTTCAAATATTCCCCAAGAAATTGCCGATAAATGCGGCTTCAATCAATCGAGACACTGAAACAATTCTATACACATTTTAGAGAAATAGAAATAGAATCTAGTTTTAAATAACGTCTTGCGGTGTCTTTATCAAAGTACCGTGTTTTTCTTTCCTAACGGACTTTCGAAATCTCGCCAAAAGCAATGATTATATTCATAAATTCTTCGTGTAAAATCAATGACAGATTTTAAATAATAATAGCAACAGATCCTGGGAAGCCTGCTTATAATTGGAAAATTATGTTCATCACTCGTTTCGTATCTAATCTCGGACGGCTTTGAGCGTCGTTGCGTTATAATCATTTAATTCGTCTATTTTAATCTATCAAAAAGAAAAAAAAAACTCTCAGGTTTAACCGAAGAGGCAAATAAACGATAACGATACTGAAAGAAAGAAGAGGTTTCCGTCTTCTAGTTGTTTAACGATGTCCTTGTGTACACGCAACCCTAGCAGTCGTAGAGTACTGCATCGTGGTACCTTTGCTCGTGGATGGGTTTAGAAACTGCCTGTTCAGGAATCGAGTTGGACATGTCTTATCAGGAAGGAGCCACGCAACCAGGATCTTAAGAGAGCCTGGTCTTATACGATAAACAAAAGTAGTTGAGAAAGGAGTACGTCGAAAAAAGGTCAGTTTGGCACTCATCAGGAAATAAAACATTTACTTGGCATGCATTTAACTTAAATGCGACGAAAAAGTTAGACACTGAAGTTCATAGGTAGTGCAAGGCATCTAATTAATGTGTTCCGCAACTTTCTGTTTACGATGTAATTGTGCGGAGAGTCTGTGGAAAATGCGTGTGCAATAAAATGAGTAAATCTATCGATATAGAAGAGTAATAACCGAAAAGAGTATAAGCTAGTCGTTTGAACTTGTCTAGAAAGCTTATTCGACAGATCCTGGTTTATTGTTGAAAAAAGTGAACATACAGTCGTTGCTCGATGATGCGACAAGGTTGTACAAGTTTCGATTTTCAACATTGTTTAATTTAACATGGAATAACCAGAGTAAATATAAACATATAGCCACGAAGGAAAAGCGGCCGAAAGGGAGGATGCATAAAGTGCAAACGTATAACAAGATAAACATAGGCGTACCTTTATCCTAGAGACGGCTTCCTCAGCCTGGCACATGCGAGTCGATTTGGTAGGCTCTCCTTCGCAGACCAGCTGAGTAGATCCGAGATATCTTGCTCTAAATAGTACTCCCTCGATTAAAACTGAAGGATCATCCAGAAGTGCTGAAATAGACGCAGAAAGGCACCATTTAGCTCTGTCGTTGAAACTTTCATTATTCAAGCAACCGAACGCTGATAAATAGTCAAGCGCAGATCGAAGAAGTCTGATCGAAGATACAGGAACAGAAATTTCCATATGGTCCATTTTTACTTTCTTCATTTAATTCTTTTATGTTTAAACAACGTTATTTGTATAGCCATTTCAAGGCTACTGTATATGTACGAGTAGTTCTGTTTTTTTTTGTTTTCTTTTTTCAAAGTATCTTCCAACACGATATCCGTATCTCCTATGTTAATACATTTTCACTTTTACAGTTGCATCTCTGTTGCATCTGACAACTTTAATCCAATAGCCACTTATCCCCTTTAATGGAACTTGAATTGAACAATCACTTAACTTGTAAAATAAACACGCCACTTCACTCTTATTCATCTATTTTGATAAAAATCTTTCGATACAAATCTAGTTGTCTGTTATAATTAACACAAAGAAATTTAATAATTTGCCGAGCTATTCTTCTTGAATTCTCTTTATTTTGCATGCTTCTCATGTCCTCGTCGAAATATATAAATAATTTGCATAACAAAAACAGAAATAGGTATATAATACAATTCTCAATTGAAATCATAGAAAATATATCGCTGTTCCACCGAAATACTATAAATATTTTTAGTGTTGCAGAAAGTGCAAGCAGACCAACGAGGATGACTATACTTGAAAGAATAAATAGGGATACAGCGCTTTACAGGAAAAAATCGTATATCGTATACATCTTATCAAAGTGATTGTAATCTCTAAATATCAATTACTGAATCCCATGACGTTTTTAATCCAATGGACAAATACGAGTAATGGCTAAAGAGATACGGACTTCGGTGTTTACAAGCGTTCAGCGACGTTAATATTTAGCGACAACAAGCAACAACTATGTTTAAAAACTATAGGTTTTAATAAATGGTCAAAATACAACAAATTTATTTTATCAATCGATTAATTATTATGATCCATTATTTAATTTAATCCACTACTTCTTCAAAACAAAGTATATATATTTTTTTAATTATAGTATATACTATCAACTTTCAAATACTTATCGCTTCGTCTCTACTTCAAGACTTCTACCAAAAAATTGTTCATATATCTTGCGTCAAACATCTCAGCATATCGTAATTTCGCGTGACCATAAAATTATTTTAGAACTACCTACCGAATGTGCCCGATAGGAATGCAGCGATTAAAAGAAAATATTTGTTATTTGTTCATTAGTACACATTTGATAAATAAAAAGTGCAGAATGTATCGGTTTGTATAATTATATAGCTAGAGAAATTTCACACGATTCAATGTACAATCGACAGAGTTTCATATGTATATTTTCTTTTGCTCTTTCTTTATAATGCTTTCTATATTATCTGATGTTTGTATAATTTTATCATTTATATTTTATAATATTTTCTATATTATTGTATCGCTGCATTATTTCATCGCTAAAGTCTAACCAATCTATTGACACTACTCTTATGAAAGATACGTATGAAAAGTAATGATGAATAACAATGTCATTTATAATTATGCTTGTATTCGCAAAAAAAACATAAGGAATATTGTTTTTTACCTTCTTTATTTCTGCTTTTCTTCTTTTCTTCTTTGTCCTGTGAAACACAAAATTTTGTATATATTATGCACGTTATAAATAAGAGTAAGTTAAACAATGTCACGACTACGTGCTTTTCGCATGTCACATAACCGATCCTCTTTAAGCTCTATTCATGCAATGTGTTTATTAATTGTTTATGCTTATATATAAGGTCATTAGCTTTCGCTAAGATGTTTGTTACATTACAAAGAGTTGAATTATATGAAAAGGAAAATAGGAAACATGCAATCTTTGCATTCGAATTTTTTGCTAATTGAAACTGTAGTGATACTACTTATTCGAAGGATAAGACTAGGATCCCATAAGAATTCCCATAAGGTTTTCTGTAACTGTATATATTGCGATACTACTAACAACAAGAGTAACTAAGAGAACAGAAGAAGGAGCGATAGCAGTATCATCATCATCAACAGCAGTAGGCAGCAGCAGCAACAGTAGCAGAAAAAGAATAGAAGAAGAAGAAGAAGATAGGTTTGTGTAATTTAATTGAAAGGGCACCTTTTTCACCTTGTTGCTGGATTCCTTGAGACTCTGAGGGGACGAGGGAGAATTTTTTGCTGGAGTCTTCTGTGGACTCGACGTGGTTTGCGTGGGAGTGGTAACATCACGATCGGACGGCGGTGATTTAATTACGGAAACTACTGGCGGAGGTGAGATAGAGGCAGAAGCGGAAGTGGAGACACAGGCAGAGGTCGAAGCTAGAGGTTCTGAAGATGCTAGCGGGCTTTCTACCGGAGCGACACTGAGGCTTTTCGGGGGAGTTTGTTTAGGAGTCGACAGTTTCCCACTCATCGGTGGTAACATTGTCCTAGTCTTAGGCTTCCTCCACCCCTATGTAACACCAATTACATTTATGTCATGTTAGTCGATTAAATATATTTGCTCAAGCAACCCATCTCAATTTTTATACGCATCGCACAGTTTCTTTCATCATTTAATCCTTTTTTATTTCATCGGACATATAATATTATATTTTCAACGTGATAAATCATACTTATGATTATTGTAACTTTTTTAGATCACCATATAAAGGATTGAAATCTTGAAAAAATACATTTGTTACTACTAAATGAACAGACTAAAATTATGAGATTCAGTTTGTACAACGTGAGAATCGTTGATCTTGCAATTATTTAAACAAAAACTTTTTCAAATATACGTGATCTACCTTACTGGATTCGAAAGGATAACCAAGGTACGTAATCATTCATTACTGTTTAACTGTTGGTACGACTAGATATGTATACTATCACTGTACGATGTACTCGTAAGTTTTACTGCTTAGCATAAGGAAATTCATAATTTGAACTACAAGCAATAATATAGTTATTAATAATAACTTATCGTAAGAGGATTATTTCTTTTATTATCAAGAAGCGTCAGCGTTAAGCGAGTCTGGAGGAATCTAATCTTAATATTTAGAACAATTGGTCCTCAAAAATTATCTTTGTAATTCATGTTTTTCATGTAAACTTCCATAAAAAAATAAATCAATCGGACTTTAAGGATCTCACTTTATACATATATAACAATTAATTTATTCTTACTATTCCATTAAAAAGATTTGTAATTCATGCTAAAAGTGTTAAGCAACGTTATCGCATTTCTAATGTTTCTGCAACGCTAAACAGAAGAAGTGTGATAGCGACGCCTAATGTTCAAATCGGTAAAAAACCGTGTAGAAACATTACTTTTAATAAAATATTACGAAATGAACAATGAAGTATATTAAAATTTCTATCTTACTTACCTTGTCATCGTAAAAACCCTGATCGTCTGTTCTTTGCTGGCCAAGTAATCGATCAGTCTCGAGATCGGTGTCTGCCTCCTCTTCGTCTGGACCTTCTTCGATCTCGACATCTGCATCTTCGCCCGCGTGTCGAACTTCCGATTCTTCGCTGTTGTTTTCTACGCAAATTCTCCGCCTGCCATCCGATATACTAAATTTTAATTAGATGTACTTAAAGAAGAACAATTACTTTATTTGTATAGGATAAGGAGAAAGATAAATGTGTGATATAAGAGTACACTGCGTATCAAAATTGTACCAATACTTGGACTTGAACATGAACTTGAACAAAAGAAAGTAAAATACCTTGGTATCCAAATTGGACTGACATTGGGTTCAAGTGGTTCTTCCGTCGAAGACTTGACGGGTAAAGTCTTAGTCCTCTGTAAAGCCATTCTGATATCTTTGATGGCAGCCTCAACCTCGCCACCAATTTCTAAACTGACAGTTTGCCTAGCTTGAGGTGCAGGTGGCGGAGGTGTGCCAAGGGGGTCCAAACCATCGAACTGTAGCTCGTTTGTATCGTACGAATTCTCTTTTTTCGGAATGAACAGGTCAGGCGAGGAAGTTTTTAGAGAATGTAAAATATCTTTGTTGACGGTTAAACCGGGAAGCTCTTTTCCGACCGAGTCAGTTTCGGTTGCAGTAGGATAACTAGTGTCATTAACGCGACTTCTCTGAATAATCTCCTTTTCAATTTCGTTAATTTGTCGTTTCATCAGCATCACAGTTGGATTATTGTTATCGGTATCGCTGGCATGACCGCTGGACAAGCCATCCTCGAGGACAGGCATACTGGTATATATTCTCAATGGATCAGAATTGTTTCCTAGGTCGCCCATTGAGCCGAGAAGCCCGCTGGCTGGTATCAATTCGTTATCCATCATCATTAAAGAAACTTCGCTGTCGAGGTCACCACAGTTGCTATCGCAGTCAGTCGTTTCGGGACTCAAAGTAAAATTACGGGAATGTCCGACTTGTAATCCAACCTCTGTTTCCCCCAGATCTTCGCTACTCCCAGTACCAACCGAAAGGTCTAAGAAATTGTTTTCGTGTTCGCCAGTCTAACAAACAAATAAATGGTTGTATTCGAATCACCTCGACCGCTTGTACTTTCGACTGAAGAAAATCACACTTACATTTTGTGGAAAGTCGATTCTTTGTTTCTTGGGAGATTCGTGTACTAGCACTTCTTCTGTTGTTGGCGGACCACTGGCTAACCGTTGACCAACGTATGCACTTCCACCTTGCCTCCGTAATTCGTAATCAAGATCCTTCAGTAACACGTACGATACAAAATAAAATTACAAATACAGTTATACGTTATTATGTAGATAACAATAGTAAGCAATAGATGCATACCTGAAATGGAAAGGATTCGGTACTGTTCTCTTTCTCTTTTGTTGGCGGTGGACACTTAAAAAATTCCTCGAGCACTTTTCGCGTCTCCGAGAATTCATATAAATAATCGAATGTACTACCACCCGACGATACAAGATTGCTTATATTGTCTGTGGGCAAAGTCGATGGTTTCATAGAGTCTTCTTCTTCATCTTCGATTTTTGGAGATGGGGGAGAGACATTCACAGTTTGATCATCAGAGTAATTCATATTTGTTTCTACCACAGCCTTTTCTACGATGATTTCTGTAGAAGTACTCTCCTTCTTGAAATAAAAGTAAATTAAATTTTATTACCAATCATTATTTCTGAGAATAATATCAAATTATAAATATTCAAATATACCTCATTATGACTTGGTGTTGTTGGCAATACTCTCTGTGGAAATCCAGGTCTCGGCGTCATGTATACAGATGGCGATGATAAAAGGCAAGGAAGCTGAGTATCACGGACCCCGTAACGTCTCGGACTTTCAGAATACTGTGCTATCGGTAATTCACCAATTACTCTTGCTACTTTGTGATTACGTTCCGATGATGGTGAATCTACTTCGCAATCGCTAGCTGGTGTAATTACCTAGAAGTAGATATAATTTGGCTTACATCGAACATTTAACTTAATAATAAAATTGAAAAAACTCGAGAAACAAAACTGAGGAATACCTTAAAAAACTCTGAAGTATTACGATGATATGCCGTTGTCGGGCTTGGAGTACTTCCAATGCTAGAACTTAGAGGTTCAGGAGGAATACGACCTCTCTGGGACTCTTCAGACTCGAGATTTAAATTAGTCGACGTAACTTGGTTGGTATTATTAGAAGTTAAATCTAGTCTCAAATTTTGCCAATTATCATCGATATCGTCGAAAACGACAACTTCACCGTCGCTGACGATAGCCATACTTCTCGCTGGCGTTGTATGATTCGACTGGTAATCTATGCAACTCTTGGACAATCCATAATCGAGTTCCATAATATTTTTTGGTACATTGTATTCTACATTATTGCTATTCAAAATTGAGTCATAATTAATAATACGATTACTGTGATTGCTCTTTGGGGAATCATAGTCAAGGATTGATTTTGTTGAATTATGCCGCACCGAATGTATTTCAGAAGCAAATACAGTTTCAGTTACTTCCCTGTTAGAACGCTGCTTCCTTGTGTCGCCGCATCTAGAAATGATATAAAATTATTTATTAAATACATAGTAGTAATAGTAGTTAAATTCATGTAATTATAAATACAAATACAACTAAAATTTATTTGTAACTAAAAATTGTCTACTTACCGACTCCTTAATTCCCATATAGTTTGCGTGTTCGGAGATTTATTATTTCTTTTAATGGATAGCTTGTTATCTATTTGAATATCTTCGTTATTTAAGGAATTTGACGCAGCGAGAAAGCGTGATTTCCTAGCTGCGACTTTACCTCTACTTTGAGAGAAAACTTCTCGTCCGCCAGCAATTTCTATAATTCTAAAAACAATACGTATCATTAGAAAAAGTATAATTCTTTTGAAATTTACTAAGTTTCTAGCGGTAAATAATGTTTCGTTTACAAATTAAACATTTGTAGAATAGTAACTATATTAATGCACAAAATACTAAAACATATGTATTAGCAAAAATTAATTGCACAATTACTTGACTATTTGCAATTAAACATTTCTTACGAAATAAGAGTAATATTGCTGTTATATAAATGACAAGTACAGTAAAACAATATTAATTATTAAAATGACAAAAAAAAATGATATTTATGTTTTTAAGGTTATAAACAAACACTAACTCACGCTTTTAATAACATTCACGTCACGTTTATTTTTGACCGAAGAGATTCGTTAAACGATTAAGCAAATTTATTAAAATATTATTTAATTCATAGTTTCTTGAAATCCTTGGCAACGAAATGGAAATCGTCACACGGTATGCATTGCATTAACGAACCATATTTATAAATTTTTGGAGACCTAGCAAACTCGCGTCAACTATTTAATGTGTTGTCGTTTAATAGATTAAATAGAAACATTAAAAGTCCTACCCAACAAACACTTGTACTGTAATGTATTACATAAAACTACATTTTAAAATTTATAACTTAATTTTATAATTGAACGTTACATCATTTCGTTCGTAGAAATAAGTTTTTAATAAATGCATCGAACTATCATGCATTTAAACTTGAATCATCTTTAAATGACTCGAGAATGCAGAATGCACCTGAGTGCACCCTCAGAATTGTGTAAACAAAGAGGGAAGGTGAGTTTTACAGTGACGCGACTAAATGATTTACTCTTATGTATGTCACTCACGCTCCTTTAACGATCCTGTTTTATTCACATTTTATCATCGCTGTTACATTCAATTTGCATGTACGATATATTTCTTTCAGTTATTAGAATAGATAAAACACTCGACAACGTCAATCGCTCACTTAACCTAATATCCATTGTATACTATACTTGGATTCGATTGGATGATCATTGACAAATTTATCGACTAGTCAAAGAAACATCAAGAGTAGCAGTGGATGTAAAAATTGCAGATGCTTCGAAGAACTTTAGAAGCGATTAAAAACAACATATTATATTATAATGACAGAAATGTTGAGATAGAGTTAATAGTGTTTAAACTAAAACATTATTTAAACTATTGGATTCCTAAACTTTTAACTTGCATTTTCGGACTTTTCAGGTGAAAAACTATACGATTTGATAAGTTTTAACAAAAACAAATGGGCCCCTGAGACAAAGTTCAGCCTTATCTACTTTAGCTAAATGTTCTGATAAAAGCTGGTCGTAAGGTAATATTTGCAAAAGACATTGTAGTTATTTGTAATTACAATTTTGTAATAATGTGTTGGAAAATTGAAAAATTATGAAAAAATGATTCCAAAATAGCTCACCTGGAATCTCTTAATTTATAGCTGCGGTCACCTTTGGCAGATGTTAAGATGTATACAGGGCTCTCTTCAGGCCCACTGTCATCCTGTTGTGAGTGACCCTGATGATCGCTACCTGGAAGGCTACCATATTGCGGCGCATCTTCGCTATGCCCAGAGGCAGACGAAGAGCTTGAGGAAAGCGGTTTGGTGTTAAGCGTCCCAAGCGAACTAAATGTTCCAAGTGGCCCACTGACGCTGCCATTCCCACCGCTGATACCAACGGATAACTGACTCTCGCCTGCGAAACCGGACACCATACTTGTTGTCCTGTAGAATGCAAACATAATTTGAGTATTAGGGAAGTATAATGGTTGATCATAGGCGTGTATATTTACTGTATCATTTTGCTCTTTTATATATTGCAATTGCAGATTTGCATGTCCAGGAATATTTTGCAATATTAATATTATAATATTAATAGCAAAACAAATTTCGATCGTCGGATGTTACACACGTGACTTGAATTTTCGTCGGCAAAGCAGCGTAACACAGAGGATAGCCTGGAAACTGTTTTTGCAGCTTCAACCAGTTTCGAATTTAATCATTCTACAGTTTAGTTATTATTTCAAATTTTGGCAAATATTTATTTTCTTTTTTAATATTTTAGTGTTGATCGAGTACTATGTTTGATTTGGTGTTCCGTGAAGGGTAACGATCTATAGGTCGAGGCGAGCTTTACCTATCGGAGATGTCGCGCTCGAGGTCGATCATGTCTTCAGGTATCTCACGTGAGTGGTTTGAATGTGTGTTCTTGGAGGCGATTGCGCGGGTGGTCGTGAGAGTATTTGCAAACGTAGTCGCGAATGTGCTTGCGAGGCTGGTGGTAACAGAGGCGGCCTCCTTCTGGCAGAGGCTTTCATGCGGCTGACTGATCTGCGTGGAGGCCCCCGGACTCGGGGGTGGGCCACCCCTAGGCCGACATTTCGGGAAAAGTCGGTTCAAGTCTGCGTTTTCCAAGATCAGGCTTGTCATCGCCACGCCACATTCATCTCTTTAAACAGCCTGTCCATTCTACAACATATCAATACATCAAAACATCATTACTGAAAATAACTTTTATACCTTGCTAATTATTCAATATATATCTGCGTGAGAAAAATCTCAAAGTTATATTTTACGAAATTTCAAGGTCATCGGTGATTCCTCGAATGCGACGAGGTATTTTCATTATTGTAGCGTTGTAGCTGATAAAAAGACGAATTCAAACATGTATAATAATTCTTTTGGAGAAGGAATATTATTCTGGATTTTTGAAACATTGAAGATAATTCACAACAAAATTTAATAACGTATGTTGTTACTTTACTGAGTTGAAATTAATATTCCTTTATTAGAATGATATACAACTATTAATATACGCATCATGATGATAAAGTGACGGAAAATATTTAATTTGGAAGCACATGGATGTGTTGCTGGTAATATTCTCGTTACGATGCAGTAGATACTTATAAGATTGGTTACTCCTAAACATAAACTGGCGACTGAGTTATTGATTAAGTTATTGATAGTTGAATACATATACTGCGTTTGATATTTTCGATACACGACGCTACGCGGATAACTTGCTCTTGGACAACGTAAAACGTTGTTTTGCTATTTTTGTTGGGGACTCTATAAAATGATTATGGTGAACACGTAAAATTCATTGGAACTATATTCATTGTATATGTACGTAGAATCAATCTGGTGTATGATGCATAACCAATATTGTTCTATAACGTTGTGTATGCTGTTACAACAAACATTAACAAGGTGCAAAGTAAACGAGGTGTGGAGTACAAATTGTTTTGCACCTTCGTTGCTGCGTTTAGTTCATAGTATACTAATCAAAATGTTATAGTAGGGGGGTCAGTCCTACTGTGATTCCAGTGTTGCTTCCAACTCGCGCATGCGAACAAGAAGAGCTGAATGCGCAGTACTGTAACTATAGGAAACGATGCGTGGTCCCAATTCTTATATACTTCCATCATTCTTTGGGGCGACTAAGAGCGCCAGTTTTATAATAAAGTCGTATTAGATACATTACTGACGCAAGTAGAAAGCAACACTGGATCACAGCCGTACCACAACTAAAAAGAGGAAGAAAACACGGTACCCTATTTGTCTTTGTCTAGCAGCGCATACTTTCACGCGCCTCAACGTTAACTCGTTGCTAAATTTAATTCACTCATCTTGCAATTATTTTCTTGCAATATTTTATCGTTTAGACAAATTCATCGACCTATAATACATGGTTACATGGTTACAAAGTTATTTACACCGTATATTTCGTCCATTTAAACCAAGTAATTTTTGTAAAAATTTGTTCTCGATAGGTCCGCTTTAAGCAGAATACGATGCGTAATGGACACTAAGAAAGGCGTAACGGGGAAACACGAGTTCGGTGAAAACAAACAAATAGGACAAGGCAAAGGTAAAAAGAAGGAAGCGACGTGGATTTGAGGAGAACGTGGAGACGTTAACAGAAGGAACACAAAGAAGAAGAAGAAGAAGGAGAAGAAGAAAGATGAAAGGGGAAGAGAGAAAAGACGAGAAAGTATGTGCAGGGCGAGAGGGAGGTCGAGGGTATGCTTCGTTGAGCGTGGAATCAATAGGAGGTCACTGGCATCAGTAGATACAATCGGCACATTTTAAGTCCGTCTCGCTATTGTACAGCTTACCTCTGATAGAACTCAATTTAATGGATTTCGAATGTAAGGTAGTTGCACCGTGAATTTATTTATGTTCGAGGCTACTTTTTCTAGTTTAAAAGGTGCGTTTATTCTTAATTGTTTAGTATGTGAAAAAACTGTAAGTTGGAATTATTTTGTGACCTGGAACGATCCCCTAAATAGGCGGCCCTGCAGCATTTATCATTCAAAGTTAGTTTACAGTGAAAACGAGGTAACGCAACCCTAGATTCGATCAACTGCTTTATATGGTCGATCATTTTAACACAGCGACAAGAGTTTGTACTCGTAGGCCTGGTGTTGCATTGTCCAACCATGATATAACCATATAACATGACAAATTCCCCCACTTCTGGCCAGCAGCGTAAGCTTGCGCTGTAGGTTGCCATAGATACATGTTTCTCTCAGGGTGTTCAACTTTTGATACGAGAAGAATAAAGTGTCAATATCTGGTGTATGTATAGCACACGTTCAGTGTGTGCTGCACCCTCGCAGATATTCTCAATCTATAAATATCAACCAATCGAATATTAACCGTTCTTAAATATTTTAAAGGACCACTAATTTTCTTTTTTTAGAGAAAATAACGATAATTACTGAATCAGCGATCGCTTCGTAAACAATTACTTAAGTTTGATGTTCTGTGTCGAGCGAGGGTCGACAAAAATTGAAATCAGAAATTAGACCTAATCTAGGTCGAGTCCAAACCTAAAACAGACAGACGAGTTCGAGTTTAAACATGAATTTATTTCATCGAACTATGAATTACATACCATAACTCGAAAATTGGATACAAAGTAATAGAAACGAATTTAGTAAACGTATTATACTATTACAATTAAATTAAGATTACGATTTAAAAAAGAAGCTATCTACTCTTTGTCCTTTCAGTTGATTTGAATTTTGAGTTAATCCCCTTTCCGATTGTTGGTATAAGTTGCGTTCGAGAGCGCAGTGCTACAAATATAATTATTTTCGTAAGGGCTAATCAAACACAGTGTATCCCCACTACTACCCCCAAGTTTACTTGTTGCTTAGCGACCATCCCCTCCACTCATAGACGTCGTGCAATGAACGAGGTTCGCATGCAATAATCGAGGTTCTTCTTTATCTACAGGGATTACTTTTCCGTGCATTGGTATTTTTTGAGCAAGTTCATTAAAAAAATATCGACCTGCCACCTCCTCCACCATTCGAGTCATTTTCGATAACCGTTCAATTAAACTGTCGCAAGTTGAATTCGGTTTCGAACCACTTTTGACAACCTTAGTCAACCGTACCCTTTGTTTTTGGAATCGACCTTCCTTATTTCGGTCCTACTTTCGCGGTGCAAAAGCCCATTAACAGGCTCGAAAACGGTCGATACATTATAGAAATCGACCCTTTTCGACCCTCTTAATTGGCTTCTGCGCCGCTTTGAAGTTCGCTCAGCCGGCTTTTATTTTCACTGTTGTGTTTTCACAAAGAAACATGTAGCATCGAGGATTTACTCAATAGTTTTCATGACCGGTTGACCGAATTACTTCAAATCTGGAGAATGTGAATAGGTATGGAGGTTCCCTTCGCACAGACGTGTCCCTTCGACGATTAAAAAACGAATAATCGTTTCAAGAAACATTTGAAAAATGTCGCAAATCAGGAAATTAGTCGAACAAAAATTCCGTATTACGTACGCAGTGACTGTGTCACAGTCCCCATTTATCTTTAGTTAAATCAGTTTTCCACGCACTCGTAACCTATTTCTCTACTCAGTTTCCTTTTTAACAGACTTCGAAAAGGAGGTCATTCAATTCGACATGTATAATTTTTGTTTCAATGCAACAGTTTATCGCACGCAAAATTAACGAAGAGATCAAAATCCATTTAACCCAAGAGCAAGGAAAAAACATTTTCATTTCTAAAGTAATTATATCGGTAACACAGTGCTCTAGAGCACAAATCATACCAACAGTCGGATAGCGGATTAACTCAAAATTCAAATCAACTGAAAGGGTAAATTCTAACTTTGATAAGTCGAGCAGATAGCTTTTTTTAAATCGTAAATTCAATTTAATTGTAATAGTGTTATACGTTTACTAAATTCACCGATATTATTTTCGTATTTAATTTTCTAATTATATAACAAAAATTGCATAATCGAGTTCCTAGGCGTGTGGAATTCGTAAATTTATAAATTTATAAATTCAGTTTGAAACTTGTATTTGTGTATCTGTTAAGGTAATACCTTTTTATTTTGTAATTCAGGTAACTGTAACTTTCAATTAATATTTATGTAGTTAATATTTTTAGTATCTTACATCCTTGACGTACGAATCTTAAGTTTAGGTTATCAAAATTAGGTTTCTAAAATTCAGGTAACGATCGTTTTTGTCACTTGTATCGTCGAAAATCGATTATTAATAAAACTAGACACCCTAGTGTCAGAATGTTATCAAAATTATTAATAATTCAATGATAATCGTTAAAATTAAAGATTATCGCGGCCTTATAATTTGTTTAGAGAAACTAGTACTTCAATTGATACTCCACTACAGCTAATACTAATTGAATTTGATTTATATACAGCTATTATACATTTAATCATTTTAATTTTAACGATTTATTTATTCGCTTCACAATTCTAATCGTAAATTGAATCATTTGGGAATTTATTATAAAGTAAATTTGAAAATCCACAATTTCATAGTCAGCAAATTTGCCTGTTTACGAAATTCACCCTAAAAGTTGTTGATAATGTCAGTTTCAAGAAACCTGTACCACAGTTACAAATTAGTTATCGAATCAGATATTCCTACGTATTAGAATACATCGAATTACAAGTAAGAGATATGGAATTTAAAACTGCCACAGAACAATGTGACATCGTTAAATTGTAAGGAATAGAAGAGAGTCGAAAGCACGGATGTTCTAAACAAAAGCAAGATAATATCGCGCATCTAAATCTTATTTCGTCAGTCAAGATCAAATTTATCTCCCGTGGCAGACGAAAAAGTCGCGAGTAGGAATCGATCGTGCAATCTTATTTGCATTTGCTTTGAAAAAGGAGGAGTACACAATACGAATAAGGTATATGCTCGAAGAGAGCGTAAATCGAGGAATATTTTAACGTAAACGTCTGGTAGAAAAACAAAATAAGGGTGTTTGGTCGTAGGCGTCTATCTATCTAGAGATTTCGAGGGTGAACTTGACTTGGTCGAACGTCCAATTGTCCATTTTGGAAGAAAGACGAGGAAGAATTTCGGATGCGTGAAAACGGAATGCACGAGCGAAAGGTAAAACAAGTGTAAAAGGCTGTAATCAGGTCTTCCAGCGGAGTCTCCCATCGCATCACGACTTGCGAGAAAGAGGAATCGATCCAACACGTTAACGCGTGTCTGGCATCGAGGATGGCAGCTACCCGAGTAAAGTTTCCTCGAAACGCTAAAAATCGCGGTTGGAAGTTACCTTTTTGTGTCCGTTTCGCAGCGTGCACTGGCCACTTTGTTATAGCACGATACACTGAATCAAATTGTCACACAAAGTGTCGCAATAATCTGGTAATAGAATCGCGAGTACACAGGTCTTCGGAGGATAGTCGGCCACTGAACGAGCAGATGGCGCCCGCGCTTGTACGCCACTGTACGCCACCCCTAGCGTCAAATTTTCCTCCAACCCTCTTCCTCCAGCCCCCACTGTCGTTGCTTGCAACTTTCGACTAGAGGGTTGATCGCGTGATTCGCAACGCATCACCCTAAAGCTCAGGCCCCGTTCGAAATACGCGACATTCGCTACGAACCACCTCTACAATATATTTTCGTTTCGATTTATTCGTTATTTATTCGTTAGGACCAGTCTTATATGTCAGTCTTATAAAATTCCTCTGATTACATTTATGAAATTACGAAAATAGTTCTCAAAAATAATATCTCTGTTTCATTTTCACATCTTTCTTATTTTTACTATTAAATCTTGCAATCCGTATCTTAATTTTATATTACGATGTCTGCTCCCAATTCTTTTATTTTATTCCTCTATTATTTTTTAGGGCGACTAAGGGCCCAAGTTTTATAGTCGTATTTGATACTCTCCTGATGCAAAAGACAGTGCGCGTGCGCGAGTTGGAAGCAACACCGACATCACAGCGAAGGACAGAGACATTGCGGTTGTGTACCTCTCTTCGTCGTGCAGTGGTGGGGGAATTATCAGTCCATGGTTTATGTAGTCAAAGACCCATAATATTATAGACGGGAAAGTTACCAAGTTACTAGTTGTAGTTATTTCTATTGCTTAGCACTTGATAACACTGTTATTGTTGTTGGTAGGTTGGTATCCCAAGTCCACCATTTACTGAGCCGCTTTGTGGCCGCTCCCAGAGCCTCAACATTTATCGCTCTCAAAGATGCGACAGCTCTCTGCAGCTACTGGCTGTTACTTGACCAGTATTAGAATAATAGTTAATAATATAACACGATATAGTGTACTGTAGTTATTATTACAGTTGAGTGCCTACGTCCCACTTTTGGTCAAGTCCAAGTGAAGTCACCATAAATCTACAAAGTGCTCCGCAGTCACGTGGTTTTGTTTTGTCTGATACCATTCATGTTTCATTAATCTACTCTGATTGAATCTATGGCTTTGATGAACGCATTATAGAACCAATTACAGTCAATAAGAGGATTCACGCAAGGCCCTCTATTAGGAACCATTAAGAACGTCGTAGAATGTGTACAAATGTTTATTTGAGTGTTCGTTTTGACGTATAGTGTTTGAAAGGTTAGGTATTTGCTATCACTGATTTCTTACAATCGATGAAATAAATTTACAGATATCTATTCCCCCCACTCCCCAAAAAATAAAAGACTGCGATTAATCTTTTCTTGTAGAAAATTGGATTTGTAGAAAAATACATTTAAGAATTACAATTTTCAGAGCGATTCAGAATGGTTTGCGAGAAGTGCGAGAAGAAGTTGGGAAAAGTTATAACCCCGGACCCTTGGAAAAGCGGAGCAAGGAACACAGTCGAAAGCGGAGGACGTAAAGTTGGAGAAAATAAAGCACTCTCCACAGGAAAGGCTAGATTCAATCCTTACACTGCTGCTTTTGCAACTTGCAGAATATGCAGGCAGAAAGTACATCAAGTAGGATCGCATTATTGCCAGTCATGTGCATACAAAAAAGCTATATGCGCAATGTGCGGTAAAAAATTAATGAGTACAAAAAATTATAAACAGTCCGCTACCTAGAGTGTTTTAAATTTATTTATTAATTTACATTATCGATGAGATTCGTTACGTTACTATTAGAAATATGTAAAGGAATGTTTTTCTTCCATTATTACGAAGGAAACAGTATATTTACCTTTATCGTTTTAACACATAAGCTGTAAATATACTATATGAAATACCATTTTATAATACTATATTTTATTATTAGATAGAAGGTATTCTGTCTTTCATCAAAAATAAACATTTGCCTCTTTATTACACGAAACTTTATGAATTTTATATGTAAAATTCCTTTCTGTAAATCAGTTATAGAAGGTGCCTTAAAAATGGCTGTATTTTAGTTCAAAATTTTTCTGCATGGTAATTTATACATTACTTTTTGTTCAAACCATGTAGAAGAACATACAATGACTACATAAAAAAAGATTCAAATCGATCGATTGTAACACCACAATTTAAAAAAAATTCAAATTTTGTAATCTCGATTAGTCACTTATTTTGAGTCATCCAAAATGCATTTCAACGTCTTCCTTTTGGTGGAATCTTTTGAACGGAAGGAATGAATTGCCGTGCTTCAGCGTTTGGCGCGTTGTACGAACAAAAATCGCGTTGTACGAAAACAGTAAGTGGTAACAAGACTGGTAGTGTATAAGGAAATGTACTGTATAGGGATGAAATGTCGTTGAAATGTTACTGTTTCGAACAACGCAAGTTAAAATAATACAGTTTGTTTAGTTTGTTGGAAAAAATTTGTAGAAAATGTGGTTTCTTTTCGACTCTCGAAACTCATGTAACACCGAAAGAAAGATATATAAAATGATGTGTAAATTAGTGGAAATCGCGAACGGTCGTTGTTGGCAAACCTGCTAACTGGCGAAGGCGAAGACGACGGTAAAAGGGAGAAAGCATGCAGGAGAGAGGGGAAGATGGGATCGGAAGCGCCACAAAACGGAGATGCGGACATTTGGTAAAACACTCGGCATGGATCGAGCTCCATGTTCGCCCGTGAAAGAGATGCGGTATCTCCGCGATTAGGGGATACAAATTTTGTATCTAGCGAAAGGACGTTGAACGGTTTGCACGCGTTTGTCGGTGAATCGGGAGTAGGAATCGGTAGTTCGGCGGACTGCGAGGTTAGTTCAAGGGTGTGTAATATTCACGTGTGTCGGAGAGTAGCGTGGCGAAAGAATCGTCGGTCTGGTCGCGGTGCGCGATCTCGAGTTGGCGAGAGGCGATCGCGGTATCGCTGGTTGGGAGAGTCTGATGGTGAAGAGATATCGGAGAGGGTAAGGTCGAGAACGACGTCGAGGACAGAGCCGAAAATAACGTTAACAGTGGTGGCGGCGGCGAGAGCGAGAGCGACAGTGACGGCAACGAGAGCGGTGGCGCAAGGTGTGAGGACGAGGTGAATGCACGGCGGCCGCGGTGTGTGCCAGTGGTGTGCGCGCTCGTCGCTCGTGGAAACCCGCCAAAACCCGCGGCCGCGAACAACCACCAGCAAGAGCAGCAGCAACAGCAACAACAACAGCAGTAGAAGGAAAAGGAGGAGAAGGAGGAGGAGGAGGAGGAGGAGGAGAAGGTGGAACAGCATTAGTAGTAGTAGTAGTAGTAGTGGTAGCAGCAGCAGTAGCAGCAGCAGCAGAAGAATAAGCAGCGGCAGCAACGTAGAGAGCAGAAGAAGAAACAGCAGCGGCACTAGCAGCAGTAGCAGCGCGCGACGTTGTGCTGTTTTGACAACTATCCGCCGCGTCGGGGCGTCGCGCCGTTTTTCTCGCGGCGGCGGCGGCAACAGCAGAAACAACGACACAGATCCGTTTGAGTAGCTCGTTGCTCGTGACGGCGCGGCGGCGACGCTGCTGACCCCCCAACCCGTAAGACGACGACGATAACGGTGGCAACGACGACGCTGGTGGCGGCTGCGTTCTGTTATTATTTTGCCGCGGTGCTTTTGACCCTTCGAACCGGGCGAGTTCATTGCAGTGCTTCCGCGGGGGTGTTAGCCAGTTTTATTACTCCGGCCTTCTCCGTCCGCAGCAGCAGCGCCGACGGCGCCAGAACACGATATGGTATATGCAGCGTGTTACTAGTGTACGTGCTCGATCCCAACGATAATCGGACACGTTCTTGAAACGAGCACGCCTATTCTCGCTGCCGAACGACGACCACTCGTCGCTCGTCGGCAACCTCTCGACGGTAACCCTGCCGCTGGTCTACCACGAGAACGCCAACTCGTACAGCAGTCGATTCTAAAGGACTCTCTATACTCTACATCGGTGTGACGTTGCCACTCGGAAAGGACGCGACCAACCACGTGATATACCTGTCGTTGAACCGCGTCATGCAAAGCATGCTCGACTCCCCGATGGCCATAACCTGAATTCACCCGATTTGACCCGATTAAACCCGATTCAACGTACTCGTATAAGAACAATCAACCGAATCAACGTATGACAGAAAACAAACGGTAGCCATTTACGTTTTTTCCTCTTTCCTCGTGCTCGAACCCGAACCCTTTATCCGACGGTGCGCGTCCCGTCCCGTCTATCTTTGTGTTTAACGCTCGACAAACAGCGCGTTATTATTTTCTCGAAGAAACCGTGATTGTTCGTACCGTGCGTCTCAGCGCTACCGGATCAACCGAAAACTTTCAGTTTTCAATGTTCCGCCTGCGCCACAGCTCGTAACAGGTGATTAGCTGGACAAATGGATGGATTAATCGCGGTACGCGTGATATTTCGCGTGATTGTTGGTTCGGTGCTTTCGTACGCCGGTGATAACTCGAAATAATCGTGGCCTGGTGTTCAGTGTGCGCCTAGTGTCATCGGTACAGTGTCGGCACGGTGTTTTAACCGTTACGTGTAATCGTCGAAGGTGGTGGTGTGGGAGTCCGACATTTTAACCGCTCGTATTCACGAAAAGATACAAGTGCCCACGTGTGAAATACGGTCGGTACTTCAGGGGCGTGGGAATCGTACGTCGAGCTTACATTTGCCAAGGTTCTTCAGCGCTGTTTACGGAGAAGAATTTTATCATGCGCGGTTAATACTCGCTTTCGTCGTCGCGATCTGTTTATTTTTCCATTATCGCGGCCACATTGTTGATTGCCAAAGCGAAACGTGTCGAGCACGTCCCTTGGCGTGATTCGAGAGAGATCTCAACCAAGAATCGATGAAAGAGGTTGGATGATCTCGTTAAACGGGACGAACGAGCAATTTCGGATTTTCGTGAAACTATACGGACGCTAACAGTAACGGTCGAACGGTGTTCTAGGAACAATATTACGCCCGTACTTTGTACTTTTTATCGAGTGTTTGACAGTACTCGGCCAAGTGTGTGACAATGAAATATACCTGGTGAGTCGAAACTTTTATATCTAATTATTGTCCGTAAGCATAGCCAGTTTGTTCTCGCGAATGCATACATTTTAAACGGTTACTCGAGACAAAGAGAACGAGAGGGAATGGAAGGAAAACAGGACCTATCGTGAGATTTAGGAGGGGGCTTTCTAGCATTTTCAGTTTTTAATCAAAACTCTCCTTCTCAACTAAAGGTATTTCCAAACGAAATTATTAACTCTTTCATCTAGATTTTCGAAAACACGAGCTTCGATTTTTCGTTGTGCGCGATTTCCTCTATATTCTAAAACGTATGTATTCCATCGAGAAGGAAGGTACATACGACAGTTTCGTCTTGTTTCTATTTCTTCACGCGCGTACAATTAAGCAAATTTTATCGTTTTTTTTTCTTTTTTTTATTTTTCCAATCGTTGAAAATCTCCATTTCGTAAACGTTATGTATCATATGACTCCTAAGTGCTATTTGTAGGTTAGGTTACTTACTAATCGTTCTTACTTAACCTCAAAAATTTCTCATGGATTATTTCTTTCCTTCTGCTGGCAATGTTACGTTTATTATTTCGAACGATGTGTATTAACGAAGAAACCAAGTTCAGTAGAACTTGAATTTATAGATTCCAAGTTTCATATCAGCCATTGTAAGCGGAATAGTGAAATCATCATTTTTAAGAGAGCGTAGACTATGTTGGACAGTGGATTCTTTTATATTAATACAAACGTCGTATTGTTTGTGTTAAATACGTTGTAATTTACAAATATTTACTCAAAAATTACACTTTTTGCTAAAATATGACTAGGAAAGAATAAGGGGTGGTTAGATATCGAAAAAGGAATAAAATATTGCAATGTCTCAAATTTATTAAGACATAACCATTGGCAATTGTATTTCAATATTTCAAAACTTAATTATTAATTACAATCAAAATTCACTGTTAAGCTCTATAGGAATATTGTTAAAAACATTATGCATCGTCACAAACAATTCTTGTGTACAGTTTGCCTATTCGCTTGAGAAAATAAAAGAATTATCTTAGGCTATTCAGTTAGGTGAAACATATATATCGTGGACTTATCATCTTCTCTTGCACAATTTCTTTCATTCTTAACTTAGATGTGTATTTTTATTCTTTCATACCACAGTACAGAACTGAATACCTATTTTGTTATTGATCCTCATTTCATTGTTTTATTTACATTAGATATTGTTAGTATACAAGTTTAATTTTGTTATACCATTTTTAAAATGTTATATTTAAAAATAAACTTTTAGCAGAATGGCAGAATTATCGATACGTCATTATAAATTTTAATCTACGATACAAGAAAGAAGAAACCTATTTGAAATGTGAAATATAAAATTCAGAATTCAGTCCTAGAAGCTGTGAAAGAGTTAATTACAATTAAGAGTTAAAATAAAGTGTGAATAATATGTAAAACATTTTATTAGATTAATAATATAAGTTGATATTCCAATATATCAAGGTTACGGTGAACATAAATTTGGTCTAAAGACTTATTTCATGTTTTTCCAAATAGAATTTGTAATTTTATATATTATAGAGAATTTTCATGAATAAATTAAATTGTATAATCTTATTATTGGTTATTGAATAGAATTGGTTAAATATTAGATGTAGAAATTAATTCTATGCCTTTATATTCAATTGCTTTTAACTTTAGTTCAAATAGAAATATTCACTTGCATTACTTGGCGAGTTAGAATGCCAACTTTCTAAATCTTCAATCTCTATTATAATGGATCTACATATATAACCTAAGTCTTAACCTGATGGACATTACATCTATACACAAAGTTCAATAATGATCAAATTTCACCTATTGTCATTCTTCTAACTGATCATAAATGTACTTGAGAATTAATAGGTGATCATAGAAATTAATTATGTATATCGTTCATGACTAGTTTAAATAGAAATATTTACTCATGAGTTTGTTACATTAAAGTACCAACCTCCATAATAACTTAACCTATGGATTCCTTTGACATTTTGTTTTTACAACTATACATGTTTTTTTGGAATGTCTGACTAAAGGGAAATCAAAATTGTACGGCTTTTCTTTATAAATAAATAGGTTTGGTTTAGAAAGGCACAGAATTAATTTCTAGACCTAATATATTCTTTATTTTTTATTGTATTTTCAAATAAACTGTATCGCGTTTGTACAGTATTGCCAGCCATCCTGTTGTATTAAAATATTACCAACTTAAACTACGTACTTAACTAAGAAAACTACAATCTCCCATAATCTAAAATACAAATTTACTTTCCATCTACATCTTTAATATCTAGAGTGCGATATCGATGAGCTATCGCGTTAGTCTTTATCTACGGTCAGCTGTGTTAACGCTTTGCGATCTCGTGTCGAACGAGCTTTGACGAAAATGTATAAAAATGAAACAAATTGAATCGCGAAGGGTTAATTTACTACGCGTTACAAGAGAAAGTCACTAGAATCGAGAAAAAATTGACGTTAGTGATTTTTCCTTTTTAAATCTTTTTAAGATCTACTTGTTAAAACAAAAAAAGAGAATTATATTATAGAGAGGATCTCAAGAAGAAGTCGACACTAGCGAGTTGTTGAACATTTTGCAAACGAAGGAAACGAGACAAACAATATTAGCAAACTTCAGGTAATCGTAATCTAGGGTTTTGTCGAACTCTGTAATAAAAGAGAGTAAATTAACCCTAAACATTTGCTCGATTCCACGCGTTTATTTTCCAGTCACACTTCAAACTGTCGCGCGGTCCAAACACTCTTCTTTCACACCTCAGGTTGTCGTCATCCATGCATTCGTTGAACTCATTCTCACACTCAATATATTGACGACAATATTTATATTGACGTTTTACAATTGCAATAGGATATTTTAAGTAAAATTATTAACATCAGTATATAGTTTATCATTAATTTTTGAATATTCCAGTAGTTTAATGAAAAAAAAATCGTTTTCACATTATCGTTTTCAACGTTTGGTATTATTTGCGCTTATAAATTAATCAAATAAAATTCGCTTCTGTTGTTTCAAAGAAATATATCGATTTCTATATTTAAAAAAAAAAAAAAAATTTGGATTTTTACTTCTTTCAATATGGCGT
This sequence comes from Hylaeus anthracinus, assembly GCF_026225885.1. Lineage (NCBI taxonomy): Eukaryota > Metazoa > Arthropoda > Insecta > Hymenoptera > Colletidae > Hylaeus > Hylaeus anthracinus. Next base: position 15,731,590 of record NW_026535284.1, on the reverse strand, counting down.
ACCTTTTTGATCAATTTAGAGTTTTGAGAGGTTGTTCTACATAAAGAAAAGTTAGTTCTAAATATTGTTCTAGAACGTTAATCACTCAATTATTAGAAAATTTGCATTGATCCTGCCATAGAATGTAGTTTGGTATTTAAGGATTACTTTCGTATGAAACCACTAGCCAAGATATGAAATGAAGGCGACGTGAATCAGTTTCGCGTAAACGTTGTACTTTGCTCGTTTTGTATGGACGATAATTTTTTTTTTTTTTTTTTTTTTATGATCCTAAGAACTGAACTCTCGGATAAACCGGTGTCAGCACTAATTGCACGATCGGAAGTGCCGTTTAAAAAGATGAAGGAGACCTTGACCATGCTGAACAAGATAATTTTTTTCGAACTTCGTCTTATTGCAATGTACAGCCAATCGAACACTGATCGACATTTGTTTAAGACAACATTTACTTAGAGAACGTAAAATTAAAAAAAAAAATGAATCTTTTCAAAGTTAAAAATGAAAAGATCTCCTGAGAGTAGTAGGCACGATCGTCTGACCACGCGGCAGACAACTGTAGGGTTAAACGTTTGCTGAACAAAGGCTTCGCACTGTCAGTAAGAGAGAGAGAGAGAGAGAGAGAGAGAGAGAGAGAGAGAGAGAGAGAGAGAGAGAGACCTTGAATGACCTCGTACAATGGCATCCTGAAATCATTTCAACGGTTCCTATTACGTAACAATTTTTAAATTGCAGCGTACTATTTGGAAAAAATAAACACATCGATGACCTTGAAATCTCATGAAAACACTTACACCCAGCCAAAGTTTTATTAAAGCGATAACAAGAATCATTTCATTTACATCGAAGTGCATTAATGTATTGTACGTATAAGTATTCGGCTAGAAAATCATTTTATATTTTTTTCGTTCGTGGAAAAATGCCGGCTCGGCGGACGATTCAGTGGAGCGTCTGAAAAAAAAAAAAAGAAAGAAATGGTTCTGTGGGGTGGGCACGATAACTCAAACCGGGTTCAAGTTAGAACAGCGAAACTAACTGGCGGAAGAACGATAGCAGAAACAATTCCAATAGGTTTGAGAATGGCATAGTAACAATTATTCTTCCGGTCTGATTTCAGACACCAGCATCGAGGATCATGGACGTTGAGAGCGAAATCGAATGACGTATCTTTCCCCAAAGAAGAAGTACTCGCAAACCAAGAGAATTAGCGAACGCTCGTAGCGTTCGAAATAAGCGAAGAAAAGGTGCGCCGATTCCGCAGTCGCGTAAGGCTAGAGAAGTTGGTTGAAAGGACGGGAAGAAAGTTCCAAACGAGAGGGATCGGCCGTGAGAGGGGTAACCGAAAGCGTGTGCACGCATTTCTGGATCGCGTAATAAAAAGAGAGAGAGAGGGAGAGAGAGCGAGAAGTAAAAAGGACTCAGTGTATCTGTAAATAAGAGTTATTTTTCGTATGAGAGAAAAGGAGATACATCCAGGTCGAACCGAGGGAAAACGAGCAAGAAGACGTTTACGAGTTCTCGAACGGAAGAAAGTTCCGGGAACTTTCTCTCTCTCTCTCTCTCTCTTACAAGGGTACACGAAAACGTTGGAACGTTGATACAAGGAGGAATATACGAGGGGGCAAAATGAAGAAGTAAGTGATGCAAACGTTGATATATCGATGAGTTTCACTTCCGCGTTCTTTGTCCAAAATCGATTGCGTTTCGTCCGCTGATTGCTTGGATTCGAAAAGATTGAGACATTTTTGCGAGAGCCAAGGACAGAGAGTGCGAACGAAAGAAAGAAAGGGAGAGAGAGAGAGAGAGAGAGAGAGGGGACAAACTGGAGTAACATAGAAAAGGAAGGGGAACGAAGCTGAAGACAAGAGGGTGTAGTGATTAAAGGAAGAAAAGAGGAAGAAAGAGACCGTGAAAAGGAACACCTGGGAAAGAAGAGTTGAAGATAAGGAAAGAAAGAAAGAAAGAAAGAAAGAAAGAAAGAAGAGGAAAAAATAAGTGTGTGTGTGTGTGTGCGTGCGCGCGCGCGCGCGCGGCGAAGAAGGGAAAGAAGGAAGGAAGAAAGAGGGTGCGCGCTGTGAAGCGGTATTGAGAGGGCTGGCGTGCCCCATGTTGTGAGCGTCTGAAGACTGCCGGGGGCAGAAGTGAAAGGGTGGGAGGGAGGGAAGGGTAAGGGTGCCGCTGGTATGGAGTATGGAAGCGGCGGGGGTGGAGGCGGTGGAGGCCGTGGGGGTGTCCAACCACCCTCCGCAGCTGCGAGGGGTATGGCGGGGACAGATACTACCGATGCTGCGTGGCACAAACACGAACAAATGATCCTTATGGAATCCAGGCATAAGCAACAATGTAAGTATCTTGGTCCAAACTATAGAAATAATTATCCCTTCGAATTTATCATTTCTCACTTTCATCTTTTTATTCACTCTTACCCTTCACGGAAACTTTCGGTTTCGCTGTCAAGGGGGGTCACTGCTAACATCAACAACCAATCATTTTTTTGATAACCTATTTAGATCTCAAACGACCAAACAAACTGTTTTCAAATTTTTATCTCGAACATTACTGGCACTCCACACGAGTGGACTGTATAAAAACTTGACCGATTAACTGACCACTTGTTGGAACAATGTTAATTAGAGAAACGTGAACAGAGATAGTACCATCAACACTAAATCTACCACTGCAGGTCAAATGACCCTTTTCAAACTTTTATATAAAGTTTGTATACATAATGCATAAATTATATACGATTGTTTCGGGCATTATTCAGTTTAGTAGCACGTGAAATATTTTTGTATTCGATTGAAAACAAAGTGTCTTTAACACTTTAACAGTATCTTAGTTCGATCACAGCAGAAACAGGTATAAATATCATCTATCTTATCCAAAAGATACGACTTCCACCTGCAATGTCCTAAATATCTTATCTTAAAGGAACATTTAAAATATAATTTCTTTGAATTTTTTCAATTTCGTTAACACCATCTCTATAAAAATCAGTTAATAATTTCAACCGATGAAACGAAAAGAAAGTTCGAAAAAAACTGTGCATCCACTGATAACCACAAATCGTCACGTGTGGAGACCATAGAGATGTTATACATAGAGCAGAGGAGCCAGAGTGTGATGCCAGTGTTGCTTCCAACTCGCGCATGCGAAGTGAGAAGAGCTGATCGCGCAATACTGTAACTATAGGAAACGATGCGTAGTCCCAATTCTTTGAAACTTGTATTATATCATTGTTTGAGGCGACTAAGGGCACGAGTTTTATTATGGTCGCATTAGATACTCTAATGACGCAAAAAAAATAAATAAATAAATAAATAACAGCGCACATGCGCGAGTTGGGAGCAACCACTGGCATCACAGTCGTACCACAATTAAAAAGAGAAAGAAAACACGGTACCCTATCCGTCTTTGTCTAGCAACGCATACGTACAAGCGCGACAATACGTGAAATTTGGCTATTGAAAATTTGCGTAGAGGGCACGTAGAGTATAATAACAATAAATAAAAATGAAATAGGAGTCGTGCTCGTCAGATTCTGCGAGAACACGTAGAGAGTGTAGGTAATGTTGAAATAAATTAACGAATTCGGTAAAGAAGTAGGAACCAAAAGGTTTTTTCATTTAGACCGGCTATCGATCGAGATTTATGTTCGAAGAGGAGAGAAAGTCGGATTATAAGCAACGATTGAACGTCGGCGATACCGTAATGGGATCCATTTTTGGACTGATGCCTGATCAGCGACTCTCGAAAAATTTAAAGACTTTAAGCTAGACCGTTCAACTGATATGTATTTTCGACTTGGCAGTCTGTCCCTCTGCTATTGCATCTTTGTCTTCTTCTTTTTCTTCCTCTTTCTTCCAACTACATTCGATGTATCCTTCGGTTAGAGCACTCTAGCAGGCGTTGAACTTGGATGGCAGAAAAACAGTTTGTGTTTTCATTTACATTCGAGTATTTGTAACTCCGGCTTAAGTAGGAAACACTTACTCGTCATTTTGTTACATTGAAATACCGATTTTCGAGTTCTTCCATTTCGAATAAATTCCAAGTAAAATATCGGGATGTTATTTGGTAATGGAACCTCGATTATTGCACGATAGCCAGATTCATGGTGTCGAGAAGCGAAGGGAATGGTCGCTAAGCAACAAGTATGGTTGCAAACGCTGCGTATGGGCCATAAACAATGAGGATATACCAAGGGGCGCTACTCGTCACATTGGTAACCTCGATTACTGCAGTACTTTCAGCCCCTATTTCCTGCAATAATCGAGATTCCACTGTCTTCTCGGTATTCAGAGACACTTTACGCACTGAATATTTTTTTTCCATTTATCAAAAACATTTTAGGCCCAGGGCAGACCAGTTCGTTAGTTTATCGTAGGCTATGGTGTTGATACGTAGCAGACTTGGTCACAACCATTACGTTAAGGTTAATGATATAATTTCGATATGGAATTTTGAAATTATTTTTAAAGCAGTGTTAACTCGCACGTCCTGCAACAAACCAACCATCAACGTTCGTTTCTCTTTTCCACAAATCGCTTAAACAATCAAAAGAGATACTTTTCAAGATAGGTTTCCGCGATTCGTTCAATTTCTCTTCTGCCTGTAAACGCGGAAGATCATGTGGAGGATAGGGACAGATTTGTCTGAAGGTTACGCCGAAAAGATGGATGCGTACTTCAAATAATCACTTTCTCCCATTTTTTTTTCTTTTTTTCTTTTTTTTTTTTTTTGAAGCAGATAAAACGCGTGAAGGCCGGGTGAGTCGGCGAGAGTGGGTGGTAGGGGTAGGGGTTAAGAGCGAATAACTGGTATAAGTCGTGGTCACCTGATTTCAAGCCAACGCGACGTCTTCGCGCGGCTTCGATGCATTCTATCATAGTCTGTGGTGTTGATACAGAGCCGACAGAGGCGAGAGCCCCTGTCCTGTAAGGGCTACTCTCTCCTCTCGTATTTTCCGTCTCGTTCTCCTGTCGCAACTCGCAATTCGCGACTCGCGCTAGTATAGAAGACAGACCAGCCAGTCGGTCGGCGGTCGCTCCACCCCCGCGCGACAGGATCAATACGCGACTCTCCTCTTTTGCTAGCTCACCCCCTATCTCATTCACACGCACACATGCGCGCCAACTTTCCCGTTTCCTCCCCTCCCACTCTCCTCCTCCTCCTCCTCCACCTCGTCCTTCTTCACCTCCCCTCCCTCCCTCCTTTACCATGCGCGTCGTAGAGCATAGGCCCCGTAGTCGGTAACGGTAACAGCAAGAGCGAGCAACACCAACGGCAACAGCACCAGAACCGCTCAACTGTTCGTTTCGAAGCTGTCTTTCTGTTGCTATGCCGGCTGCCCTTATCCACTCTTCTGTTTCCTCTACCCGCCCCGTCTCCTTCTTCCTCCAGTCGAGCTCTTTTTTGTGCGTTGTTGTCCTGCAGGATGGATCCTGCGTCGCATCGCTACGCGTTACTCCTCGCTCCTTACCAAACGCTTACCAAAAATCCTTCTTTCTTCTTTCTTCTCTATTCTCTATTCTCTATTCTCGTTCTCCTCTCTTCTAATCTCTCTTTCTCTCCTTATTAAATTTTCCTTTCACCAACCATCTTCAATTTTTATATTTTCCTCCTCCCTATAATGCGTTTTGCATTTCGTTTTTTCTTTATCATACGCTTGTTTAGACGTGCAAACTGTTATGGCAATGTACTCTGTTCGAATGTATCGTACGCACACTGTTCTGAAAGAAAGAAAAGCAAACGGTGCTGGGTGGTAACCCAGCTCTCTCTCTCTCGCTTTGTATTTGTCATTGGAATGTACAGTTTCACGAGTTTACCCGTAATCTTGATAACGGTGACTGCGATATTTCGTTCATAAACAGTCGTAATGCCCCAACAATTTTATTTATTTCAACAAATGTATCGCTATCTTACTCCAACTGATCCATTTAAAGTGTCCACCGTTTCCGATTTGTTCCAATATTTTCCTTTCGATAAAAGTAAGTTCAGTCGTCATTTTGTCGTATAATTCGAAGAAATATCGAGGACTTCTCTGGGTACGAGGAACTGGCGTGGCAATCGGCCTGTTGACCCCTAACAAGGAAACGCACGTGCGCACGGTTCGCGTGCGGCACCGCTTTAAAGTTCGCCCAGTCCAGTTTTATTCTCGCAGAGTCAGCCAATTTTAAAATTGATGGATGAGAATGGGCCTTTTGGACCTTAAACAGAAAATAACTCGGTAACAATTAAAAATTGTTTCAATGAAAAAACATTTTACATTTTTGTTTTTTAAATTGCGTACTTAGAGTGTACACGGTTTAAGAATTTTTTAAAGATTAAGAACATAGTCTAATTTGTTTCCTTTAAGAAGCAACTTTTCAATTTCTATTCAATATCAACGTTCCATAAAAAAAAAAAAAATCTTGTATCGATAACAATTTATATTTAAAACAATTAAAATGATGTTACAAAGATATTTAATGGTTGTCTTAGCGAAAAGCTGATCAACAAACCACTGGTCGGTAGAGCGTTAACAATAGCATTGTGTACGTAATATCGAATAGCTTGTACGTACATGTGACCTAAGGCTAGCAATCATTTTTAGTCCACTACACGTTGCTTATCGTTTTTACAAGGAATGTCGGCGTAAATTTTTCACGATTGCGATTACGCTTTGAACGTATATTTTTAATATGTTAGCACGTTCGAAGAAAAAAAAATCTACGTTGGAACAAGCACCTCTCGACACGACACATGTGTTCTGGAGACGTTATTAGAATATAAGGACCGAAGGTTCGATTCTAGAACATTTTTACAGGGTCAGATTTACTTACATGTGTTGATATCTTTATGATCAAATAACACACTGCAGAACTAACCTAACCCTAAGCCAAATCTAGACTACCCCAACCATAAAAATATATGGTAGACGGAGTAGGGGTACCACGGGTAAAAAGGGAAGGAAAACTGCGTTACCCTATTTGTCTTTGTCTAGCAGCGCACGCGTAAGAGTACATCGTTATTCGCGCCTTAGCAACGTTAACTCTTTATTACATTAAATTCGGTCGGCTTTCAATTGTTTTCTTGTAACATTTGTCCGCTACTAGTGTTACAGAATACGTAAATTGTTTAAATGCGTAACATAACAACCGTATACGTTATATAAATTCGTAATGTACAGAGCTAATTCAAAGTCAATGATACACAGTCTGATTTCTACGGCGCGTGCGTTAGTAGACAGAGATAGGTAGAAGTGTCCATCTGTCTTTGTCTAGCTGCGCAATGCATACAAGCGCATGGTTCCACGCACGCTTTCTGAATATCTCAACGTTAAAACTCTTCATTCGATTCGATTCCCTCGAATTTCAATTATTTTCTTGCGATATTTCAACACTTTTCGAAAAGTTCGAGGACTATTTATGATTTACCTACTGTACTCGAATCAGTATTACAAAGTAGAATATAGAAATACTATTATAATTCATGTAACTGTAATTTTTTTTCACGAATTTAACAGCAATTCTTTTTGTTGTTGCTATCAATCGTTAGGCAACCTTGAACAGCTTAGAGTTTCGAAAACTATTATCGGCATTAAAATAAAAATGGAACGTGTTGGTCCTTCGCGGTCGTACGTCGAGCTAGCCTCGACAAGAATGTAACGAAGAAATGTGAACCGCAAAGGGTTAACCGTTTAACCAATTCAGATCTAGTAAACGTCAAGTTACGTAGGTTTGATTAGCTCTCGATACTAAGAAGTCCAAGTCTACTTAAAAGTAGTTTAACCACGGTATGCAAAGCACGTATGTGCAATGTTACGGTGCATGTAATTGAGAATTCACGCAACGAGGTCACGAAGTCTAACACAGGTCGTGCGATAACCAGCACGCATTCCGCTTCATTCATGTTTCCTGATATAGATTGACTTTCACCTACACCCCCGTCCATAAGTCACCGGACATTTCGCTCGATTCGCGCGATTACATTATTACAACATCGATATTGTTTACACTGACGCGATATTACTATTTCATTTTCCACGCGAAAGAATTATGTTCGCGTGTCAAGGGAGGAGTATCGTATACTGTGTGTTGTAGTTTGGCCAGTGTTCTCGAGTAAAATTTGAAAAAACTTTTAAAAAGTATCGAACAATCGAAAGAGTCTATTTTTTAGTTCATTTTGGGAAAAATACCTAAAATCCACCTAATCTTCAAAAATTCATAGCTACCTTAGTAATGAACATTTTGGAACGAAACTTTTTTCCTTGTGGATCCCTCATGGAATCCCACAAAAAAACATACAGAACGTTTTTCTCTAAACTGAAGTACCAATTTTTTAAAAATGGTGAGAAAAATCTTTTTAAGAATTCCCAAGGGGGTCCCACCTGTCGATTTTCATGAGAAACTAATATTGTCCGTAACAATGATTTTTCATGTACTCGTTAAAAATGAACTGTGTTTACGAACTTGTACTAATTGTGTGATGTTTGATTTTCAGTAGGCGGGAGGGCGGGAACAGGTGGTGGCGGGGGTGGCGGTGGTGGCGCACCTCTCTATGGTCGTCTAGTAGCAGAGGAACCCCTGCCCCCCACGGTATGCGGGGGCACTGGCGTAGGTGGAGGAGCCGGTGGGGTCCCCCAAGAAACTCCTGCGGACATTCACGCCATGCAAGCCAGGATACCCCATAGGTTTCGTGATCCAGCCACCGCACCCCTTAGAAAGCTCAGTGTCGACCTCATCAAAACTTACAAACACATCAATGAGGTGACGGACGCTTTTCAACAATTTTCCACCCCTATATCTATATCTACATCTATAGTAACAGAGGGGCCACAAAGTGACAATTGTCAGGGAATTTAACACTTTGACCTGGGGAACGACTTTTGCTTGAAACTCTAAGAGGCGTAGATTAATTTCTATGCGGCACCTTGTATAACGTCCAACATTTTTCTACGTTACGTTTGTTAATTTGTTTACGTTTACAGGTTTATTACGCTAAGAAAAAAAGAAGGGCGCAACAAATGCAAGGAGAAGATGGTTCCCATAAAAAGGAAAGAAAATTGTACAACGATGGCTGGGATGACGATAATCATGATTACATTATCAAGAATGGGGAAAAGTTCCTCGATCGTTATGAGATCGATTCGTTAATAGGTAAGATATTACGTTTCGTTAATTGTAATGTCATTACAATTTCGATTCCGTCACAATAAAACCCTATATGTATATTGAATACAAATAAACTAACAATTTAATGGAATGTTATGGATTGAAAATTTGTTACGCTTGCAGGTAAAGGCAGCTTCGGCCAAGTAGTGAAAGCGTTTGATCACGAAGAACAAACGCAAGTGGCAATAAAAATTATCAAGAACAAAAAACCTTTTCTAAATCAAGCGCAAATCGAAGTGAGGCTATTAGAAATGATGAATAGGGCGGATACCGAGAACAAATATTATATAGGTTTGTGTCGCGCTGGTCCTGAAATTAACCCTTTGAATGCGGCACGATTTTTTGCTGGAAATCCCAAGGGGCGAGGAACAGTCGAGTTTTAAAAAATGTCACCTTGTAGAGAATGATAATGAAAAGCATCTGATAAGTACTCATTTACAATTAAATATTAATAAACTTTATATATTTTATAAATTATTAATATACAAAATTGTATTGTAAATATAAAAAAGTTTGTTCGTGTCATTCTCTGTAACGTGATATTTTTTTAAAATTGATTTCTCTGAATCTAATCTTCGATATATACGCCGTTCTTAGTAAAAGGGTTAATGATATTTTACGTCGCAATCTATTCTATCACCGATGAAATTGTATAAAAACAACTGTTTTGAATTCCAGTTAAGCTAAAGAGGCATTTTATGTGGCGAAATCACTTATGTCTGGTATTCGAACTGTTATCGTATAATCTGTATGATCTACTTAGAAATACGAATTTTCGAGGAGTGTCGTTGAACTTAACAAGGAAGTTTGCACAGCAACTGTGTACTGCCCTTTTGTTCCTGTCTACACCGGAATTGAACATCATTCACTGTGATCTGAAACCTGAAAACATACTTTTATGCAATCCTAAACGAAGCGCGATAAAAATAGTGGACTTCGGTAGTTCGTGTCAACTTGGACAGAGAGTGAGTGCACAACGTACACGGCATTCCACTGTTTGTAAAGGTTGAAAAACTAATTGTTACTAATCACGTTTTCAGATATACCAATATATTCAATCCAGATTTTATCGATCTCCTGAAGTTCTATTAGGAATACCTTACGACCTTGCGATAGACATGTGGAGTCTAGGATGTATTTTAGTTGAAATGCATACGGGAGAACCTCTGTTCAGTGGGGCCAATGAGGTAACGAATGTTACATTTCAACATCGCCATTCTTCCATAACTTCATCCAGTTCGATTACGTCGTTACGTTTTTTCATAACTCCGACGAAAAATTGACGAAATGCTTTAAAATTTGGCAGAGTTATTACTTGTAGTAATAGAAACAAGTCTGTGAAAATTTGGTTAAAGTATTATATTCGTTTCGCTATCGTTGCAGCTGGCTTCTTCAGGAGTAAAATCATGCACTGATACATCAGTGGAAATGTAAGCGTAGCCCGATTCAGACATAAACCTGAGGAAGCTAGCCGAATGCTAGCTACTTAAATGCTTATTCAAACGTAATTTTAACGTTTCGGTTTTGTCTACAGGTCGATCAAATGAATAAAATCGTAGAAGTACTAGGAATGCCGCCGAAACATATATTGGACCAAGCGCATAAAGCGCGGAAATACTTTGACAAAGTCCCCACGGATGGCTCGTACGTGCTGAAAAAGATCAAGGACAAAAGGTACAAACCTCCCGGCACTAGACGCTTGCACGATATCCTAGGCGTCGAAAACGGAGGCCCTGGTGGAAGAAGGATAGGTGAACCTGGTCATTCAATCTCCGATTACCTCAAATTCAAAGACTTAATTCTGCGGATGCTGGACTTTGATCCGAAAACAAGAGTGACACCTTATTACGCGCTTCAGCACAATTTCTTTAAGCGAACAGCCGACGAGGGGACCAACACGAATATCGCTGCTGCCAACAGTGCTAACACGAGCCCGGCAGTAGTGTCGATGAGCCAGGATCATGGTAAGATTCCAGAATTTGTTTCTTAAACAAAGTTTTAATCGAAAGAACGTGTCATTTTTGATTTAATAACACATTTTACGCGTGTATCTGACATTTTGATGGATGCTATCGGTTCTTGTTCCTAGTTAACATATTTCGACACGTTAAGATCGTGTCGCTTACGGTCATAGTCTTTTTAAATAGACACTCGCTAGAGTTTGAACTGTACCATATTAATTTCAATTTATTTGATGAGAGGATATTATATAGTAGATATACAGTTAATCCTTTTTCTTTTTATATTTCACATTGAAATTGTCTGATTAGAGTATTTTCCATTATTATCTGTCTTTGCTACTTGAAGAAAATTATTCATGGAAAGAAAACCACGTGTTACCATACAAAATATACGATGATTGTATCACGTATTCGATCGAATACTGTGAATAATCATAGATATCTTAAAAGTTACGCTACGTATCGCTCAGAAATAATTTCAATACTGTACGCTACTTTTGTTATCTCGCGTAACAGATTGAGGGAGTCATTGAAATTTTCTTGTCTCGTATAGTTTTTTTCTTTTCGAAGTAAAGTCTAAACTAGAATATTCTGAAAAAAAAAAAATAGTTCTTACTTCAGTTTCAACGAATTAACATCATGTCGAATTGACTACGAATGAACTTTTCAAGGAACTGCTCCATCGCATCGAAGATTTAGGCAGGCCTTTAATTTGTGCAGAAAATAAGAAACTTTCTCTTTTATTATAATTTATGAAAGAAACGAAGTACGAATAGAATAAATGGAAAATTGGCAAATTGCATTTGTTAATATTTATGTTTTTAAAAAATTGTCTTGACCATTGTTAACACAGTGAGCGTAAAACCTGTTTCGTTAGTAATTGTATCAGACCTTTGACGACTAGTTAAATAATTAAAATAGTGTTACGCTGTAAGGTATATATTTTATTTTCTGCGCAAACTAAACGATACTTGTTGTTGCCCGTAGATATGATGGGGGGACAGTACGTGGCTCGATGACTGTCGTATCCGCGGGGCGGCGACGACCTGTCCTAGGCCCCAACCCTAATCTTACTTACTAACATAAGTAAGTTTTGTCTAACAAACAATCCTACAAGCTAAAAGACTAACAATGTCCCTGGTAATCATATCCTGGCCTCGAATACGAAGCCTTGCTTGCTTGATCAAAAGATACTCGCACCTCCGACTCTTGAAACGAGACACGGATTCACATTGATTGCCCGTGCCTCCAAACTTTGATACTTTCAACGTATCTTCCACAGTTACAACATTTACTACCAGATTACTACCCTAGTTGCCTAAGAATATCCTTGTCGAAATGACACGTGCTACATTAGAATTTTCAAACAGTAAATATCAAATATCATCGCTGGAATATGTTCTCTTTAACGTTAACTTTTCCATAAATTACATAATCAAATGGAAGATTAGCATTTGGTACATATTCACTTGCATGTATACATATAGTATAATATTTTCAACGGTCTACTACAATCTATATCATGTTTCGTTTACTCGTTTTCGAAGAGCATATTCCAACTAAAAGTATTTGAACTGCATATATATCTGTGTTAAGTTTTTATTCTGTAGAGCGATTACTTCGTTGTCTTGTCTTTTATTTCATGCATGATTTAACTGCTTGCATATAGCACGTTTAGGAGTGCATCTTCGTCATATATGCGAGTCATATATTAAATTTTACTATTACAACGAACATTTTATCGACCCAATGTGTGCACATCTATCCCATCATGTTCCAATTGTTTTCTTACAATTTCATTCTACTTTGTACATTCTGCATCAAAGATGAAAACAAAAGTACACGATAATATGCAGAGTGTCCCATATAAAGTGTTGCAAGCTGTTTTCTCAGAAACTACGCTTTTCTACAGTTGAACAGCACAAGGGGTCTAATCTTTTAGCGTGCAATACATTTTTTTTTGCAGCGAGCATTAGAGAATAAGGAGAACCTCAAGTTTGTATTAACAGAATGGGATTATTTGGATAGTTCTTATATAATCGAATAACGTTTGCTCGAACCATTTCTTTTTATTCTGCATAGTTACAAAATTATAACGTTAAATATGTGTTAAAATAACTACAATAAAGTTAACTCTGTTCAAATAATCACCTTTTCATAACAAAAATGTACGAGGGTCTTCTTCTATCTTCTCGAACGCTCGCTACAAAAAGTTTTGTTGCGCACTACAAGATTAGACTCCCTGCACTGTGTAACTGTAGCAAAAATGAAGTATCTTCATTAGTTTCAGTCTTGTAACGCTTGATGTGGCTCACCCTGTGTATAAATTCCATTGACAACCAACTCGAGCATATATTCGTTCCCTTTTTGTTAAAATTTAGGTAAATAGGATGATGAATTACCAGTGTGTAAACAGTGAACAGTAAACATTCTAGTTAAGTATCTATATTGAATTTAAACTTTTACTTGCCAAGGCTATCAAGTTCCACGACCATTTATAATATAAACTTGCATACAATCTGTCCTGTGATCAGGCAATGAAAAAAGCTACTGCATGCTAAAATTAATTCATAATTCTGTCTAACCTTTCCTTAAAAGAAATCTTTGAGTTGCATTTGTTTGCGAGTAAAGTTGACGCATAACTGTGGGTACTGTAGTCATCGGTACTATATTACTTATCAAGTACATTATGTGTCTTACAAATATTTATATAGATTTCTAAAAGGTAACTAACAAACGTTATCGGTCAATTTCACGTCAATTTAAGAATTTATGATACGTATCGTTGTATTTTTCTCACAAAAATGTTTAGATATACCATTCAATCGATTATGATTTACTTTGTACAATTTATTATACAGTATGTTACTAGAACGTCCTGTGTTTTATTATTATTATTATTATTATTATTATTATTATTATTATGTATGTAGATTGACCTATTTTTACGAATATTGTCAAAAATATGGTTTGAAGGATATACTGTTGCATTTATATTAAACATTCAGAATCCGTAAAACAGATTCCCAAATATTAGCATTCTTTCGACTCGAATGGCGTTCTCCCTTGTTGATTTAATAGGATTGATTAAATATATCCTTTGCTTTCGACTTTATTCTCGGACAAATTCATTTAGTGCCAATTGTGCGCAGCATACAAACGTACATCGGCCAGCTAATCTAAATTCGATACAAAGTTATTATTAGTGAAAGCTACGATACAAATTCACTTCCTTCGACACGCTAAAACATTAGTCTCCTTGTGTCATTTACAGAAGGAAAAATCCTCAGCTAGTATAGAACAATATGATTATGTACTTAGGTAGAGTACATTAAATTATGTGTGCTGGGAAGCGTAATGCTACCAATAGTATGCTATTCGGCACACATTAACAACTATTCGTAATTATAAGAAAATGGTTCGAGCAAATGTTAGTCAGTTTCACAAGTGCTATCCAAAGGACTACCTTCCATCGAAAAAAGTTTATCAAGTCTTCTATCCTTCCCCAACACTCACTGCAAACAAACTGATTGCGCACTACAAGATTAGACTGTCTAGTAGCGAAAAGATGAAGTCGATATCCGAGAAAACAGCTTGTAACACTTTATATGGGACATTCTGTGTATATAAAGAAAAGGATAGAGAGAAATTAAGTTAAGTTGGATGCCTGGAATGTGTCCCTGTAGTTGAAAAGAAATTTTGTTCATTTGTTTTAACTCTCCCATAGTGATGTTCTATCGTAAGAGCTAGTACTTCGTGGAATGATCTTTGGATTAGTGTGATTAATTGTATTGGATTAGCTAAAGAATCTAAGGTTGTATTTTCTTGATGTCCCAGGACTGGTAACCATGTCAGGACAGGGAAGCAGCAACAGTGGCAATCCGATTCAAGGATCAAGCCTCCCTGGCTACCAACCGATGGAGTGCGATTCTTCGCCCCGCCATTTGGGTAATCGGCGCGTTGGAACGACGAGCTATCCGTCGACATCTGCCACCGGGGTGTCTGCGAGCGGGCCAATGTCCATGCAGTCCGTGGACAGTTCCCTGATACAAAGCTCTCTCGGATCGTATAATAGCCTAATTCTTCCTGGAATACCCCATCTGCCCGCGATGATGACCTCACCGATGATACAACAGCAAAACTTCTATAATTACGGTTATCCGACGACAGATGCGCATGGAATAGTCAGACAACCGTCGACGGTGTCAACCGGCAAACAGAGAGACTCGGAAAGGGAAGACAGTCCTATGGTCGGAGTATGCGTCCAGCAGAGTCCAGTCGCTATCCACTGAGAGCGCAAAAAGAGCGAACGAAACTACAACGACGCTCGATGAGAATATGTACTGTATCCGCGGTACCGTCGAAATATATTAGGTGATTATACATACTGTATATACAATGTTCGCGACGATACCGCAAACTTTATCGTACTGTTTACGAAAAGATAAAAGGAAGGAGAGCAGTGAGAACGGGCAGCAGGAACTTGAAGGTCCTTCCCCGTCGCGTTGCTTTGCATTTCGTCGTTCTGTCGGCTGCGAAACGAGTCTCTAAGTCTAGAAATAAATATTACACTGATAACAACACACTGCCGCGCGAAACTGACGTTAGTAAAAGTATATGTAATGGATCAGAGGCAGAGATTAATTATGTAGAAAGAACGTTTGTAAAAGGGGTGATGTTGAGAATATAATATAACGAGTCAGCTTCCAAAGAACAAAATATAAAAAAAAAAAAAAAAAAAAAAAAGATGAAACGAAACGAATTTAAAGAAGTATTACGAAGGAATGCAAAGGAAGACACGAGGGAAGCCTCCTCTTTTCCATTAGTTTTTTCTTTCTCTTCTTAGTTTTTCGTTTGTCTATCTTAAGAAGCCGACTGGTCTTACATTGGGCACGGATACGCCGCGTCCGGCACAGAAGCTTATGATACTTTGCTTGTGAGCACGGACGGACAAATATGGTCTAGTGAGGATGAACCCAGCTGGCCTCTCGGGTCCTGCCCGATTCTGCAAACGCTCGAAAATGCTTTAGTCGCGTGCGCAACGTCGTTATAACAAATTTTGGCAACCCAAACTGTGTGGCCTAGAGAGCGAAATCGTGATAATTACTATTATAAAGATGCATAAAACGGGAGGAAAAAGCAAGGATTACCAGTGTAAGCATGTACTCCAATAGAGTTTTATACACAATGTCACAAATGTAAACGGTTTAGCAAGTAATTGCTAGCAAACAGTCGCGTCAAATGCTAGTTATTTGTACAATATACATAGGTAAACGATAAGAGTGCAGCTTTAGGTTTTAGCTTTTAAGTGTGAGAAGTGGACACTGGCATTGTAAACTCGACTCTTTTATTTACTTTGACGAATAGAGAAGAGGACGTTGCAAACGTCGGTTTGTTGCTGATCAAGGACTTTAAACAAACGAGGTTTGCATCATTTAACAACAATACATATTTATACAGAAAAAAAAAACAGTAATAAGAAAGTTAAAAAGCAGTATACACGTAAGATCGATCAAGAATGATATAATCATACAAAACCTAGATACTTTATAATAAACGATACGCGCGTACTCATATGCATATGTTTTCAATGGCAGTCGTAATTGATTTTTGCCGTTTCACTTCGATAATTGTATCTAGCGCTATTTGTTATTATTATACAAGGTGTCATACTTAAACCAGGCTACCTAAATATCTCTTCCAGTAGTGATAATATAAAAAATATTTTACACGCAATTTGAGTTTCAAACCATTCAAATTACATGTAAAATATTTGTTATATTATCACAATTGAAAGAGATATTCAGGTGGTTTAGGTGTGACACCCTGTATATTTTGTTATATCATTGGCATATTAGTTCGAAACCTTTTCCTGGCATTTTAACTTTTTCTTTTTCAAATTCTTTTTTAAATATTAATATATATGTATATATTGCTATATATATATATATATATATATATATATATATAT
Source organism: Hylaeus anthracinus (assembly GCF_026225885.1). Taxonomy (NCBI): domain Eukaryota; kingdom Metazoa; phylum Arthropoda; class Insecta; order Hymenoptera; family Colletidae; genus Hylaeus; species Hylaeus anthracinus. The sequence continues at coordinate 15,714,506 of NW_026535284.1, read as the reverse complement.
ATATATATATATATATATATAGCTCTTTTAAACAGTTTTCCTCAACATTCTCTTCGTTTCCGTTCAGTTACGGAGTACAAGTGACTCGAGAAACGTAAATATTATTGCCAGAATGTTACATTACGTAAAAATAAATTATGTCAATAGCGATAAGATAATATAAAACGAGACACGACGAGCGATCCAAATTTTCGATACTTACTAAAAACATATACTGCAACAAATAATAATCTTTTGAGACGTTATACATGTTTCTAGTTCTTTTTTTGCGACGCATGTATTAAACAGGTTGTTCTTTTTAAATTATTTTTCCACGTTTTATTCACGATTTTTGATTATTTTATACGAAAGAAAAGATAAACAGTATGCACACTACTCGATACTGTGTATACGTTACGTAAATTTTCGGCTTGCTTCGATTATGCGATGGAATGATTTTAGCGTCAATGTCAAATTTAATATTCTATTTTTAATGCTACTATTGATTTTCTCTTTTTATTCGTGTCATTGCAATTTGTATCGAAAGAGTACGACATAGACGTGAAACGTATATTTTCCGTATCAATTTCTCAAAAGGTTTTCACTACTGTACACCGCAAACAAGTCTCAAATTTCTATTAAACGTCGTACTTTTCATAATCATTGATCATGCCCGAGAATGGAATATTTTAATTAAACAAAGAATCGTATTTCCAAGCAGACTTCTTAAGGTTTTTTTTTTTTTTTTTTTTGTTTTGTTTACTAGTTAGCAACGAGGAATTTAACGATAAATTTAATGACTCGCGAAACCATATTCGCTCGAATTTTTCGCTGAAACATATGTATTGTTAACACGTTTATTTTGTCCCAAAGTATGACGATCATTGCGCATGATACATTAAATCTAAAACATGTAACGAATTCTTGTTTATATTGGAGTAAGCGATGGACGCAACGGAGATTCTACGTAAAGTCACGACATCCAATGATCGCGAACTTAATAAAAATTTATATCAATAACGTACGACTGAAACGTGAAACCGTTAAGAACATATTTTGCGCATAAATCTTTCAAGGTTTTTACTGTACGCTAAAATCTCCGACTTGTATAAAACGTCGTACTTTTTCTTACGTCAATCATGTCTAAGAATGGAATACTTAAAAAAAGATTAGGATAACCAACGATCACGAAGCTATTCAAAATTGTATATTCGAAGAGAGCATTGTATCTCGAAGACGACTCTTCTTAATTTTAAAAGGTATGACATCGGAGATGTACGATTGTTCGATAAGATGACGCATTGTTCAGTCAGACTCGACCAAGTTTTGTTTGCGACGATTTCTGACATTTTCATGACCTCGTCGAACGGCAAAAATCAGTACGCTCTATAAACGCAGACAAAATGTGTGATGATTCCACATGTGCCCTCTTCCGAATTTCCGTTACCGCGCGTTGGGCTCATTAGTCAGTTGGGGAAACTCGAATTTTTACACCTTTGTTACATTTCTGCATTTTGGTACGGAACATCTCGCTTTTGATAAAGTTTTTGAGTGAGATAGTAAGTTAGAGAATATCGTCCTTTGCCTCGTCGCGGTCCATGCGTCGAGCTAACCTCGACAAAAATCCACTGAAATCAGAATATCTGGACTGCGAGGGATCGAGTCTTCCTTTCGATGGAAGAGAACAAGAGAAGATTTAACTCTTTGCATTCTTAAGCCCCTATCCAAACCTCTGTTATTTGTTGGTGACGTTCTTAACGTTCCCATTAAACTATCTTCATTTATCTACGCTTACCTTTGGTTGATAAGAATTTCAAGCACAAAAGTCGTATAATCCATGAAATTGTCAGAAATCTAAGAAATAACACTGCAGTTGACTAACAGTGTACAGGTTAATTGCTTGCAAAGGGAGTGCAAAGGGTTAAATGATCGACTTCTGGGCGCAACGTGAGCTTTCTTCAATGCAGCGTCGAAGCATTTTCTCATCTGACGATTGTTGATATTAACACATTGCCAACCAATCGGGGAAAACCTCTTCGTACCATTATGCTACATGCGATCTGAAATCAAAAATAATAGCGACAGGTAGACTATAAGAGTTGATTTACAGAAAAGTAAAGTAGACTTGTTTGGTTCTTTTTTTTTTCTTTTTTGTTAGATTCTTTGTTCATGTTTCAGGAAAACAGTTATCCAGGGATTATTCCTCTTGACAAGAGAAGTTTTAGGTAACTGTTTCGCTTAAATACATTGAAACATTGAAGTAGCATCGATAAAAGTGTTAAATAGTTGATTCAACAGTTTCGTCTAATTTCATATAATTAATGAGAAACCACTGAATATATTTCCAACCATTAGGTACCGTTTAAAAGTTCCATCTTATCAACTTTTACATTAAAAGAGTTGCAAAAGTTTAAATAGAGGTCATGTTGTTAAAGTTGAAGAACAACGGGCGGTTGGCAAAGTGTTAATAAAATGATTCCGATTATGTGATTTCCACACAGCGAAACGATCTATTGTATCGTCTAAAATTGTTAACGATTGTAATACAGTGTTAGAAAGAGAACAACGATCGTCGTGTAAGACTTAATTCTAAAAGAAAGAACTCCTTGGAATGGAAAAACGATAGCAGCAAAGAAGGGAAAATGTTCGAGTGCAATTCGAGCGATTATTAAAAAAGAAAATTTCGAAAAATACTCGGAAGAGCGGCGGTCGATTATTGGAAAAAGTGAATTGGATAAAAAAAAAAAAAAGAAAAAGAAAAGGAACGATGTGGAAGGGATTGAGAATATTTGGTTGGAAAGTGGGTTTTATAATTATACAGCGATAGGTTGATTTCGAACGCGCCAATTAATTGTTCATACGAAAACTTTTTACAGAGACTACGTTTCAAAATATTTTCATATTTCTCCATTCATAACGTATGCGTTTCTTATAGCTTTTGTACCCCGGGGAAAAAAAAAAGAATTTGTCCACTCAATAATTGTCGCAAAACGCAGAGTATTTATGCCAATTAGCAAACAACAGAGACGTATACATTTAAAATAGCGTAAGAACCGATCGCGATTTGTGTTCCAAACGATTTCCCATTACTTTCGAATATTTTACTAAAACGTACGAGATTTGTTGACCACGCGTCGTCGAAGAATTTAATGTGTATCATTTCGAAAGTAAAGTGAGCTCCTTGTAGAGTTACGCCGTAAATATTGTCGCCGTTTCACTTTTGAAGAAACCAAAAAAAAAAGAAAAACAAAATAACAAAAACAAAAAATACGAAAAATATTTAGAATACGTTAAGAAATTTCCGTCAGTCGCGTGTCTATTATTGTTCTGAAATAGTGGTAAACGTTTAAATGATTTTCCGATAACGACGTCGAATATATTGTTTCGCGTTTATTTCGATCCGAATTCTTTGGAACACATCGTGGCTGGATTAAAGTAATATAAGTTTCCTAACGTCATGTGTAAAAACATTGTGTTCAGAAAATATACTATAATACGACTGATATAAGCCGGTTACGCGAGATGCGAACGTGATTCGGGGAGGAATGACTGAAATATTGTCCCGAGGTTCTCGTTCGACGATCGCATCGCGCTAACCGACGTGAAAATATAAGGAATGAATACAGAGAAACAAACTGAATTAAGAAGAAACTGATTTATTAAGATGAAAATACTTAACAAAGCTCCATACAAGATGAAAAAAAGAGTTGTATGTACCCTGTAAACATTTTCATTATATTATATTATTATTGCTACTACTACTATACTTATTATTATTATTATATTATTATTATTATTACTACGATTAGCATTATTATTTTTATTATTACTCCTCCTGCTGCTACGTTTATTGTTATTTCACTGTTATTATTATTATTATTATTAGTACTTTTATTATTATTTTTATCATAATTATTACCATTATTTTTATTGTTATTACCACGGCTACTCCTACTACTACTACTACTACTACTACTACTACTACTACTACTACTACTACTACTACTACACTACTACTACTACTACTACTACTATTACTACTACTACTACTACTCCTACTACTACTACTACTACTACTACTACTATTACTACTACCACTACTACTATTACTACTATTATCATTATTACGGTTATTACAATTATTGCGATTATTATTATTTTTATTTTTATTTTTATTATATATAATAATGTAATTGAAAATTTGAAACGATATTACATAAGGTTAATAATAAACAAACGCATCTTCATTTTGTCGTTACACTTTTTGTTAGTCTCCTCAAGTCCTACTTCTGTCCAGCATTTTAAATGTTACGTCTTTCTAAACAATCTTAATAATAACAACAACGCAACAGTTTGAGATTTGCTATGCGTGTGATGCGTTTACCCTTTGTAGGAACAAGTTAAACGATTAAGTTTTATTACATTCTGATGAAAGAAAGAAAACGAATCCTAGATTCTTTATTCCAAAGAAAGCAATTATAATATTTTGCGGGAAGATAGTAGAAGCAATCGATTCGATGATATGTTGTCCTCGTTCTCATACTTTTATTATTTCCTCAAGTGGATAGTCGTTCATATTTACTATTTACATACGCATTATTTATTTTTAGTAATTTAAGTGTGAATTTGTTATTTTTTGTTTTATAAAAAGAAGCCATAGTCATCCCATATTCATTGCATAGATTAAACAATCTTCTGTTAACAATTAATGAGTATATCATTATTCTTGTTTCCTACTATCCTTTACAACTTCGTCGTGAATTTCTTTGTCCCCTTTTTATGAAGTCCTATTCAGTCCTATTATCGTCGTCGTGCAAAGTTATTTTGCTGATTTTCAATGTTGCAAAAATGTTCGTAATAAGTTAAACAATTACAGTATGTTTCATTCATGATAGAATAATGTATTTTTTTAATATTGAATATTGTTTATTTAACCCTTTGTACCCGGCGCATTTTTTTTTGTAGCCTTAAGTAACGAATGACGCATCATTGCCCCAGAGTAACGAGTAGTACCATAATTGTTAAATAATATGGTTTATTAATCATAAAATTCATTGCATGCATATTTTGATATATATAGAAGCACAAACGCCAGTTAATGGACACACAAATGGTATCGCCATCTAGCGGAGAGGTCCGAACTACTTTTCAGACCGTTTTTTCAAAAGCATTAATTACGTACTTTTCTCTGTATGTTATCTTACATCAAAATTATCATTATTCAACATTTAATTGTTCATTTATACATTAATAATTAATTGATATTAAGTTTTTTAAATAATTAAATAATTAAATAATTAATTTACTTCACGACAAACTTGGGCGGTTCGCCGAGAGATGGCGCCACATGTTTCGGTTTTCTAGTTATTTAAAAATATTAATATCAATCAATTATTAGAGTACAAATAAACAATTAAATGTTGAATAATGATAATTGTGATGTAAGATAACATTTATATGCAGAGAAAAGTACGTAATTAATGTTTTTGAACAAAACGGACCGAAAATTAGTTCGGACCTTGCCGCTAGATGGCGATACCATTTGTGTGTCCATTAACTGGCGTTTGTGCTTCTATGCGTCCATACATCAGTAGATGAGCGTATATTATGTATGGTATATTACGTATTTTACTAATATCTGACAAACGCAGACAAATAGACGTGTGAACAGTGAAAACATACCTTGGATTAGAGTGGGTTAAATATAAATGTTGAATCTTAACCTGCAAAAACTTGATCACTATTATTTGCTACCTTTTTATATTAATTTCAATTAATTCTGATGTCTGATTTTGGTATTTCTCATATGTATAATTACTTTTTTTATGGTAAATTACTCAAACTTTACATTTGACAATCTGTAAGAATTGATTTATTTTATTTATTATATTATTTACAGGTTTCAAAATATGATGGTACATTACAGAATATATGTTTGTTTGTTGCATTATCCTATTCTGAGGATTTGGAATAATAGAGCAAATAATATGTGATGTTAAATATGCTTCTTTGAGAATACTGGTTTTTCCTGTCTAAAGAGTAGTTAAGAAAAATAGTAAACAATAAGAAGTTCTTAATAAAAACGATAATTACAGATGTAAGAATGTACAGAAGTGCTAAGTATAATCGATAAATTAAAATGAAGTTGTCAACAATATTGAGTTAACATCTTCAAGCATGTCAAAATAAAAATAAAAGGGAACCCAGATGTTTACTTATTTTGTGTGAGAAGTGAATTATTTATTTTTCTAAGTAAATCATTTATGCATTGTTTTATAAAATATGATTGGTTAACAATATTGACAGAAAGAAAAAACAAATAGAATCTTTTTAACTAAGATTTGAGAGTATCGCAAAAGTTTTGATACTTAGTTGACAATGTCTCTACATTGCAACATATGTTTGTTGAACTTTCAAGATAATAATGCCTTTCAAGGCCACCTTGGAGGTAAGAAACATTTTAAGAAAGTTCAACAGGCCGAAATCGTTGAAAGGTCAATAGTAGTATCACCGTTACCAAAATGGATCCAAGGCCGTCAGTTTATTAATTTTTTCCAAAGACATGGCAAAATCAAACAGCATAAAATCGGTCCAGATTACCTTATCATAGAATTTTGTGACAGGTATTAAAATGCGTTTAATACATTTCTTGGCATTAATTTAAATGTTTTAAGTAAAAGTGATATTTTTATTTCTAATACTTTTACTATATTAACAATGATAAATATGTCTGTAATTGTAATTTCTAATTTACAGTTACCTAATTTGCTTCTTGGTTTATTTACAATAATAATTTTTTCGTATTGTAGTAAATCTGCTGAAGCTCTATTAAAAACACCTGTTTGGCTACACAACAAAAAATTGAATATAAAAAGAAGAACACTGCAAGATGGTAAGTATCGTTAAAGGTACTATATGTTTAGTTCTATATTGCTCAAGTTCAAGTGGAAAATGTTTTGTTCAAAGCAGCAAATATTAGAACTGTTACATGTAGTTTCCTTATTAAAACTAAAGTTACTTCTTTTCTTATTTAATTGAATACATATGGAATACTTTCAAATTATAAATATTTTATTTCAAGATCAAAGGGAGCCAAAGTCAACAAAGCAAAATAGCCCCATAGAAACCGAAGGCCAAATAAGTTACAATAACATAAAACAAATATTCAAAAGTAAGACCACGTTCGATAATCAGTTAGCAGTATTTCTGAATACGATACAACTTACCGATGAAGAAATCGAAGAAAGATACGATCCCATTTGTACGAAACTGAACATGATGTTTAAGGTAGTATTTCCAAGATGTACTACATACAAATTTGGTTCGACTCAGACAGGACTAAGTTTCAAAAACTGTGATTTAGATATATACGTAGATATTGGTAAGATTTATAATTTATTATTAAATTTTGTATGGAATATTAATTGTTTTACGTTATATTAATATGTTGTATTCAAGGTGAGCCAATATACGAAGCTGAACATGAATTGCGAGATGTATGGACTATGTCGAAAATCTTTAGGGTAGTGAAGAAAATGTTGTACCGAAAGAATTACGTTTTCTCTAATATAGTATTAATTCCAAGAGCCAAAACACCTATCATAAAATTTTGTTATGTTAAAACAGACGTTTCTTGTGATATTTCATTTAAAAACATGTTAGGTATATATAAAACTTACTTGATAAAGCATTGCATTTCTCTGGATAGCAGACTGAAGCCGTTAATGATGCTTATCAAATACTGGGCGAGACATTTTAAAATATCTGGCACAGGAAGAATATCAAATTTCGCTTTAGTTTTGATAATTATCTTTTATCTGCAGCAGCCGTCCGTTAACATTATTCCTCCTCTAATGAAACTCCAAGAGACTTGTAATCCACAAGTTATAAATGGTTGGCAAGCTAATTTTGATGAAAATGCAACCTTGCCTCCGATTACTAATAAGAACAGCATTCCACAACTCCTTCATGGTTTCTTTCTTTTCTATGCATCTTTTATGTTCAAATCGCAAGTGATTTGCACATTGGATGGAATGACACGTGCAGAATCGGAATTTGAGGATTTCGAAAGTCTGCCAGAGTATATGCATAGGTATAAAGAATATGCCAGACACCCTGACAATATTAAATTAAATACCAATAGACCTATATGCGTCCAAGATCCTATAGAACTTAGTCATAATATCACAGCGTGCACACCATACCTTCTGTTGGGCACTTTTACGAGGTACTGTGCTATTGGCTCTGAGATCTGTGCAACAACTAGCAAAGATGGGTACAGAGATTTGCTGGACACCTTGTTTGGTACGGTGCTACCAAAGAAACCTCCTAAAAATAAATTTATAATTACGATCTCTGCGAATCGTTTTCAGCAGGTCAATAAATCGAATGATAGCAAAACAAATGCTGCTGAGAATTCGAAATTTACTCAAAGGGATTGGTATTTTACTGTCTTTAATATAGTAAAAGATATTTTTGAGAAGGTTTTTAAATTACAAGTGGAAGTTCTCACCGCTGATGTTGAAGCGAAGCAACAGAAAATTGAAATGTTATCAGATGTGCATACAGGGAAATATGAGAAACTTGTACTCCATTGTATCGGTTCTCACTGTGTATGGCGTAATAGAAAAATTATCAGTGTTGTTTTCGATACTAGCTTGAGTTCTCTGGAAAAGGAAACTCTTATATCGGAGAAAGTTATAGAAAACTGTGGTAAAACAAGCGAGACGAATGGTATAAAGTTAGATTTTATATGCACATTCGAAAAGAAAACAGATCTGCAAAAGGTTTTTTTGACTATAAATATTAAAGATTGCGACGATAATGTTTTTCAAGAATTCGCATGTTTTGCTAAAAATAAGCTACCTGAGATAGTAGAACGAACATTGATACACATGCAACAATTCGATAAATGGTACTAAATAAGTGCATAATATGTCCAGATATATAAATACACGACTATGGACCAAAGGTGTGTAACTATTGGAAATCATTAGGAATTACATCTTTATCACTGATGTAGTATAATTTCTTTATACAGATGTTACAATAGTTTTTCTTTTCATTTTAATTAAATTGATATTGCATTATTGTGTGTAAATAAACTTATATATTTATTCTAATCATCTCTTTTATTCAAACTATTATTCAAAATCCATTTGTGTAAAAAAAAAATAGAAATTTCAACGACCTCTAAATCTAAAAAGTTACACCTATAAGGAAAAAAGGTGATCCTTACGGCATTGTTTGTTCCTTTTTTAATCAGATTTTGAAGCCAATCTCGAATAACTTGCTTCGTAGATAAGCTTTTCAGCAACATTCTCTATATTAAATGTTAAGTATTAAAATAAGGAAAAAAGTTGAAATACAGAAGAATATTTCTGTATTTACTTTTCCATCTCTACATGGTATCCTTTTACATGCTAATTAAATCTGACGACTTTAGTTAACAGAAAATAATTTGCATTTTTGTTCCCCAAAATATTTTCTAGATATCGTTTTCGTCCACCTTCAACGTACTAATGAAAAACGATGTTCCAATATCGTTTCAAAGGAATTTTAACCGCATGTTCACAGAAATCGTGTCAGTTGTACGAAAATGACAGAATGATTCATTATAGAGAACGATTAAAAATCATATGTGAAATTTGTACAATTAACACATATAGTATGGCGTAACGCCATAAATAGTATTTCTCCTTGCACTATCATTTGAAGCGTTTATTTAACAAACATTACGTAGAAATGATCTTGCATTTCTAGTGATATAACTATATATACCGTGTCCGTGGACATTTACATATTGTCCACATGTTTCCCTCTATTATACGACGTTCGTATTCAAATCGTATTTAAAATGCGTTTTATTATAAATGTCACAGATACTTAATCTGAATAAAAGAAAGCAACTTATTTACATTCGCTTCCCAGTTCTGTTGCAAGAATAGATGTAACTATTTTGATATATCGATATATTTGATTATATAATTCTACAACATTGTAAATTGTGCTTTACACAAGTAAGTTTAGAATTTTCCACGAAAGCTTCCACGGCTACGATAGGACCTTCCTCCCGAATATTTGCCTCTGTACACGTGTTGTTTAATTACGGGACTCGACCTGCCTCTCAATATCTTCCCTCTTCCATGCCACTCTGCTCCTCTTTGGAATGTATGCTCCAATTCGATCTCTTCCCCGGAATCCTCCAATATCATAGGACTTTCGCCGCGACTGTGATCACTTCTGGTTTCGTGGAAGTCATCACGCTCGTTGAGAGAGTGTCTGTAGGTGGGTGAGTATCTATCGCGAACGTAGTGATCCCGTACCGATCCTTTGTGACTGGAAAAGCTATCCCTATTCCTAATCGGCGATCCTAAAGAAACGGAATCTACGCGGTGCTCGCGATCGTCTGTTCGTCTAGAGGGAGATACAGTCCTGTTCCAAGTTCTCTTTTGGGAAGAATTACTCAAACTCCATCTCAAATCGTCAGCCTCTCGAAACTTGGGCGTATAATCGAAAGTCTCGCGCACGTTCCAATCCAGCCGATCCATGATGGGTTTCTTGTCTTCCTTGGTAACTTGCTGGAGATCTTGAGGGTAAACTTGTACTTCGAAATCCACCATTGTGACACTCGCTTGGACGAGTTTCGTACTCGTTTCCACTTCGTCGGTCTGACAGATCTTCTGGTGCATTTGTACATTCGACTTTACCGGTGTAAGACACTCACCTGCTTCCTCCTCTTCCCAATATATCTTGCTCTTGTTCTTTTGCAAAAGTATGGAGTTCGATGTATACATATCCAGGTCATTCTGTACACTTTCCTTTTTTGGGTCGTAGAAAAATCGTCCCTTCATTTTTAACCGTGGATCTTCCGTAGGAAGTTCCCGCAGAGCATGCTCACAGTGCCGTAATATCTCAGGCTTAAATCCTGGCGGGGAGAAAAAGATACAAATTCACGTAGCGTTAACGTCAAGTTAGAATGTAGAATTTAGAATGTGGTTGTAACATTATTTCCTTAATAATTTTAAGATATTAAACAATTGTAACGTTCTTACCTGGATAGAGGACTGGCAGATTAGCTGAATCTAAAAACAACATATAACAAAATTTAAAGAAAGTCTGTAAACGCGAATGTCAAGAACAACAAGGTAAAAATAGGTTTTTCTCGCACCTTTTGCGGAAACAGATGCTTCCAGCAGACTGGATAAACTCGTCTTTTCAAACTGCTGCAAGATCAATTCAAAGGGTAAACATTAATGTTTTCACATGGAAGAATAGAACACGTATCCGCAGGCTTTGCGAACAAAACACATAAAATCGTTATTTGCAAAAACTAGTTTCTGTTTCGACAACGAACAGTGAAATATGCAAGTACGTATAGGTAGAAAAAAAAACGACTTTTTGTACAATGTATAATACAATTACTTTTGTATCGGAGATAACTGGTGGTTCAGGAGTTTTTAGTCGTTCTTCTTGGGAAGCCTGATAGCCGTTATAGGAGTCTCTATAGCGTTCCCTGTATTTTTTTGATGCTTTATCCTTGGATTTACTCGAAAATTCGAAGTTTTGAATTTGCGACTGCTGGGGAGGTGTCTGTAGACCGTACGCTGTTGGAGTGTGTTCCATGGATCCTGTGGCAGGTTCTGGTTGCGGTGAAGTGATCGGTGCGGGGAGAAGCGGTGGTCGATGGGCGGGTTGGATCGAGTTGGCGTTCGGTTGGTTGTACATAACTGGGCCAGAGACGTATTCGGTTTGAGGTAACGGATGCAACGGTACGGAGTCGAAGTTCACGGTTTGAGATGAGTGTTCAAAGTTGATGAATGGTGGTGGTCCGCTGCCAGGAGTTACACCTGACGACATGGGTGGTGGTAGTCCAGGTTGATGTATGTAAGGTGGCATTGGTGGCATCGGTGGTCTAGGCTCTGCTTCTGGTTGATACACGACGGTGTTCATCAACGGTGATATCCCATCCATTGGGGGAGGAGGTGCATATCCAGTGTTTATATGCGACGTCACTATAGCTTCGTTCCTCAACTGCCTCGTCAATTCGTTGATGAAAGGTGATCGCTTTCTCGTACGACGTTCTATCGACCTACTTCGAGTTCTGCTCCTGCGTCGAGGACTGTAACGTCTGTTAATCGGCGAACGGCTGGCTTTTCTTCTAATGCGTTCCATACTTCGACTTCGCTGCCGATCCCGTGATCGACTTCTTCGGCTTAACAATTTAAAATCTAAGTTGAAATACACCACTAGATGAAATTCAAAGTTTATTGCATTTATTGGTATAATTCGATTCTAAACATTAAGCGCACGCTATACTTAGGTTTCAACATACAAGGTGGAACAGCTGGACGGTTCGAGCGATATTGTCTAAACTATCATTAATTCTAGAAAATCTTTCAGGAAAAAGTTAAAACATTCGAGGGGGCTTATCTTATATGACTATTGTCTTTTTCTTTGGTCCAGATGCCGAGATGTAGCCCTCCTCGAATCTTCTAACTTTTCCCTGAAAGATTTTCTGGAATTAATGATAGTTTGAGCAAAATCGCTCTGTAACGGTCTAACTGCTCCACCCCGCATTTGACAAGGAAGATTGACAATAAGACAAACAGTACATTGTTTCTCTATGATAAAATAAAAAAAAGAAGTGTAACGTATGCTTAAAAATATTGTCCTCTCACCGTTCGTGTATATTCGTACGTCTTCTGTGTCGTTCAGCACTCCATCTTCTATCCGCGCTTGTTCTTCGTTCCCAGCTGAGTCGTCTGACAGGACTCCTTCTTCTCTCTGGACTAAACGCAAAAGGACTTCTACGGACACAATTAAATCTTGGGCTTCTTCTTTTTTCTGGACTAAACCTCAACGGACTTCGATGCCTTTCCATGCTAATTTTGAAGGGACTCCTGCAGCGCTCAGGGCTTAAAATTAACGGGGATTTCCGTCGAGAGTTTAGAGAATTTAATCTAATTCTATCTGGAGTCCTACGCCTTAACGAATTTCCACCTTGGCGTTCTAAACTCTTACGCCGCTCTCGACTTCTACGGATATGCATTTGCACTTGTTCCAAACTCTGTTTCTCTGCGATGCTTTGAATCGCCTCTGTCTCTGTACCAGGAGGCACGACATTGTCAGAGTCCAACAAATGCTTTATAGCTTTCTCTTTTTCCGCTAAAAGCTTACTCTCGTTATCTCTTTTTGTTCGTATTTTATCCCTTTCTATGTCTTTTGTGCTTTTGGAAGGATCGCGACGTATCTCCTCGTGCTTCTTCTCTTCTTTCTTTGGTCTTTCGCGGCTATAAGATCCTTTGCGTTCGCGACGGTGTCTCTCCCTATAAGTAGTTTAAAAGTCCCACTGTACTTTTAAATATACTCAATGAAATATAACACCGATAAGTTGTAATATACAAATAAAGTATAAACTGATTCCAATGTATAAGATTCTGACATTACTATAATAACATTATATAACAAGTTCGTTCTAAGGCATAATAATTAGTGGTAAAAATTATTTTATATTGTTGATGCTACCTAGAAGGCCGCTTTTGTTCTTGTTCCTTGAAACGAGAAGTTTTCAATTCGACCTCGCGGCTTTTCTCTTCGTCGCCTTCCCAAGCATCGACGACATCCAAACCTTCCATGAAATCTTCATCATCGAGAAACTCTTGAAGCTCTTCATCTGGTATCTCCTTCAAACCTTCGATCGCACGCTGTACATCTTCGTTTGTACTTTTCAAAGCTGATTCCTTTTTATTGACACTTTGTTTCTGACGGACCAGATCCGTCGATTCGTTTTGCACATTATTTTTCACACTCGAATCTTTCATTTTCTTGGATGTATCACTCATTTTTCTGAAAGATTAACTAAATTGCTGAATTAATTTAAAAAACTGCCTTTAGTAAAACAATAAAGGAATTACTTAAAAAAATGATTACTTTATTCATAAAATTAGATTAAATTTAATGAATAGTTATCAGAGAGTATTGGTATATTGGTATAGGTTAATAGTGAATTTTGAAATTCATATATATGCTTACAAAATATATGTTTTCATCGAACACTGTCCAATGGTAATACAATGAATAGAATGAAATTTTTACGGAAATCACATTGTATCGAGTACACTGAATTTTTTCTTTTAAACGCTTATACTCGAAAAAAATAATGATTTCTTCTTAATCAGAAACAATAAACGCACCTCTTAACCTTTCGATGGAATACACAAAATTGATATTAACATTCTCATTACGTAATTCGTGCAATCTTTATTTAGAATCGAAATAATTCAAAGAATCATGTCTTTGTTCATTTCGCGAACGATGTTTATACTTTCTCTTTGAAAATCGAGATTAGTTGTTTGCCAAGTAGACTGCTCTAATGGGTAACGTACGCGCTTATTATTAATAATACTTAGTATAATTAAGTACGCAACGTATATCCATCGATAATAGTTGCAATGCGTACTGGCGATAATAGAAACGAATAACGACTAACTTGATTCTCTTTAAATTTCTATTATGTAGAAATATTCGAATCCGAGAACTCGAAAAGTCAACATGTACCTACTCCGCCATATTAGTTACTACAGATGTAGATTTGAGCAATTTGAGATATAGTCAGTATTGTATAGTAGAAAACAAGAACATGCTAGTAAGTAATTTTCTATATTCATAAACAATTCAAGACTATTCGCCTTCAATGTTTGTATGTTTAATTACGCTACTTTTAAATTACCAAAGAATACAGATTTGACCATTTTGTGCTATAGTGTCTAGTAAAAAACAAGAATATGCTATGTAGTAAGTAATCTTGATCTATACTTGTTTCACAACCTTTAGGCATGAATCCCATTGTAACGTTAAAACCACAACAATAACGTTAAAGGAAATGGGGAAACAAGGAATAAACTGAGCACAGCTTACATTTAACAATAACGACAAACATAAATAAACAACTGTATTTTTATTTTATATCGTAAGACTAAACAATATTAATTAATAGTAAAGAGTAACTGTAAATGATATCATGTTTTATTACTTTTTTCTTCTTAGCATTTTCTTAGAACATTCGTAGCGTTTTACGGAAGGAATGCAATACAGGAAGTGTCTAATAAAATTTGAAATCCATCAAAAGGAAGATTAACCACGAATTCTCTTGTTGTCAATAATCGACTAGGCCGCTAAAAGAATTAAAACATTTGAAAGAATATAACGATAGGGTCACTTAAATTTAAATATAGTACAGGATGGAACGTTAAAATGGGAACACCCGACTATTTTTGTTATTTATGGTTGTATAAAAAAAATCTGGAGGAGTACATGTAATGGTGGGATCGTTTTCTTTTAAAGTCATTTTTTAAAGAGATTCCATTTAAATGCTTCACCCTGTATAACGTACGAATCATTTGCATTTTTACCGACTACTTCTTGGACTCAAAGAACGAAGCGGCGAATCTCTGTATCTTCGACGAGATTCAGTTCGAAACTTTTCTCTATCGTCACGCCTATCTCTCTCTCTGTCTCGTTCCCGTTCGCGATCGTTTTCAAAATCTCTCGTGTCTCTCTCCTTCCTCTCTCGACGCACTATTCGTGGACTACGTCCAGGACTCGGTGTGCGCGATACAGAGGAATGTGAATCAGAACTATGACCTTCGTAACGATGTCTTCGTTCTCTTTGTCTAAACGTTATTCACGTTATTTAGTTACCTAACGTTTATGTTAATCTATTCATATGTATGGAATTATGTAACATACTTTCTACGTAATTTCAAGGACATTTCCCGAATTTCGTCTTCCCTATCTTGTCTTTGCTGCTCCATCTTTTCAATCCTAAGCTGTTCTGCTTTTTTATCAGCTTTATCTGTTGAACGTAATCATTGTATTATAAGGAGATATTAATAATCAATGATCCAGACAAACTGAACTTACATTGCTTGTTTAATAAAGCTTGCATTTTCTTCTTAAGCCGCTCCTGGGGTGTGATTTTCAATGACTGAAAGATGTAACTCTTAAAAGTCTGTTATAAGTTATTACGATTTCTTTTGTAATATATATAGAAGAACATAAAATTTATCCAAGATTTAAATACAAATTTCACTGTACTTGATAATATGTTAAAATATTCATTTAAATTATTTGTTAGAAGAATACTTCATTGTAAAGTATATCCTATAATGAAGCACTCTTTTCATTATATTACTATTTCTACAAAACAAATAAATCGTACCACAAAACATTCGATGTTTTCATTCTGATAATGTCAGTAATAAAATTAAAATTAAAAAAAAAAAAAAAAAAAAAAAAAGAAATACTTATGAAATTCGTCTACATAGTCGTAAGAATAAAAATTATTTATATTGTTAAAACTGTTGTAATGAAAATTAAAATTGCAATACAAATTTATAAGAAAACGTGAATAACTATATTAAAAAATTCAATTCCTTCGTAGCTTCGTTAAACAAGCGAAAAGAAATTAAAATGAAACGTAAATAATACTATGTAGGTATTTTATATTGCCCAACAGAATGAAAACAAGTAGCACTTGCTGAGGTTCATCGTCGAGAGGGTAGTTTATATAGAGAGTATATACTGTCTTTTATTCTCTGTGCTTTAAGTGACTAAGTAAGCGTTATGGTTCTTACTGACTTTGTGCCCGCCACCAGAATTTGTACTTAACCCTGCTTTTGGCTTGTTCCTGAAATGTTTAATATATTTGTCAGTATTGCGTGATATATTTTAATTATACTGTCTGACGAATAAAAACTTTCCTGCGATGACTATGAATTTGGAGACAATAGGATATAACAGAACTTACATGCTCGTGGTGTTATTAACTGTTGGTTTTGGTGCTGCCATAGGAATTTTGTCCTCGCTATCCGATAATTCTAACTCTAGGCTTGACGATTTTCCACGTCGGCCGTAATATCTAAAACCACAACAATGATCTTGAAATCTCTTTAAGAAATGACAATACAACCATAAATAACAAAAATATTCGAGTGTTCCCGTTTAAACGGTTCACTTTGTATATCATTGGAAACATGCGTCGTACCTTGGCAGTGCTGGCGCCTTATTCTCAACGCTCCGCGATCGCTTGCACCTGGATTGACTCCTCGATCTCGATCTCGATCTAGATTGGGATTTAGTTCTGGAGCGAGATTTAGACACCGACTTCGACGGAGAGTAATGTCTTCGACGATAACTATCTCTCGAATGGCTTCTATTGTGCGACTTGGATCTTGATTTCGACCGTACTCTTGATCTAGATCTTGATTTCGACTTCGATCTGGATACACTGCTCGAAGACAAACTTCTAGACCTTTTTTGGCGGGAACGAGATCTAGATCTCGTCTTTGATCTCGAAACAGTACGCGAATGAGATCTGCTAAAGCTTCGACAACGAGATCTAGATTTACTTCTGGTTCGTGATCTTCTGGAACGACTTCGTGTTCGCGATCTTGTAACTTTTCTGTGCCTTGATCGTGTTCTTCTAGATCTGAAAATCATTCATCAGTTGATGTATCAAGTATAGGTATTAAATACAGCAAAACCTCAATTTAACCAAGAAAATTTTAGTCTGCTAAATCGAAGTTTCACTGGCCAAATAAAATTACCTCATTCTGGATGTACTACGCTTCCTGTCACGGTTTCTGTAAGACTTTGATTTATTAACCGAACGAGAGCAACTTCTCGACCTCGATTTCGAAAGTTTTCTGTTAATCGTTCTCTCGCTGAGCGTTGGACTGTCCGATCTCCTTCGCCTGAGATGGGAGTAATTGACTTTTTTTGAACTAGAAGAAGTAACATGAGATGAACTTCCATGGGTTTCCTCTTCGTCGCCAAAACTTGTAATGTAAGTAATTTGTCCAGTATTTACAGGTGATACAGATCTTGAACGAGATTTGGACGAAGATTTTCTGTAAGGGTTGTATTCGGGACTCTCCCTTGCTGCGTAACTTGATGCATAAAATAAATATGTTACAAATACATTCATTGAATTTTCAATTAATTTAAATAATATACATTGAAGACAAATTTGGTTTTTTAATGTATTAATTACCTGGGTGGACTCATTACTCTGCCAATCATCTTTTTCTCCCTAAATGCACGTCTTTCTCTTCGTGATCTTCTTCCCTGTATTCATAATACGATGAAAATGTAACTCTTATTTCTATTTTTTTTTTTTTTACTTTTATTGTATAACAGTTAGTACGAAAATATGAAAAATGAATGAAACATGCTTTACCGAGTACATAGCTTTCTCTTCTTCCTGTTTACGTGCTTGTCTTAATGTCTCGGCTTCCTCGAAATCTTGCGTTAAGAAACTAAAATAATCAGCTCCTAAAAGTCCATATTTTTGAGCCACTAAATTCATTTCATGTGCTTGAGATGGCTCTATTTGAGATACATCTACGCAAATATCTAAAAAATTCAAATTCATATTATAATAACTGTAATATGTTATGTCCAAAGTTGTATCATGTATTTGGAGAATATATACCTAAATCTATATCACTATCTTCATCGTCTGCTTTTTCATCCGATACAACATTGTCCAATGACTTTACTGTTTCAGGTATCGGTTCTTCTGTTTCATAATTGTATCCAATTGCTACATTATTACATGATTTCTTCTTATCTCTTGTGGAATCTAATTTTGTAGATGAACCAAACTGTTCTTCCAAATGTATTTGGTGCAGAAATTTTTCTTCAGTAACTTAAAAATGATAATATAGTATATATAAAAATATTAAAAATGATAATTGATCAAACACTTTTGAAGCTGAGACATAAATATTTAAATAAGAACAATTTCTCACCCCCTAAAAATTCATTTTGAACTATTATACGATAACGTTCGTAATTGATATGTCTATCTTCACTAGTGAGAGCTATATCTACATCGATAGAATGTGGTCCTTCTGGTATCCAATCAAGATGAGCACGTACATCGAAACGGTCAATGAGATTGTCTTCGTTTCCTTGCCATGGCATCCTATTTATATAACACATGAATTATTTTTCTTTGTACAAAAAACATTATTTTACTTTGGGGTAAAATAAATTAATTTAAAAATAGAAATTTAAATATACATATAGTGCTATTAATATTGATATATCATATTAGGTAGATTTTAACTTACATATTAGCAGGACTATCGCCAGCTGTAGCTATCGCTGGATCCAAATGTATTTTGCACGGTCTGCCATGAAGTTGCAGAAATTGTGTAGGATCTGATTTCTAAAAAAAATATATGTATATGTGTAAAAAACGCGTATTTATGCATTACACTTGACTGTACTTATGCTTCTAAATTTTATTGCTTTCAAATAATCAATAAATAAATAAAAAATAAGTGTGCAATTTATAATTACATTGAAAGATCGACTCTTTGAGGTTAGAAAACAAAAGGATTGTTATAATTGCTATAAATTGTTATAATTGTAACGTAAGCGATGTATGATTATTTTGTTGATTACTTACAATTTTTTCATAATAATCTCGTCGACGTTCGGCTCGACGACGATAATCTACTAGCATTCCACGAATTTTTTTTTCTTGTTTTCGAGCTTCATGCCACATTCTACCACCTGTCTTTTTCACGGAAAAGCTCATTTTACATGTCAAATGATTCGCGGATCGCTAACTCAACAAGGAACTTTCATGTAGTTAAAAAGTACTACATAAAAAACCAAAAAATTGTTAATTAATGAACTTATCCTCCGTGAGGTAGCCATACTGCATTTTAACCATTTTAACAAAAGCCGCATAAGCGCTACCTAGGGGGCCGCAAGTCAATCAGAGGTGCACAAATTTTGTATTGTGCAGTTGGCGAACGTGATAATGGAAAACGCCATTTTATATATTAAAAGGGCAGGAAATTAGAACCACTTAAATGGATTAATTAATTTTATAATTTATTTTGCTCCTACATAATATTTTTTAATCATGTTATAATAACAATTAAAGACACCATTTCATTTCAATTAATATTAATATAAGAATATAAACAGATAAGGTTCAAGTTAAAAGGTTTAAGCGATAATTGTTGCCACAACAATACAAGTCTAAAAAGAGTTTGTAAAAAAGAGAAAATCGACGCGATAAATGTGCTTTAGATATTTTTAAAATCGTGTCATCGTTGACTTTCCAAGAAATTTTTCCAATCGCTACATCATTACACGAGTTCTTACTATCCGTCGCAGAATCTAATTTCGTAGGCGAACCAAACTGTTCTTTTAAATGTATTTGCTGGAGAAGTTTTTCTTCGGTTACTAAAAAATGGTAACACGATATACATGAGAACATTAAAAATGATAATCGACTTTTCAGGAAATATTTCGACAATTTTCCATTTAACAATGAAAATTCCGAATGAATGTAAGCTGAAGGGTGGGGAGTGTGTAAGTACGTTTAAGTTGATTTGGAATGGAAGGATGGAATCGAGTTAAGGAAAGAGGTTGGATGCGTGCGCGAAAGGATTAGGGTAATGAATGATTCGTTAGTGCGGTTACTTAATTGTGCACGTAAACATACACAGTCGCAAGTTGGGAATCGAGCAGGCGCGTGTGCGCACGCATGATAAACTTGGCAGAGGATGACGTAGTTAACACGAGCTCGAGTGTAACCTTGATCCGTACACTGCAAACTCTGTCCCCCTTCGCCCTGTATCCCCCGATCGTCCCTGGTACGGTTTTCTCCGAACGTAAGCATTTCGGGAGCAGGAACGAACACTCCTGTGTAGAAACTCGTGTGGCGCGATAATTAATTCCCTAAAGGATTAAGGATGCAAAGCAACGCTTTGTAAACGTAGAAAAGACTAGCGAGATCGTTTTATCTCCCGTAAAGGGCTATGGGCTGCTATGGGTTTCGCGACGAGGGGGGCAGGGCAACGTAGAACAAGGAAATGACATAGGTATTATCGATTCGCTAGAGCTCACGACTCACGAGTTAACGGTTTGTTTACACGAGCGTGGGGGAAAGTGCGCATGCGCGGCAGAACCAAAACAATAATAAGAGAGTAGAAGGTTCGTGGCTGGCGGACGAGCGGTCGCTCAGCTTTGGGCGTACGAACTCTCTCGTATCTTAATTCATGTGTGTATATGTGTGTGCGTGCGCGCGTGTGTGTGCGTATGTTGTGTATAAGCAAACCAGAGGAAGGAACGTTAAACTCGTACCTTTTCGAAACGATCAGTGAAAACTCGTAACAGCGTTCCTCGATTCTCCACGCGATACGTGGAGCCAGGCTTGCGTCAAAACGTTTCTCGTTGTGCAACGTGTCTTTCGGCTTGAATAACAATATGATTAAGAAACGACGTTGTTAGAGGAACGCTGGATCGAACATCGAAGACTCGAGGAAAACAAAGTGGAAAAGTGCGGACGTCGCCGCTCCGAACTGTCTCGCGTGTGTTGTTGATTCGATTCAACGAAGAAGAATCGACGAGTGTTGTACATAGGAAAAGTTGATCGTTCGACATTCGAGAAAAGGAGAGGTCCGCGAGAGGGGGAAGGATACATCGTGCGTATTTACCCAGTGAATCACGCGTTCTATGCGATTACGAGACACGACGGGCTGCTACAGGCCATCTATGTTTATACCAACGTTTCGGAATACGTTTGTAAACATTCACCGAACGGAGAGAGTCAGAGAAACCCCAGCACGCCGGTTGATCGGTTTACCTGTCGATCTGCGCGAGATACGACGATACGAACGTTAAGCTGTGCGATACGAGAACGAGGAGAGTGAAGTTGCGTGTGCCAGCCGTGAGAGTTACGTGTGTAACTGGAAAAAAGAAAGAGCGAGGAGCCGAAAGAAAGAGAGAGGGCGATAACACGTTGTCCCGTAGAGCAGAGCTTTATTGTGAACCTTATTCGAGCTTTCTCGCCTGTCGCAGACGTGGAGGTGTAAACACGTTCCTGGCACTGTCCTTCCATCCTTTGGTACCTGAAAAACGGGGGAAAGTAACATGCCAAGCGCCGAGGAGACCACGTATTTAATAGAAGTGATGCCAGACACCACGCAGGACTTCCTCTCGCGCGACGTGGACCTCCTCGTCTCGCAGATCAAAGAGAACCTGCGGTTGTCCAGCCTGAAGGCCAAGTCGAGCATCAACAACAAAAATCGACCTTCGCCCTATCAAATACCGTCGAGGTCGTGGGCAGACCCGAACAGTTGCGAGGTTTACGCGAGAAACACCGGTGTCCACGACCATCGTCATCATCTAAGTCATCACCACAAAAGACCCAACGCCAGGGAGGACGATCCTTACGCGCTCCTGCAGGAGTTGCTCAGGGAAGGCGGACTGATCAAGGAGGCTGTGAAGAGACTCCGGGCGAACCTGGACGAGCTCGAGAATTCCGAAGAGGAGGACGAACCCGTGTATCGAAGGAAACCGTACTTGTACGACTCCGAGGATGAACAGTTGCAGCCAGTGTACGAGCTGTGAAAATGAGTCCAACTGTAACGGATTAATTCTCGGTACGGATCAGGCTCGAGACTCTCTGTTAGATCTTGCTCGATGTAAGCGTGTCCAAGTGTCGTGGGCTGCATCGAAACAAAGTGCCGTGGGGTAAACGTAATTAGCCGACAACTCACCTTACATGGCCGTGTTTGTAAATACGATGATACGTTGTTATTCGAGGCATCTAGCGACCGGCTTCGGCCGACTTCGGCCGCGATCGCCGACCTATCGACGATCCGCGAAGCCTACGTGGAAGCCTGCGAATTATGGCTGCCCGTGGTTGCCTCGATTCGAGATATTGGACTCGATCTACGCGACAACGTTCCTCGTTTCCTCCGTTCAAACTTATCCCTCCCTTTAAATAGAAATAGTTCCTGAGTGCTGCTCGCGTCTACGGTAACAGACGAGTTTCCAACGATCGACTCACGACATTTCAACAAAAGAATCATCCGTAACAGTGTTCGCTCATCGGTTTTCTTTACAGCTTTCTATTTATGTCATATTTTCAAAGTTACGCAAGTGATACGCATGCCAGTAGCTATTCGAATAAACGAAACGTTATCAGCCGTTGGGTCGTAGCATAACAAACGATAAGACGGTGATCTAACCGTACATCTAAATGCGAACTCATCTGTTACCTCTGTTATACGATTATAGGTTCTGTAATAACGTCGAGTACGAATATTAACCCTTTGGACTCGACGACGGTTTCATTACAAAGAGGTTTAACGATTCGTACAACTAAACCCTTTTAGCATGATCGGAGAGTACTACAAAGTGTACCAGTTCGAGTCATAAACAAGATAAACAAAGAATGTCGCTTCCGAGTCGTCCATCGAGTCCAAAGGGTTACAAATCCTATAGGGTGTCGTTAAAAATTTCGCTCGAGACTGTCCAGTTAACTACTAGAGAAATAATAAGCAAATCGTGGGAGAAATGAGAATCAATCAACGAAACGGAACGCCTTTACGCGCAGAAGCATCGCGACTCGAAGGGTAGTGATCTCGTTTACTTGTTTCATTGCGCACAACGACCGAGTCACTCGGTGGCGGTGGCAAACAGCAATATTCGTTGGTTGAGTTGTATTCGATTATGGTCTAGCGAATCGCCTTTCGTACAACTTTTCAAGTATTTAGCAAACTTTGTTGAACAGACAACGCATCGGTTTTGTTGTCGAGACAAAAGTACGCGAGCAACGCGAATGTATTATCACGACGATGAGTAGGTTTACATTCGCTCTGCATATTTAGTACATAGTTATTTATCACTATCGATTGTTAGCGACGTAACAAATGCTGTACGCGCGTGTAAATTTGTTGTGTACGAGGCGAGTAACTTTAATTATCGGACACTTTACAGTTTTTCCTTTGTCGTTTTATAGAAATTTCTCTGCAATCATCTGTAAAATGATTAAGGTACTTATAGTATTGAAACTTTAAGTCCAGCTAAGAAAAGGATCGAGTTTAATTATGAATTGAATGTATTTATACTTAATATACATATAGTTTAGTAGTAATGCAATACATATCTGAATCGATTTATTTTTCATCCTAAACAAAGTAAAAATTGTAAGGTGTCTGAATATTAAAGTTATTCGTTGTACATTGTATGGCACATGCGTGCTGGTCTAGCGGTATTACTATACCGCTATAGTATGATTCATTCGCGATATGGAACTTGAAGACACGACGCTGTAATCAATTTCCAAGTGGCACTGCAAGTTGTGTGAAACGGTTGTATACAGTGTCGAACATAGGTTGCATTCGAAAACGCGATCGTTCACTGAGCCGTTCCGTGAGCGGCTGAGTTCAACAATTTTTTCGCTCTGTGCAGCTGTTGGCTGCTACCTGGGAGCGGTCACCATGCTTGAGAGCGAGAAATTTTTAGGCTCACTAAGCCGCCTCTGTGAGCGCTCACAGAGCGGTTCACAATCGGTGAGTGGTGGCCTCTTGGATGCAACTGTACATATTTCCAATGACAGATCTAGACGTTGCTTAACTCATGTATTATACATGACGAATAATATTTATCCTTCCGTTATTCTCTTTACGAAGTATTAAAAAATGTAGAGACTCGAACACGAAGGTTGAGAGCTACGGAAACGTTACTAGTTAGAGAAACCTTGCATATATTTCATTTCATTCATGGAAGATAAAATTAAAAACAAAAAAATTAGCAAGTTCATACGGACTACGCCATTTTTCGGGGATAAAAGTGTTTTGTCCTCTATGCTTTTGAATAGTAACGAAAGTAAGCTGACTTTTTATTTATCTCAAAGAGATACAAATATTCAGCGTTGGTTGGCACAGACTGATTCTCAAAATCAAATCGATAGTTTTGTTCCAAGAATCGTTCTGTATCAACGCTTATGTCCGGCACTGTAAATACACGCGTTATCAAAATCCACAAGCGAGATAAACTAGCGATCAACGCGTCATGCAACTCCTGTAATCGCGTTGGTTTAAATGTCCGTTCCGGTGAACATGTGATTACGCGTATGAATGAGGAGTTAGCGCATTTTTTTTTCAATGCTGGGTGATTGCATAGAAAGAGTGAGAGATTTGTCTTTAAATTTACCGTTATAGTGTAAATTAAGAAAGCTATACCTCGTTGTGATGATCGGATTTTATATCCGACGAACCTTAATTACGAATAAAGAAATTAAAAATTGTATTCCAACACTTATTTATGCCTCCCTAGTTCGCGATATCGTAGACAATTATTTTTGTGCTTTCAAGGTAATGAAATTTATGAAATTATCAAAAATAGTATATTCTTTTATGCTTCTATTATTTTTTAGAGCGACTAAGGGCGCCAGTCGCGCCCTTATTTGATACTCCCCTGACCTAAAAGACGGTACGTTTGTGAGCGAGTCATGACGTCACTACTGCTGACGTGGCACGTTTACGCTTATAGTTTATAGCGCTAAAAGAGATAAACCGAACACAGCCTATGAGTACCTGAAGTTTGCCAGTACTGCTTGTCTCGTTCTTTGGAAAATGTTTAATCCTTTGACTATAAGTCAAAGGTGTAATCGTTTCTCGACCTTATGGCGAAGATTAAAGGTACATACTCATAGTATGTATAGGGTTTTGCTCATCATTAGCCTAACGTTTGTATATAATCATCCTCGACCATGGATCTAAGAATATATGGACGTAGTCTAAATTCAGCTTATACATATGCCGTACATACACCGATGTATAGATCAGTGCGTACGTACGTATTCTTAGGTCCATGACGCATGCGCGGAGTGGAAGCACACTGCCAGTGCCATGTCCCAGTGTTACACTAGCTGATGGCGTCACAGCACGTCACAGCTGGTCACACTTGCGCACGCGTTCTTAGAGGACAGACGTGCGCTCAATTGCGCTCAATCCTCTACTGTCTTTCCTACTCTATCTATACTATCTCTTTGTCTAACACGTCAGCTTCCTATGGCGCCATTAATACATGTGCTCGCCACGCTCTGAACTAACATGGCTGACAACTGACAACGACGAAACAACCTAACCAGACCTAATCTTTTCTTCCCTCCATCGCTTTACCTACTCATCACGTCGTCCCGCAACTTTTTAAAAACATCAATACGCATGCGTATTCGAATCCGGACTTCATAAGCGCTCGAGTGTCACTTTGTTTCGTTTCGGTGCCCATCAGTGCCCATCTGTGCCGGCACAGATTTACACGATTGCGTAGCGCAATTCATTAGAGCACAAACAAATAAGTGTAATTCAGAATATTTCTTATTGTTGATTGTTACGCAGGTGTATTACTTCCAATCTACGCCTACATCCTACAATTACATTCCAAGAGCGTTAGCGAGAACAGTGTATCACGCACATTCTAGTCTATTACAAGTGAATCGACGAGTGACAGATAACGATATGGCAGAAGCAACAGATTCGTATGTATAGACAATACAATCATTGTTTTTCTTATCAAGCTTTTTCGTCGATGTTCAATATATCGATTGTCTCTATCTATTAAAATACAGTTTCTTGAACAAATAACTATCTGTAAAAGAGTAGCAAGTTGACACTTTGATGTGTCTTTTGATACCAGGATCATTAGTAAACTTATCAAGGTCGTTTTCGAATTCATTTTTGAAATAATATCAAATGATTTTATTCTGATCCTTCTGATAATATCATTGCATTGCAAAGTAAAAATACAAGATGTTGCATTTTTTCATTATTTCAACCAAAAACAGATTGGAAAAAGATAAGTAATTAATTATAAATTGCAGCAAAGAAGATCGATAAACATGTTTTAAATATACTATCTTATCTTTGCCATTCTTAGTTGACTTAATCTGTTTATCAGTCAGTCTCATCAGTCTTTGATAATTTAACAAAACTTGTATAGATAAAGAACATAAGCTGTTTTTAACTGTTAAACTATTTTGAATCCATTTTGAAAACATAATTTTTGTTATATCAGATCCTATTATTCTTACCTTTTTATGTTTACTCAAATTATAAATACTCATTTCAGAGCTACTATGGAATCCTATTTTCAAAGGGGCGATCATACCCTGAAGGTACCCATGTCACTTTTCCAAAATAATCGCAAACGATTAATCACACGTCTCAGAACAAACACAAAGACTCCAATAGAAGGTAGTTTTGTAATTCTTCAAGGAGGAATTGAAGTTCCATTTAATGACACAGATATAACATGGCCATTCAGGCAAGTAAGTAACTCTTGTAAGTAAGCAGTAATCTTAAAATACCTGACAGAAAGTAGATGTTTTTAATGTAATCATTTTGATAGGAATCATTCTTTCAATGGTGTTTTGGCGTCGAAGAACCAGGATGTTACGGTGCTATTGATTTATCAACAGAAACTTCGATTTTGTTCTTACCACGATTGCCGAGAGAATATGCCATTTGGATGGGGAAATTGCACACCTTGGAAGATTTTAAAAAGAGATATGCAGTCCATGAGACTTACTACACCGATGAGATAGCTGAAGTATTAAAAAGAAAGCAAGCCACTCTTCTCCTCACTTTGGTAAGTTCTATTTTCAAACAATTTTTTTGGTCTAGATGTGCTTCATCATGTTTTTAATTTCACGAATGTTTGTAGATGGGTAAAAACAGTGATAGCGGTTTACAAACTCACGAAGCAGATTTTGATGGTATTAACCAGTAAGTAGTAAATTACTTTCGTGCATTCTTGGATTACAGAACAATTTTTCTTATCTTTTATTTTTTTTCAGGTTCAAAGTGGACAACAAAGTTTTGTATCCAGAAATATGCGAATGGTAAGTCATAGAATGGAAATTTATTTTTGCATGTTTAACGCTTGCTTCGAAAGTTTAAGATACCACGTAATATATTAATAAATTTATATGCATTAAATTTTGATACTTTATAACAAGAAAGTATTTTCTAATCTCTATTGAAAATGTTTCTAATTGAGACCAAATACGGTAATGTCTATCAATTTTACAATTACTAATCAAAGGACAAAGTAACGAGGAATTTTTATCGAACGAATACACTTTTAAAAATTCATTTCGTTATATGATATCGATAAGATTTTGTAGTCTATGTAGAAAGCCTAAGAAATAGCGTCGCTATCGATAAGTCGACTGTTTTATATCGATATTGCCGTTATACTCACTTTTCATTGAGTTGATTTTCCTTTATATCTGACACAAGCTTTTTATACAAAGTTTTTTTAACAATGATTTAACAACGTCTGAAATGAATCATTAAATTGAAAGTATTTTGAAAAGCAGTTTGAAGAATACGTGTGTTAGGTATTCTAATGCAAATAAACAAATTCTGCTGTGTTTTTATTCTTTTGCGTGTTAAAATTAAAAAAGGTACAATAAATAAACGAAAGATGAGGGATTTATCGTTAGATCTAATCTCATTAGACGCTTGTATGATCTATGCAGATGATACTAGCTGGCCGCGTATGGGCAAAATTTGTAATGCATAGGCAGCCGTCCATAGTCATCTCTAAGCTGAGAAAACGCTGGTATGAGTCCATGTCGGGGAACTTTGCTGGGCAAAAAATTTTAACGCAAACTAGTATTCTCGTGCAGGAGGGTCCCGAAATACAGGAAGTACCGTTAATTGTCAGAAAAATCAAGGATATCGAGGCAATGTGTAACGGTACAAATAAAAAGAAGCTCTCTTCTGTGAATTCTGGTTACAAGCTGTCCAATACATCTAAGAAGGACGAACAGTCTACGCTAAATAATGTATCAAACATCACAAATATTCCAAGTAACTCCAAAGTGAAAAATAAACCACTGAATCGAAGAATAGACATTGAAACCGACGAAGGAACCGCAGTACTGTTTTGTTCTGATCTCGAATGCCTTAAAGATTCTGATATAGAAGAGGTTCTACAGGAATTGCAGTCGTTCGACACAGTCGACGGAGTATACTCACTGTTAGAGAACAAGGTCGCGCATGAGATTAACTGCAGGGTAGCTTTGGAAGGACTGAAGAAAGTTATTGAGTTGGAGAATAGTTGGAACAAGCAAAAGTATAGCAAAGTGCAGAAAAATAGGCAATCGGAAATCGACATCAGTGCTAAAGATATTGTTATGAAACAGTTGATTAAATTAATTATTAATAGTCACGACAGCGAGATGATACTACAGGGACTTATAGCATTGAAGAAAGATAAAGTTAATCCGCCTAGAAACGTGTACAGAGATTGGATGTGCGACGAGGCTCTGAGTCGTGCTGCGGATGGAGAGTTTACACCTGCCCAGCTGATAAATGTTATCAAAATTTTGTCGACTTACAAGGATCTTAAATATCATAAAGCTATCGATACTTTGTGGATTGGTATTTTGCTCAGGGAACAAGAGATTAATTCTCATTCACTGGTAGCATTGTTTAAAACTCTGAAATATTTTAATCAGAGTAAAAACATGGTGAAGATTATTCTCGAAAGAAAACTTTCTGATCATTGGTTAAAATTAACAGGCACACAAATTGCGGAAATATTGGACTGTTTTCATGACGATGTCTTTGCAACGAGATGTTTAATAAATGCCAGCAAATGGGCAAGTATAAGTATGAGTACATCCAGCGAAAAGGACTTGATAAATTTCATACGTAGTCTAACTTCGAAAGACTACATCGATCTTAGAATAGAAAACACTTTGCAGGAATATTTGAAATCTAAAGCATTGCAAATCGAAGATTCGAATTTAATAGCCACGATTATGAATTATTGTAAAATTCTGCAGGTCAGAAACGAACAGATTTTGGCAGAATGCGGGGAATACTTCATAAAACAGAGTACGAATATTCCAACTCACTTACTGCCATCCATTCTCACACCATTTGGATTGTTGTACGTACAGCCACCAAGTCCCAGTAAATTTTGGGAAACTTTCAATGAAGTATTGTCATTGAAATTTCATGATTTAAAGCTGGACGATGCTTTGGACATTCTTATTTCTTGCACGTATCTAGAAAAATACCCTGTGAAATTTTTAGATAAGATATTCGTCTCGCAGTTGCTTCACAAGCTTCATTTAAGAAATCATTCTGTTTTCTTCAATCATATAAAGAACAAATTGAAGCTGTTGGATGCCACTATGTCTTTAGAGTGCAAGGATTATCAAGACTTGCATCTCCCTTCGAGAAAGATAGACAAACCATTGTTCTTGGATGCACGAATCAGAAGAACAGTAAATATGATATATCAGCCGTTAGCGTCTTTAGTAGGGGGAGAACACAAATTAAGTAAAAACGTGATCTTGAATCGATTACCAGTTATAAGTTTTTATATGCTCGATATACTGATACATCCCTTCATGGTATCCACTCCAATCTTTCATTTGAACGAATCGAAGAAAGATACAAACACTGCAGTTTTAATTTATTTACCAGAATATTATTGTAGAAATACGCGTCACTTGATAGGGCCTCAAATAATGAGGAAGAGACATATCAGGAAATTGGGATTTCGAGTTGTGACGTTGGACTATGTTGTATTGCAGGAACTTTGGAGTCAGTCTGATAAATTGTCGTCTTATTTATTAGAAAGTTTAGGTAGAGCAGAGGATGCTTTATAACAACGAAACATTGAAATTTCAAAATATAATCTTATTTGCTTCAGAAGAAATTATACTAATAATCTACTAACTAAAATATGTTGCGCGATGTATGAAATAAAATGTTTTATAAATGATAACCGAATACTTTTTTGTAAAATAAATTACAAAAATTCATTAAGATATGTTTATCGACAATTTGTCGAATACATTATAATTTATTTGTAGCAGAGTCATAAAATCTCCAGAGGAAATTGAGGTGTTGGAATACGTAATTAAGATAAGCTCGGATGCTCATAAATCAGTTATGCACGTAGTAAGACCAGAACTTGCAGAGTTTCAAGCAGAGGCAGCTTTCATGCATTATGTGTATTCCATTGGAGGTTGTAGACACGTTTCTTATACTTGCATTTGTGGGTCTGGTCATAACGCATCCATACTGCATTATGGACATGCTGGTGCTCCTAACAATAGAGTCATAAAGGATGGCGATATGTGGTGAGCTTCGATACATCTTTAGGATATTTTGTTCAAAGTCTCTATTCTGATAAACTATCAATTTTATTGTTTTCTGCAAGTCTCTTTGACATGGGTGGAAACTACTGTGGATACGCAGCAGACATTACATGTAGCTTTCCAGCTAATGGAAAGTTTACACCGGATCAGAAAATTGTATACAACGCGGTGCTTTCTGCTCGTAATGCAGTAATGAAGGCTGCGAAACCTGGCGTTGCTTGGGTGGACATGCACCTCTTGGCGAATAAGACTATGTTAGCTTCACTGAAGGAGGGCGGTCTTTTGAAAGGCGACGTTGACGACATGATAAAGGCAGGATTGAACGAAGTCTTTCAGCCTCATGGGCTTGGTCACTTCATGGGATTAGATGTCCATGACGTTGGTGGGTATCTCGAAGGACATCCGGAACGTTCTGGGGCACCTGGATTGAGAAAACTAAGAACCAGTCGTATGTTGCAATCTGGTATGGTCTTAACGATTGAGCCTGGATGCTACTTCATCGATTGTGTAAGTGTAAAACATAGTATTATACGAAGTACAATCGAGATACTAGCAATAACAAAGTTAATAGTTGAAATATGTAAAATTCGATGGATTGTGTAAAATATTTCTGCTATTTTATTTATTGTAAAACATCTACCAAGGAATAAGATAAGGTCCTTAATTAGTATATGATAGCTGTTAGATGCAGCTCTGAGTAACCCAGATCAATCGAAATTCATCGTTGCTGAAGAACTGAAAAGATTCCGCGGCTTTGGTGGAGTTAGAATCGAAGATGACGTCCTTGTAACAGACACTGGAGTAAAAAACATGACGGTTGTGCCGCGCACGTAAGTTTTGACATATTTCAGATTTTATTTTTATACTATTCTGATCATAATTCTGCCCTTATTTTGTCTATCAGAAACGTTTTCCGATTAATATTTATATATAATAATATCTTGTAATTCATATAATTTTGAGAGCATACAATGCTATCTCGAAACATACGATTTTTGAATTCCCATTACTCTTCTTTGAACGTCTAATTCAATTACAGCGTGGAAGAAATAGAGAACTGGATGTCCGCTGAGAGAATCTAATTAGAACCGACAAGCGGAAAGAGGAATTCAATAGTGAGAGAAACTATACGTCATAATATATGCGACTTTTTAACTAAGAGCTTCGAGCAAAGACCGATTATTTACATATTCTGTTTTCGTGATATAAGAATAGTTGTATTATGAGATATATACGTCATGAAATAAATTTACATTCATTTTTTGTAACGCATGAACTATACAATCGAACATCGAATATTTTGTATATATGGAAGACAAAAATAAAAAAATACATATTTTTCTCATTTTCATGTATAAGTATCTCTACGCTCTCGCGTCCTTTTTTTTCGTGTTGCAAAATGTAATACACATTGTTTTTTAATCTGAATGAGATTTACGATTGTTCTATGTATAATATTAATGGTGGTTCAATGCTTTTGAGCGTATTCTTTTTGAATCTGTAATGTTCACAAGAGGAATAACATTGCATTATAAATGATTCGAATTCGTAGTAACTGTTTGCAAGGCAACGCCTAGCGTAACCTTGGATGCGATATCTTACGTTTATTGAAAGGGAACTTGAACGCTGTTATTATCGGGTATGGTGTTACCAGTCGTCGCCGCGACGTGGACGCGTGCCTTTGTTAAGCGGAGAGTTGCTTAAAAGATGCCAGTGTTTTTTTTTTGTTTTTTCTTTGTGCATTACTTTTTACTACTTTTACTACATTAATTTTTGTGTTATGTGCATTACCAACGCTCATGCGCTTTATATATTATATCATTCACGCAGATTTTCATACAGTTTCCCATACTTTTCCATGTCATAAATGTATGAACAACCGCAGTCTCTTAACGAATCTTAAGATCCATGCTATGGAATAATTTTGAATGTTTTATTTTAAACGACGTCGATCGCAGACCGATCCAAATAACAATATTTTCGTATGAAACCAGTTTAAAAAAAGATACCGAAACAACAATGGGATGTTATCCGTATCGCTTACGCTAAAAGGGAAGTGCGATAACGTCGTCGCATCATTTGTCATTTCTCCATCCTTGTGCAAACTATCATTGTACGTGTATCGGTCAAAGTTAATCGGATGATGACAATTTCATGAAATGAACTGTTCAAGATATTAGTTTTAAACATTCCAACGAAGTTGATTATATATTTATTGATATTATTATTCCATGTAAAATATTTTTACAACTAAAAAAAATGACGAGTTATATGCCTCAGCACAGTAGACATAGTTACAAATGAACGTCAATAGGTTTAGAAATTAATTGTATTAAAATAGATTTGATTCATTTTTTTTCATGTATGTCTTTCACATGTCTCATTTGTAATTTGATCAAAGGCAATCAAAAGTATTCACTTGGACATACATATAGTGTATGTTCCACCAGGATCGAAAGAGTTGATATGAATGCGTCTCGCGCCCCACAAAAAGGGGAATTCCCTTTTCTGGGTTCGATGCCAGCTCTGAAAAGTGACCGTACAAATTCAAGAATAATACAGACTTTGCTTTTTAATGTGTTTTATTTATCAAAAATTGATTATTTTGATAAATATGTGTGTCGAAAGTTACAGAGGTCGATAAAGGGTTAATTTATATTTGCAAAGTCGTAGCATAAGCAAGTGTCCGAATTTCATTTAAATTCATTTCCTTTGATGCTTGTCTTTCAGAGTGAATTTTTTTAATTCATCATAATATATATATGTATATGTGGGTGATATTCTAAGTATGTTACATGGTGATGTGACGATGAACGTGTTAACGTGTAAAAGGGGAATGAAAG
The DNA here is from genome assembly GCF_026225885.1 of Hylaeus anthracinus. Taxonomy (NCBI): domain Eukaryota; kingdom Metazoa; phylum Arthropoda; class Insecta; order Hymenoptera; family Colletidae; genus Hylaeus; species Hylaeus anthracinus. The sequence continues at coordinate 15,680,672 of NW_026535284.1, read as the reverse complement.
GGGCGCAGGAAATCGCAATAATTCGAAGCAAACTCGCGACTAGTCATTGATCGGCTGCGAGACGCCAAGCGCCGCGACGCCCTCTCCTCTCCTTAACCCCGTCGTCCCCACCTGCTTGTTCACAATCGTGTCAGACATTTAAGCGTCACGTCGGATACACGGCTCCCTCTTTCTCTCGCTCTCCTCGTTTCCCTCTTTGTTTCTCTCTCCTTCGCTCCTTCTGTTCGTCGTTCATCGACTCTGACTCTGCCGACCAATTCTCGACACCATCGGACACCATCGCCATCCAACCACTGGAAACTGCTCCGGCACGTTACAATTTTCTCCCGATTTTTTTTGCAGATAGATAAGAGAACCGGTGAAACAAGAACCAGTGAATTAATCAGGAGTCGAGCAACGAGACAGTGAGTCGAGTGGTTTGTGTCAAAATGTGCCGTGATCCGTTGCAACGTGTGAAAAAAAAATCACGCGTCCCAGTTTGACCTCTGAAGCGGGGCTTCCCACGGAGCCACGAGCCACGAGCAAACCAGCAATGCCCCAGCGCAAACGTTCCTCGAAGCTGCTTCCTGCTCGCTGTTCATTGAATTGCTCTGCGTGAATGAAGAGAGGAGAACGACCGTTTCTAGGTCGAACGAGGAGCTTGATCTGGAGAAAGCCTGTATACTGAAACCCTCGAGGACAACAAAGAAACAAATTCAAGAAACTCAGATCGATTTGCCTTCCAAACGCTGTTACCACGATTTACCTTTCTCCCTGAAATTTTCTCGGACGTGTCGATCATTGGAATCTAGGAGAATAGACTGAATTGGGTCAGTAGGTCCATAGCGTAGAATCTCGCCACAAGGGGACACAAGTTACCAAATTAACCAATCCTCAAACTGCTCACAAGAATTTTCTGTCTGAAAATTCATTTATCCTCAAATAAAATGTTCTGTTTCCAAGGCCCTTTTACACGCGCCTCCCGCGTGTTAGTGTCCCCCCTGTCTTCTACCAAATCCAACACCTCCTCCATGAGCATGATCCTACCCATCAACAACAAATCTTCGACTTCCAAGAGCGACAGACGAGGCTCAGAGGCCACCAGTGAAGGCTCTGGGTCATCCATCAGATACATAGACCAAGAGCCATCCACCTCGGATTGCAGCAGCACCGATACACTCCCAGACATCAAATCCGATTACCTGGATCCAGACTCCCTCTCACCAGGACCTGATTCTTTAACAGCACCCAATCTCATTCCAAATGGAGAGGAAACCAAAGATGACAAGAAACTCTTGGAAGATGGGAGTAGTCCAAAGTCTTCTCCAAAGAAGCAATCATATAGCAACAGGCGCTGCAAGAAGCTTCTTCTGCGTCTACGGTCCACTGAGTCATCCAATTCCTGCGACAAGGATGCTTCTTTCTTTTCCGTGTCTCCCTCACCAGGTAGCAATTCTATAGGGATAGAATCATCAGGCTCATCTCCTGGGGGCCATCAGGATTACGAAACTGGCAGTACCACAACACTCTTCACAAAGTCCTCCCCTTCTGTTCTGATCGACTCCATAGAGGACAATTTGAGGAACTGTCGTGTGACAGCTGTCTCAGAGAACGACATACCATCCTTGCAGAATGGGTTTGGGGAGTCAGGAAAGGAGAACGTTTACAATCAAGAGACAGAGACAGAGGAAGGATCTTCATTGCCGTTGAGTCCTGCTGGTCCAACGAATGCTGGCCTGTCATCCACTGCACCTTACTACAACTTTCTCTGCGTGAATGGAGGAGCCATGCGTCTGGAGATAACCAGCACCAGCTCGCCTCAGTTGTCGTCAGGCATTAACCCTAGATCCAGCGCGCAATCTCCCTCATCGGATGCCTGTGAATCGTTTGTGGGTGAAAAAGGTTCACGAATAGACACTTTGAAGCCTGAAAGCTTGGACACGGCGTTCTGCCTACCTGCAGCCAGATCTTGTCCAAATTTGGAAAGGCAGAGCACCGGATGCTCCCCTACTAGCGGTTCCTCGAGCTCTAGCCCCAGTTCCGGGCCTGTTGGGCCCAGGTTCAAGCCTATCGAGGAAGGAGACATCCAGGTGTGCTTTCTGAACCATACAAAGACTCTCGTTAGGAAAATTCTGTCGAGCAAGTTCTTGAGAAGGTGGGAGACGCATCATCTTTATCTGAACGACACCTGTATCTCCTCTAAAACTGTAAGTTGATTTGTTATTTACTTATAGTAGTATAGAAGTAAAGTTCGTTTTAGACTGCAATCATTTTGGCAGAAAAGTATTTGTAAATGTAATTGAAAAAGACAAGACAAAGGGACAAAGGATTGGGTCTGGGTTAGATCAACATTGCAATTTAAATTTCGCGTTAGGTCTGCGTTATTTATTTTTTCAAGATTACATTGCATACAAACGTTCTTTTTTGTAGAGGAAGTAATATTTCTGTTAGAAACAGCAACATTAGTAAGTTTCCAGTGGTTGCTTATCTAGCGGAGCCTATCTTACTGATTAGGCCAACTAACGATCGCTGTAGAATATTCTCGACTAAAATACACACGAAAGACTATGAAAATATCGTTTTTTTTTTTTTCTAAATATAAGTTTTAATAAGTATTTGCTTATTAAGGGAATACTTTTGAATATATGAGCTTCTATTAAGACGCTGGAAATGCGTAAAATATTAAACAGTTAGTGTTACGCGGATAATAAATATTCTTGCGATTTATTAGGAAAGTACGATAGTCGAGACAAATTTAAAGACAATGTCGCGTGGAGGAAAAACACGTTTCGGGACTGGTCGATCACATTTTGACTATTAATACATTCCCAGCCGCTGGCGTATTTTTACGTCATTTTAAAATCCGTAGCTGGTAGCCGCTGACGTACTTCTACGTCATTTTTAAATCTGTACCTGGTCCCTACTGACGTACTTCCACGTCATTTTATATTTGTATTTCAAATCATTTCAGGTAATTATCGACGTGATAATTACGAAACAATTTATACTTCCTGACTTATAAGGACCTGTAAGCAGAGGAAACGTATTCGTTTCAAATATACGTGAAACTGAATAGAATACAAATGTTTCATGCGAGGCTTTGTTTTCGAGAAGTTCAACTTTGAAATTTCGCTTATTATTCGTTATAAGTATTAATTAATATATATATAATGTATATATTATATAACGTGTAACCAGACTTAGCCTAATGGATCGTTATACCAGATGACTAAAAAAGAAAAAAAAGAATGAATCAAGCAGTCTTTTACACGATTCAAACGTAATCTGAATCGCAAGACAAATTCAGGGTCGGCTTTGACGTAAGTGAAACACACACATGACTATGTGTACAGTGTACACGCATCTCTCATCTCTCTGTTTTTCTTTTAGTATACATGCACGTCTATGTATCCACGTTGTTTTATCCAATTTTTCCGCGAATGCATTCGACCATTTTGTCGATTATTCCGTTAACGCTATAAATTTTCGTGTTATTTTATTTTTTTTTCAAGTACAAATTTATGTAGAGTTACATCAATGGTTATTGGCGACTGAACTTCAGTTAACGTTCAATCTTGTTAAATAAATTGACGTGTTTCAGAAAGGTAATAATCGGTGACCCCCAATTCACGGCCTCTCCTTGTAATGCCTTGTAAGCTTTACAACTCTGTAAATATTGTAATAGTGTAAATAATTAATAGGAGTATAAAAGATTTGGGACCAGGTATCGTTTTCTATAGCTACAGCACTGCGCGCTCAGCTTTCTTCAACGCGCATTCGCGAGTTGGAAGCAACACTGGCATCGCAGGGATACGCTTGTCCGCATGCGCTGGTTTGAACGCAGTTCAAACTGTAATTAATTAATTATATCTCAGTAACGGCGCAGTCAATAATCGTTATTTTTTTTTTTAATGGTTTATAATTTCGATTTTTATAACATATCATAGTTTCAGCAACATTCTCGAAATATGTGTTTCCAGATATCTACCACTTTAAGCAACTATGACCATATTTTTTTTTTTTTTTTTTTTTTTTTTTTTTTTTTTTTTTTTAAGTTATAATATTCCAATCATTCAAACTATTCTTTTCAGCCCACTGGATTTCTTCAGCAACCAATACCATACAATAACATGTCCGACATAAGAAAGTATGCCGTTGCCAGATGGGATCCTACATACAAGAACTGCCTCAGCATAATTCTGCCAGACAGTTCGCTTCTCCTCCAAGCCAATAACGCTTATACGAGGGACCAATGGTATCATTCGATACTATGGAAGGTAACTTACCTCCGAGCTCGCAATACTTTTAATTGGGTAGCCACCTTTGTTACTTGTGAAATGGAAAGGTTCCTACGATACGAAACATTTCCTTGAACATCCTGTAACTTCCGATATTATCTGATTTTTAGAGAAGTATTTTCAAGTACCAACACCTAGTAGCATTGAGCACACGAGAAGAAGTAGTGATCAGAGAGCTGAAATCAATGGTAGACTTTGCCTTGTGGACGTCCCTCCAAGACGAAAGGGTCACCGCCGCACCCCTGGAGGCTGTGGCGAAGCTTCTCGAGGATTCAGCTGTGGAGGAGTCGAATCAAAAGTCGGAGAAGCTAACCAGAGAGATGTTTCAGTGTGAAAACGAGCGAAAACACTGGGCAGAAGCTACTCTTTCCGTGGTGGCCCCTCTTCTCGACAAAGTTGCACTCCCTGCCTGCCTTGCTAGAGTTCTCACCAAGTTGGCTCGCGAGCATCCACGATCGTCCTTAGTGTCTGCTGTAAATCCAGCCATCACGAGATGCTTGAAGCACACCGTTGACTTTGGCAAGTCTCCAGACATGAGAAAATTCCTTCAAGTCTTCGTGGCTGCCCTGTACGCAAGTGACAACGGCGAACAAGCCATCAGAGACTATATCGCAGCTGTTCACGGACCTGGAAGCGATTGTCCTCATCCAAGAGTACTTCCCAATCTGGTATCCATCTGCGTCGCTGCGATTTTTCACAGGTAAGATCCACCGTGTTGCTCATTTGATCGAAACAATTTTTTTTTTTTTTGTATTTTTTCACAGGGCACCTTAGCAATCTGTTCAGCTTTATGAGTTATGAGTAAGTAATGTATATTTTTTTTAATTTTTTTCAATTAGCGGGTTGCTATCAGTTCTGCCTAACTCGAGCATCTTAAATAATCTTGCTTTTAATAATAGAAAGAAATGGAAAAGGGAAACTTTTGGTTCGAACAAGTTAATATTATGAAATATGAAAAAATATTTTCAAGGGGTCGTACTTTTCAAATTTTTCCAAGTTTCTTTTAATTCTTTTTTGTTTCATGTATTGCAAGCACTTGTAGAGGTTATTACACATTCTTGTATCCACAGTAATTTATTAATATAACATAATATAACACATATTGTATTGAAAATAATTCCAGATTCGAAGTGACCCGACGTTCCGTATCAGCAAATGACGAACCATTGATTTTACCTCCATTAGATTGCTACTTGTTAGTTCTGAATGTCACGTAAGTATCGTAAAATGCTAGCTATTTAAATTCAGAGTTTACATTCCAAGAAATGTACCATCGATTTTCTTCCAGATCAGAATATACAGACTGGAGGCCGGGCTTGGGCGCTCTGTTGCAACCAGTACCGTTTCCAGAGGAAGCTTTGAGCGTGAAAGAGGTCCAGCAGTCGATATTAATGTGCGTGATAAAGCGTTTAGCAAAAGATACAAGGTGCATCGTTCATCGCGTTCTGCTTCCAGTCAGGGAACCACGACCTGGGTGGATCCACATCGTCGTGCCATCGAGTCCAGCTTGTCCCGATCAGGGAGAATTGTTTGGTGAAATGGTATGCATTTTCTTTGAAGATTTTTAACGACTAATCCTAAGACTCCATAAAATTAATCAAATACATACGCTATACCTCACTATACACCTCTGTAACTTCGAATCTTTCTTTTAATACTGTTTATCAGTTGACAACCTTGCTGGCGTGTTGCTGTCGGCGGAAGAGGTTTATCAGCTCGCTGACGAAGCAGGCACGAGACGATTGTGTACTCCTGGCGGTGAGAGGCTGCGACGCTGCGCAGGAGGTTCTCTGTTTGATGTTGGAATGGCATTTGCTACCAAACGAGGAAGCTCGATTGCAGATAGTGAACGCCCTCGACTCCACAGCATCTGGCAAGAATCGTTACGCTGCACTTTGTCAGAGGCAAAGGAATTTACAAGAATTGGTGAGTAAACAGTGTTTTTTTCATCATTTACATTTTGATCTGACGTCACATGGAAAAAGATTTTTATACTTACTTTCGTCGTTTAAAACAGCAACAGAAAGGAGGGCCCAGAAAATTGACGCTGCCAGTTCGCGCGACGGATGCTGACGTAGCTCTCCTCCTAGGTGGAGGAGCTCTTGGGAACCTCGAATGCCTCAGCTTGGCGTTCACGTCTGTAACTTCCGCTTGCGCCGAGCAACTCATCAAACTGCCAGCTCTGAGATACCTGAACCTCTGGGCTACGCAGTTCGGCGATGCCGGTTTACAAATGATCAGCGAACATTTACAGAAACTCCAGGTTCTGAATCTTTGCGAGACGCCTGTTTCCGACAAAGGAATCTCTACTTTGACCTGTAAGTTTTCTACAACGTAGAGTATTTAAATGGAAACATCCGGAATATCTTTGTTATTTATGGTTCTTTGAACAAAATCTACATAATAGTCTACGTAATAGTCAAACCATTTTTTTTTCCAAGGAAATGTAATATTTTTATTATCATATGTCATATAATATATTGAACTTCGAAAATAACGAAGATATTTGAGTGTTCCCATTTAAACGGTACAGTATCTTCGTGTATGGATAAGTATTCAGTACTCGGGTTTTTATTTTCAGCATTGACGAGCTTAAGAAAACTGAACCTGAACAGCACGAAACTATCCGTTCAAACGTTCGAGTCCCTGAAGAAATGTCTACCATCGCTGCAAGAGTTCGACGTTAGGTACACGGAGGCTTGGTGACCAGAGCTTTTACCTCACGCTAAGCCAAGTAATTCCAATAGTAACGGTAGCATCAAATTAAAAAGACATCAAAGCGATTAGATAATCGAAGAGTAAATTCGAATGATGCGTACACGCTAATCGATTAGCGATGAAAGTTATTTAGTCGTAAATAATAGACGTGTTCTCGCGGGACCGGAAATGTCTCTTCTAAAAATAATTCGGACGCGAAAGAATGGTAAAGTAAAAATTTTGGGAGATCAGATATTTCACTTGTTCTGTGGATGTTATAATCAATGTTAAAGACGTGTAAGAAAGATGCGACTAGGACCATAATTGAAACCTGAAAAAAAGAGAAATTTATCGAAGAAAGCAACGCGAGACTTTCGACAAGTGTCGTAACTGCCTACGAAATGTTATCGTTTAAAGAAATAAAGCACCAAATATTCGAAGACGCGTCGAATTTTGAATAGCTGAAAAAAAGGAGTACGTAGTGTTTCTATTAATAGTTGATCTGTACGAAAACGAATAAGAGGTACATCAAGAAATTGTTTCGGTGGCACAGGGACTCGTTTCAGACTTGTCTGCGAGTCCCTGACTGCCTTGCCTTCTTCGTGGATCCTAAATATTTAATCGTGCAGTTTCGTGTCTTCGAGATGGATGCAAAAATTCGCATCGAGTAGACATTTAATTTAGGAGACATATTTCTTTGTTATTTTATTTGTTGAAACATTATTGATCTCAATACTCGCTGGACAGTCTGGCTGTTCGTTAGAAAGTTCAGTCTTGTTGAGGTTTCTTTGACAAGAATTTAAGAGTTCTCTTTAAGATTTGTTACTTTTTTTTTTAACCCTTATCACTCCAAGAATGTTATGGAATGATTTTCAGGCAATTGCAAACAAACTTTGTTTACGCACATACTTTTTGATTATGTTTAGGACGAATTTGTTATATTGGTTTATATAATAAATGCATAAATATCCGCAGTATATTTATAAGATAGCTTTTTATTTGTAAGAATACTTATTAATGTCGGGTAAATACAAAATAGGAGTAAATCGAAGAAGTTTATTTATATTTTACTGTTATTTTTATATGTTTTTAATAAATTATTTCTAAATAATGTTTATTTCAGGTTTCCTTAATAATGGAGAATATAAAACCTGTTTACGTAATTATTTACGTCTTTTTAAATTTGTACGTGCTCGTTCGTATTTGTATGTTCATTTTTTATATTACTTTTAATTACTCGTACTTTCATCAATTAATGCATAGTATCATTTTGTATAGTAACAAATAATTATTGATTCAAATTCTAAATAAAATAAGTCGTTTTATTTTCTTGAAGATTTAGTTTAGTTATCGTAGATTGCACATATTTGCGTAATAATTACAAATATCATTTTGAATAACGGGCTCATCGTCGCTACTCTCTGTTTTTTCACAGCTTTTACATTAATATCTCGATAACGATAACAAATACCCTAGCTCGCATTGAATTAAACGCAGTAATAAAAAAATTCCGAAATTCCAGTTGTAGTGATAAGGGTTAAAAGGACATTAGTTTTGAAAGACAATGCTGATTGTTAATATTTCGTCGAATGTGATCTACATATAGTTAAGTATACGTAGTTTTATAAAGGGAACAGAAATCTGTATTTAATTGAGATTGAATTTCAGTGTGCGGATATCAAAAGAATACTTGATAGAGTTAAGTAAACGAATTTCTGTACGCATTTTACTTAAATTGTTTTAAGTTCAAGCGAAACGACCTGTTCGCTGCTACGTTCTTTCCAACGTACATTTCCAAAATATGAATATCAAATGGAAAACACTTTTCAATGCAAAATCATTTTCGAAGTTGTTCTGATAAAAGAACCAAACTATTGTATATCGTCAGCAAGACAATTGTCGTTGGGAACGATAAACTGTGCACCGAGAGTATCCGTAAATTACTTTTTATTCGATATTTTCTATTCCAAGGAACTCGGTGCATACGATTACAATATCTTGTATATTATTCGTACAAAGATAGTTTCCTATTACAAGACAAGGTGTTCATTAGTTCTTTATTATACGCGAATGAAATTGAGCAAAAAATTGAAAGAAAAAGTAAACGAATGTTATACGGAGTAATATCAAATTTATTTTGTTTATACTTCTTGTACACTAGGAAACATACGTGAATGAATTTACAAGAAACTCGTCGAAGAAGAGTCCTGTTGCTCCTTTTCTTTGAATAACGCTCAACTGCCGTAGCAATCGAGCTCTGAGTGACCACTGCCACGCTGTGTGCGAACTGGAAAAGGTTGCACTCGTTAGGATCGAGTTTTACGTTTAAAATTAATTCTACGCGACACGTGCAAAACGAATATTATTCAGGACTTAGAGAAATTTGTACGAATTATCTTCACCGGTTAATTAACTTTTGTCTCGCCTATGACATTACTAAATACCATTCTCTTCGATAAAAGAATTTCATACATCTTAAACGATCAGTCATATATACTTATCGTTAGTATCTACCTTCTATTAAAAATTCGAACAAAATTAAGAAATTAATAGTCGTTAGCGTTCATCAGATAGTTATTTTATTTCCATTTCGATAAAGGTGAATACGATAGTTGAATTATTAACGTTTCTTTGTAAATATTAATGTCATATAAATGCTATGTTCTACGATGTAACGTTTAAGATACTCCTTGTACCATAATCGGAGCCTCTTTCCATGGTTAACGCATTACAAACAGTTTAATGTTCTTTATTCCAATAAGTAACAAACTTTCAGTCAAAGGAATTCCTATAACTTTGAAAGATCTCCACACGTTCCTTAGTGTAAATATCAACGTAAAGATAAGTTTTGTTCTCAACCACAATCGCTAGATGCAAACTCGATAGTTTGTAAGTATTAGGTCATCCCATATTCAATGCATAGATTAAACAATCTTCTGTTAACAATTAATAAGTATATCGTTATTTTTGTTTCCTACTATCCTTTACCATACCACCTTCTCCCGAACTTCTTCGTCCCCTTTTTATGAAATCCTAGTGCAAGTTATTTTGCTGATTTCCCATGTTGTAAAAATATGCGTAATGGAAACATATATAATGTTTATTTAATTATGTAATAAATGATGCATCATTGCCCCAGAGGGACGAGTAGTACCATAATTGTTAAATAATATGATTTATTATTCATAAAATTCATTGCATTCATATTTTGATATATATAGAAGCACAAACGCCAGTTAATGGACACACAAATGGTATCGCCATCTAGCGGCGAGGTCCGAACTAATTTTCAGACCGTTTCGTTAAAAAACATTAATTACGTAATTATCATTATTCAACATTTAATTGTTCATTTGTACATTAATAATTATCTAATGCCTGGTTTTTTTAATAAATAAAAATACTGAAAATATAGCGCTATCTAGCGGCGAAAATTGGGAACTATTTCACGACAAACTTGGGCGGTTTGCCGAGAGATGGCGCCACAAGTTTCTGTTTTCTAATTATTTAAAAATATTAATATCAATCAATTATTAGTGTACAAATAAACAATTAAATGTTGAATAATGATAATTGTGATGTAAGATAACATATATATACAGAGAAAAGTACGTAATTAAGGTTTTTTAACAAAACGGTCTGAAAATTAGTTCGGACCTCGCCGCTAGATGGCGATACCATTTGTGTGTCCATTAACTGGCGTTTGTGTTTCTATATATATATCAAAATATGAATGCAATGAATTTTATGAATAATAAACCATATTATTTAACAATTGTGATACTTACTCGTTCCTCTGGGGCAATGATGTATCCCATTCATTACTTAAGACTAATTGGTTAGCATAATAAAGTGTGTAGTAAGTTTATTAGAAAGAATAACAAGGCTGTTTTGAAAATTTATTTTTATTGTCGCACCTAATACGCATTATAATTTGATTCTCCTATCTTCATTCGCCAAATGGTCTTCTAATTTTCCGTATTCCTCCTATGGAATATGTATTTAATGAAGCATACATAAGTAGAAATTCCAATATTACAATTTCCCCTTAAAAGATGAAAGTACTATTTATTAATATTAGTACTCTACTTATTTTTTCCCAATATTGAAAGAGATTGATACTATATTAATACCACAAAGTAAATTAAATAATTCTTGGAGAAATCCTTTCAAGAGTAATACTCCTAATAGCACTAACTTTACCTTTTCCTTATTGAGATGACCTTGGATCGATCCTCAGCGCCAGGCCTTCGACCCCTAAATTCAGTCTTGCGTAGATTTATGTTAGTATTTATCGAATACAAAGAAACTGTACAGAATAAAATGAACACTAGTAATGTGAATCCAAAGATACATTAAATTCTTCTGTTTGCCTAATGAAGCATTCAGCAGAAAATAGAAAATTCAGGAGAATTACTCAACAGTTGTTTCCACTAAATGCACCCAGTGATTTATATTTTGATTCTTTCGATCGTTACTTATCCCAGTTGTACCATTTACTACTATTCGATGCGAAAAGGTTCAGGAATGCAAAGGAACATGTTCATCGTTAAAGATTAGAGAAAAGAAACTCGAAATACCAAATTATATGGCAAGAATATACTGTATTCTTTTCTTTTAATCATTATCATACGAATCGTTACTATTTAATCATTATCATTACTTGCAAGTCATACTGTCTTTCGGAGGATGTACGTGTTCATGTATGTGTATATGTCATTGGGAACTTATTATTACCATTATTATAATTCTTAGCAATATCAGTACCATGGGTTCATATTTCGTATTTTATCGTGCTCATTGTCGCCATTTTATCATTATCATCGTTGCATCGTCGTTATCCTCGTCAGTAGTACCAACATCGTTTTATTGTCGTTATTATCCACCCCATCGTCGATAACGTTGTCGTTATAACATTTGATTCAACACAGTAAAACAACAATACACTGGTACCAACGCAATTTGTTAACGTGGGCGAGTAATTCGTTAAAGGCTCCTTCCCTTCTACGTGGCGTAATCGATAAACAAAACGCAGGGAAAATCTGTTGTAAATAATGTGCATCCCAAGAGGACAATGTAGAGGAACGGCGCTTAAACTCCAGAGCTTTAGGGGCTCTTGGACTCGCCCACGTTAAAGCGTGACCCTGCGCTTAAAAACAGTGTAACCTTTACATAAAATCAATTCGTGTTCTCGTTTCACCAGAAGTATAAAAACGTTGCTTGTGTTGTACCCGTTTGTCGCCATGAAAATATCTCATTTTCAGGAACTAATTAGTTTCCGTACGCGTGCGTACGCGGAAACCTATTTAAATATAAGTGTGTAATTAGTATCTAGCTGGTTGATATTAATTAAGATTTCTGGGTGTACACCATGTCCTTTGGATAAGACAGTAATCTTCTTCTTCGACAGTATCTTGTTTGGAGATTAAATGACATAGCGATGTATCGGTGCAGACCCAACTCTACCCCAACGCAAAGCAACATCTGATTTTTAATCGGTATTCTTACAAATAGCGCTGTGTCCAGGTATTTTAGCACCTGACAGATAGATGAGCTGATACAGAGTTAAATTGTATTTACAAACAGATTAGCTATGAGATTATTAGATTAGCTATGTTAGATTTGTTAGGGTATGTTAGGTCTGCACCGATATACCACTATATCGTTAGACCTTCCGAGGAAGCTAGCTGCAAGACAAAGGACACAGAGTACCCTGAAGCCTCGTTTAGCATCAACCGTGAAGAACCAGGCTGTGAGAGCCCCAATATCTGTTATTTATATATTTATACTACGTAAACGTGTAAACATGATTGTCGTTGCATATGTACAAAATTATTTACATAACTGTCTCGAAGATCTTACTACTCCCCCAAAAAACCAATTCCTATCAGGTTCCTCGATATGCGCGTACAAAATAACATTCGGAACATCGAAAATTACATTCTTACAACCTATGGCATTAACGATATGACGTTGTTCCAACATTTTTATTTGCATTACAGAAAATCCTAGCGATACTTGTTTGTTCGCTAATTTCAAGTTAATCGTTAAGAACACACGTGTTACCGCACAGACGATTGTATGTCTTTCTTGTACAAGTATTGCTATGACGTGAATTTCGCTTCAACGAAGGAACTCGTTTTATTTTTGCAACACACCGTTGGATACGAAATGTTGTTCTAAAATCTATTTTCAATCGTTTAGATTTACAATCATTTTTTGATAAAAAAAAATACACAAACACACTCCCCCCTTGCTCAGTGGTACACTCACTCAACCATATATATATATATATGGTCCTTATTTTAATGATTTCTGCACCTTAAGAATTGCGATACTAATACAAAATATCCAATGTATTTTTCTTTATCGTTTATAAGTACACGTGATCCTTCTTTCAATTGATAAAGAAATTAGAGCATACGTATGTATTTATACACGTATGAGTCAGAATTAACATACTCTGACGTGAGCTTTATTAACACTAGAATTACCACATATTTGTTATACGTGCTATGATGTCTTTAATATTAGAGAATGGAGAAGCAAATCGATACGATTAATTCTACGCTTCACAAATTGTCAATAAATGTTACGACAAAATCATTGTTTACAATCAACAGATTGTAAGAGGAAGTCCGTGGTACGTGGGTGTAATTAAATAGATTGGCAGTTCTAGCGTTAATCAAAGCGAAATATCCAAACCGAAGGACATCGAGTGGTATTTCTCAGTATTTGGTTGAGAAGCACAGACAAATTTGAAACTGGATAGGAACACGTCGTGAAATGGTAATATGAAATGAAATCAAGGCAGAATTTAGCCAACCAGGGCGAAAGCCTTTCTCTGCGTTGCCTTTTTCTCTTTTTCTTCTCATTGTTTTTTAAATTGCAGTCCAGCTGCTCGGTGGTGTGTGCTCTGATACGCGGTGAAAAGGAGCAAAGCGATATGCGTAGGATTATCTGGGATGCAAGAGGAACCCGATGGAATTGATCAATTAAATAATTTCTGCATAAATTTCATTTAAATAATTTACGTTCTCGTATGTACAGTGCGCGTTGATTCGCGCATTTTTGCTATTGCCTCGAATATGTCTACATTTTTCACGGCATCGTGTCGACATTCAGTAATAATAACAATATCGACAGCAGTTCTTTAACAACATTTAACGTACTAGACGTACTAGAGTTACGTATCTACCATATTCCGTTAAAATGTACTTCGTTTAATGTTCACTTTTATTTTCATCGATCGCTATACATGGCATCTAGAACATCCCTTCCTTCATTTCCACTCTTTAAATTTCATCTAAGCGCGGTGTCGATCAACACTTTATGTTAACACTTTAACTAGGGACTTTGCACTGTACTTACGGTTCTCAAATTAAGGAAACAGACGAGGCTTTCGATACACTTTGCGATAGTGTACACCAGTTAACGTCAGCCTAGATCAATATATATTAATTTAAAGTCCACTTTCAAGTTGTAAACTCTTTCTAAATACAACAGTAGTTAAAGTGTTAACCGTTGAATAATACAAACGATTTTTTCTTGATAGAAATAAAAAGACAGCCTAAAACATGAACATTATACTTCTACACCGAGAACTCTGTCGACGACGTATTCGTACCTTCTTGGTTCTTCGTTATCGTTCTCCTCTGTTGATTTCAAGGTCTCGACTTGACCGTTTTCGGAGCACTGCAGCTTCGCCACGGCAGGTCGACCTTTCGCGTTCACGGATTTATTTGTACTGTTGGCCAGAATATCTTCGCTTAAATTTCCAACGACACTCGCGTTTATGTTTACCGCACCGTAGCCTCTCATCGAGGATGCACTCTCGCTGGGAACACTATTCGACCATGTGGCCACATTCGACATACCCTGAGCACCAAGTTTAGTAGCCACGGATTCACTGCTAATCGGCTCCGAGGCGTATCTCTTGTGTTGGACGAATGACAGAGGTGGCAATGATACGTTTTCGTACGATGAATCTTCGGGTGGAAGTACAGGAACATTGAGATTGACACGCGTGAAGAAAGCCATTTTCTCCCTGAAACACAAAATTAACATTGACTTGTAGTATTTGTAGGATAAGATGTAGTATGCAATAGTAGAACGAAATATTGAAAATAAAGTTCATATTAAAATATTTCATATGTCATATACATACTTGAAAGAAATGATGTCAGGTTTGCCCTTTCCAGCTTTCGTTTTCCGTAGCTTGTAAATTTCTTTCGAGGTCCTCTTCAACATCTTTTCCACTCTTTTATCCTCAGCAGTCTTCCCGCTCTTTCCGCTTTCGGCTTGTGCCATAAAGCTTTGGAACTTGTGATCTTCCAGCAGCCAAGTTGCAAAATCGGTGTCTCCTTTCTCTCGCGCTTGTTCTAACCTTTGCTTCAGTTCTCGCAATCGAGTGAGCTCATCTTGGAGATTGCTCAGTCTAGCGTGCTGCGCTTGAAGATCTAATTCAAGATCCAACGAGGTTCTAGCAGTGGGTGGTAAATTGGTGCCTTTTTTCGTGGCTGTTTTACAACTAAGCGCGGACGAAGGACGTCGCCATCGAAGAGACCGTCTTTCCACTGAGTTTCGTTGGAAGGGTCCGCCTCTGCGATAAAGTGGCATGCTGCTGTCGCTGTCGCTCCGATTGAGCTGCAGAAAAGTCAACAAATTAATCAAATGGTAAACACGAGGGACAACGTCCAAGTGTTACCCCTTAAAGAGATCATCACTACTCACTCGACAAATATAATGATTTTTGCTAACTGCAGCGCTAGGTGAAAATGTTTGGCTCCTCTTGATTACAATAGAATTTCTATCGTCGTATATAGCATTGGGCGCGACACCAGCCGCTGATAATTTCCTTTGTTTTCCCTGTTCTGGGATGAAAATACATTCGGTGTTGGTTTCCTTATCCTGCGTTTGTTTGGCCTCCTCGTGTAACTCTTCATCCTCCTATTATTAATATTTATGAATTATTATTATTATTATTATTATTATATTTACATGAAAAACTACAAAAATTGTGGAGTTACGAAGCGTATTGAAACTATAATTAATCTGGAAGAAAACTGAAATAGTACCTCGTGCTCTAATACATCTTCTAAAACGTTATCTTCCATCATGAATTCCACAATAATTCCCTCTTCGTCGCTGTCGTCGCTTCCGCTTTCACTACCAGCATTTTCATCCTCTTCCTCGGGACTTCCCAAGCAATTGGCCAACTCCTCGAGCCTCAACGAGATGGCTGTTTGTAGCTCGTCGCAGCCTTGGTTTCTCGTCAAGGTAGACGTCTGAGAACTGATAATTGTACTCTCGTCGCTGCTTTCCTCCTTAATGTTTTGCCCGCTACGATACACCGATATATCAGATTCTTGTTTATCGTGTTTGGCTTGTTTCGCTATGCTGATGCAGACAGTGGTGCTGTTGCCAGTGCTCGTGCTTGGGCTGTCAGGTGGTTGCATGAAGCGGAAGGACAGTATATTGTACCACTTCACGCTTGGCAATTCTGGACTAAAGTCTGCAAGGGATACTTGGGCGGATCCCTGAAACAGTGATAAAAATGTACAACAGTTAGTCGATCATTCCAATTAGTCTCAACTATGAAGAACGTGTCTAGTACTATTAAAGAATTACATGAAAGAAATAATAGGAATAATCACGTACCAAGCACTCCTCAGACTCACTGCCTGTACACCAAACGTTAACTTGCAGTGTCTTCGTATACAGTTTGTTGAGTGGTACAGCAATGGGGAACGTTTCACCAAAGGTTGGCTTGTGCAAATCCACGACAGGTTTTGTACAACACATGTGATTAATAGGTGGTTGCATCGGAAGCAATGCAGCTTTGATGTACCTAAATAAAAACGAAAAGATAACTGTTATTTCCCTAAAGCACAGACATTAAGGAGGGACTCTTTATAGGCATTAATTGCACTTATAGCTGAAGAATAATAACAAATAATAAACTGAAATACTTACACTTGCGTGTTGTTAGGAATAAAAAGTGCAGCCAGGTTTCGTGCACGTTCGATACCAACATGAAGTAGACCGTCGCTTACGGAGTATCTAAAAAAGCCAATTCTAGTTTAATACAATTAATTTGTAAAAGAGAAACGAATAGAATACAAAGAACAAAGTCAGGTTGAAATAGTTAAGGTAAGAAATAAGACTATGGATATAAAGTGAAACAAACCTAAGCTTGATCTGGACCTGCGCCGTCTCCAAGCTCATCTCTCCAAGCGCTAACGAGTCAACGTCTCCGATCACTCCTGAAAGTCTTCTTCGATTGGAGGCTTCAAAGACTCCTGAATCACCCGCGACGCTTTCGTCCGAGACAGCTGCTGAAACGGACCTGGTGTTTGTGCCTGAACTACTAGCTCTCGATCGTATTTCAGTGGGTGGTGGTGTCTCGCTGATAGGCGAGAGAGGTGGTGGCTCTTGCGACGGAACTTGATGCTGTATACTAGCTACAGGCCTGCCAAGTCCGCTCCCCTGGGACATATTTCCTGACTGCAGTTCGACGGGCGGATGAGGGCCACCGACGAGTTTGAGACGGTCTTGGGAGCTGCTGCACGACTGTTCCTGCGACGGCGTTTGTTGCTGACTGAGCCTGAGCTCTGCTAATCGATCCTCCAATTGGTTTTCATCCAGGTGAACGATAGAAGAAGCTGAAGCTCTTTGACGCTGTCTCCTCTGCATTTCTATGTGCTCGTAGGCAGGCGGTGGTCCCATGGGAGCGTTTTCATAGAGCGGCGAAACAGGAGGACTGACGCTGGAAAGGCTGGATCTTGGCGACAGACTTGGCTGAGACCTACCAGGCGATGGTGTACTAACGAGATTATTTTGTTCGGAACCTCTGAGCAATCTCTCGACGCGTCTATGTAGATCCACCATATCAACTGGACGTTCTTGTTGCGAAGTAACGGGACCCAAGCACTGCGGTCCGCCGTAAATGTCGGTGAAACTCAATCCAGAACTCAGAGAGCCTTTACTGCTGGTCGTACTGAGACTTCCAAGACTAGAACTGCTGCTCACCGAAAGTGTGCTCGCGCTGAGTGTCTTTAATTGACCTTCGAGCATTGCCATCGAACGCAGGGCGTCTCTCAATTGCTGCAGTAACAATTGTTTCTCTTCGTGAAGCCGCACACGGTCGGTGATGGTTTTATTCGACAATTCAAGCGCGTTATTCAAGTCTTGTTCCAGTCGACGAATCTCGCTTTGGATCTTCTTCATATCTTGCTGTGTTCTAGTACGCGGCGTAATGCTTCTGAGTTCTCGGAGTAATTGTTCTTTCTCTTGGAAAAGCAATAGCTTATCTTTGTCGCTTTCCGTCTGGCCAGGTGTCACTTTTTCTTCGAGATCCGCCAATTGCTGTTGAATGTGCTGTATCCTCTTTCTTGCCTCGTCGTACTGTAACCTCATTCGCGCCATCTCAGCTAAACGAGTGCCAATCGGTACCAATTCACCTGACAGATCCGTTTGAGACGCCGTGCTGAGTTTCTCTTGGGGTAAACTGAGCGTGCTAGCCTCGGGACTACCTTCGCAGAGCTGCAATCTCGTTAACTCATCCTTAAGCTGTGCCAGGGACTGCATCAATTCAGCTTTTTCCTTCTCTCCTGAACTCAACGATTTTTGTATGTTACGTAGCTCTGTCATAATTGCCTGGGCTTCTGTGATGTTATAACAGCCTCCATGGTGTCCGCTTAGCTTTTGCTCCACGCTGTGCGAGAGAAGAAGTTCACTTTAGAATTTGTCGTCAATCGCAAGAATAGTAAAAACATATTTCCAAATATGAAAATCAATGCAATACCTTGCAAGGGTGTTTACTCCTCGTTGCGTGCAGTTCATTTCTGCTCTGATCTGTTCCAGTTCTCGTTTTAGTCGAGAAACTCGACTTCTCGCGAGTGCCACATCGGACTTGAGAAGATCAGGATCGTACTTGGTGCTTAGTGAACTTGAACTGGAGCACACTGAGAATAGAACAAATATGTCACAATTGGTTCATTTAATTTATTAGTCTCTGGATGAAATAAGAAATGTAATATACTTACAACTAGTACGCGATGCACCTAGAGTTGTTAGAGCATTGTTAAGATGATTGTACTCATCTTGCGCTAGACAGAGCCTCTGTTGCTTCACATCATAGATTTCCTTCTTTGCCTATAACAGAAATGGAAAAGGTTTGTAATTGTGTATAGTTTAGAATACCACAAAAATTATTCATGTTAAAGTTAACAGATTAAGGGTGGTACAACAAGCTGAATTTAGAAGTCTTAGCAGAGACCATTTGCAGAGACTAAAATTTAGCTTTGATTTCAGAAATTGACACTTGTTGAATATCGATGCATGAGCACAAAGGAGAGAAATATGTCGATAAAAATTGAAATCTCCTTTGGAAACAATCACAGCCTCGTGCTGCATTTCTTATATTAAAAAACGAAGTATAAAATAGGCACGTGTTTAAGAGATTTTGTTTAAAATTGAAAAACTGTGAAAAACACTGTCAGCACAAACTAGAGAACTGGAAAAATGGCAAACGTGGATGGCAATGGTTGCAGCTCGAATTCCATTTGAACCTTACTGAAGATAAAAAGAAAGAGACCGTAAAGAAAAGGAATTCTCAAGGCCTTACATATTCGCAATAATAGTACGCAGTGGCGTCGACGTCGTCGTGTTTATAGCACTGCTCCCAGTAAAACTTTTGTATTTGCTCGTCGTTCTCGTAATCGTTGTGATAGCACATTTTCATTCGATACTGGGAGACGACGTTTTCGTAGAGCTGTTCCTCTTGATAGGGATGCTCGCACAAACGCTGTCGGTGGGTGTACTGCTGCCACTGGTGCTCTAAGCGCTGGTGGTAATTGTCAACGTAGGTACGGTATTGGTACGCCGGTACGAGTACGCAGAGCGTGCACTGACGGTCCATACCGAGTACACGCTAGATTAAACACAGTACACAGTGTCGTTTGTTATCGCTGTTGTAATTGCTACTCGGTGTTTTTATTATTGTTGTCGTTGTTGTTATGGTTGTGTCGTGTCGTCGTTGTCTCTTCCTTCTTCCTGTTCTTCTTTTCCTTTTCCCTTTCTTCTTCTTCTTCTTCTACTCTTTCTCTTCCTCCTCCTCCTTTTTCTTCTTCTTCTTCTTCTTCTTCTTCTTCTTCTTCTTCTTCTTCTTCGGTGTATCTTCTCTTCTCCTCACCTCATCTTCGCGAAGGCCTCCTCGAGACTGGCCGGTTTACGGGGCCCGAAATTCCAATCCCCACCTCTGTGGGTCTCAATTTTTAAGGTATCCCACCTTTTTTCCTCTTGTTGGCTTCTCTTCCTTCGTTTCTTGCACCACCCGGTCGATTCTCTCTTCCTTCCCTCCTCCTTTCCATCCTGCTTTTACCTATTACTCTTCCCCCACCACATCTAACAACCTTCTTTTTTATTCTTCTATTTCTCTCCTTCTCTCGGCCCTTCCTCTCCAGTCTCGTCCTCTTCCTCGCTCGACCACATACGGGCTGACTCCTCGTACATGCGTTCCTCCTGCCCTCTCTTTCCGTCTGCTCCTTCCACACTCTTCTCGTTCGTCTCGTTTCAACCACTACGGCCTTTCTTGCCCGTTGTAAAAAGGCGGGCCTCATCTGGACGCAGGGCCGTCGCAACGGGGAACGACTCCCTCCTCCTTTTGCTTCTCCTGTCAGATTTTTCGATTCCTTGTGAAATTAGCTAATTGTAATACGAACGATCAATGTTTACGAGATGTATACTTTAGAACCTTGGGTCTTCGGAGGTCCAAGGTTCCCTCCTCCGTTTCTTTTGCATCGATAGAAAATTCCATTCCATTCGTTGACTCGTAATTTTCGGAGAATTCTTCAACGCGAAAGGGACAAAGCAATAATAATTCTAATATAAAAGTCCAGTCGACGGTTTCTTATTCATCGTTGAGCGAAGCTTACGGCCTGGAAGAGCGTAAAGCTTTTCCATCCATCTGAAAGTCGAGAACTAAGGAATGTCGCGAGGCTCGAGTCGCGGGGCACCGCGAGGGGAGTCGACGGCCCTGCCGTTGGCGGAGCTCAGCTTGCAAGGAAAGAAAAGAGGGGATGGACTAGGGGGTTGTAAAGTGGGAGAAGAGGGGAAGGAGGGCCTGGCGAGGTCACGGTACGACCCTGCTGAACGTGGTTCCATCACGGACTCTGGTCGGTAGTAGAACCGACCTTGAGTCGCGCATTATGCTTCGTCCTTGTTGGAATTTCTGGGGCCACTACTGGCCCATCATCCGTGTCTCTGAACATCTAAGAGCGGGCCCGATGGGCCTTGGTATATGTATGTCCCTTCTCCTTCGGAATGGCCGCGATGCGATGGTAGCGATGGTGTCAGTTCTCCTCCTTTCTGCATACTATCCAGTGGAAATCCAAAACGGCTACAATTTCTTTTTAGCAATTCTATTCGAAATCGAATTCGTTCCTTTTCCTTCCTTCTTTTACATGCCTCATTTACGGAAGAATCGAAAAAGAGATCTACAGACCCACGGGTCAAACTGCTATGGGTGTAGATCTACTCAGGAATGCATGTGTCGTAATTAGACTGCGGATACTGATGCATTTATAAGAAATTTGAGTGTGTAGAGAAAGTAAAGTTCATATTACAATATTTGCAGAGTAAAATAAACTCCTATTTAGGTTCAATTTTTGGAGATACGTTTGCAAAGATTTTATTTCGGATATTACCAACTTCACCCGAAATTTTTATGTGTACTTTGATATATTCGTGTATACATATTCTGTGAAGTGCATTGCAATTAGACAATAACGACACGGTAAATTAATTCCTGCAAATAGATTCTGGAATTGGAAAGCCTGTAAATAGGCTAGAAGTACGTAAAGTGTTAACAAGTTCCTGTGATGTATCGATTAGCGTAATTAAACGTGGTCAGATTACAGCCAACTTATAGAGACGTTTATATTAACACTAGGCTATTAATCGTCTTTCTGCAAGGGATACTTCCTTGTCTTTCATTGAGATAACATTGCATGCTTTTGTAGTTCCATGAGTTACAAAATATTATACAATCAGACCCAGAAGTATTCGTACGTTTCTATGTCTATCGAAGAAATTCCTCAAACTTAAGGTAGTACTTTGATGTAACAATTCACGGATACGAATAGTTTGAAACAATTGTAGCCGAAGGGGTGGACCGAGAGGTAGAGTTGTTCAGAAATGACAAGTATCGGCTTGCTTCCATCACTATGCGGCAGAGAATTTTTCCCCTCCATGGCACTTTCTTCTACCTCCGTGCCACCTCACCACCCTAAATCCGCCAAAGGACCCCATCCCCGAGCCCCAAGCGCATATTTCTCGGTCCACACTATTATTGTTGGCTCCGCAGATGCTATCGAGTATGAGCCGGTTCGCTCGCCTTGCGGAAAGAGCCTTTTATTTTTCTACATCCACCGCCTTCTCTTCTTCCTTCTTCGTACTTCACCTCCGCCAGCCAACATCTTTTTACCTTCTATCCTCGCATCTCCCTGTACTATGTATCTATCATTCCGTTTTTTCCCCGACGAATCATCGAGCCCTTTTCACCCCACAGCCGTGTCCCAAAACCTCTTCCGCTTCGGCTCCTCCCTTTCCGCGTTTTCTCGTCTCGGTACATTTTTCTCGACCCTCACGCGACATACGACCTTAAAGTGTCCTTAAAGTTAACCTCAAAATTGATGCTTTTCATCATTTCTTATCACGTACGAATAAACGTAACTCTTTGTAACTTTACAAATGTATTTTCAATATCATTAGAAGCTGTTAGGCAGTGGAACAAATTGTTTCTCGCAACGTAATAATTATGTTATGCTACTTAACAAACGTTTGTGCTCAACTAGCCGACACGTTCACTCTCGGCTTGTCTCATTTCTCACTTTACGCGGTGGAAATGAATTCTGCAAAGGTAAATGTAACATCTATTCGTTTAGAAAAAAACCATAAAATTTACAGACCGTGCGTTCCACTTAAATTTACGTTATAAATCGTTGAATCAAAAAGCATGGAATTAATTTCTACGCTTAATAATGGTAATAGTGTCAGGAGTAGTAGTAGTAACGATAGTATGTAGTAAGAATAGCGATAGTAATGACAGTGGTGGCGATGGTATTAGTGACTGTGTGGTAGCGATAGTAGTAGTAATAGTAGAATACAGAGTGGAGAACCTGCAAATAACGATTGTGGTGGTGGTGGTGGTGGTGGTGGTGGTAGTGTGGTGAGATGGTAGAGAAGGAGGGATTGGAATGCAGCCGAGTGAGGAATTCCGGCCCCTCCCGCATATTTATCTGAGCGCTGGTCCGCGGAACTCCGCACCAAGTGAGAGCCCCTTTTATAGTGCGCCGTTCATAGAAGAGATAAAAGAGAGGTATACATACACGTATCTACAAAGCCAGTGTCAAACCACTATGCGCGTAGATCTATTCAGGAATGCCCGCGGTGCTTGATAATTGAGCGCATTCGCGAGGTTTTCTAGCGAATAAGCGCCAAGCTCGATCGACTGCGAAACGTCGGCGTCGTATCGTGTCGTTGCGATTTACAAAGGGACATCGCATCTATGGGCTCGTGAATTTCTATCGGGATTTAGACGTTTATTCTGTAGGT
Organism: Hylaeus anthracinus; assembly: GCF_026225885.1. Classification (NCBI taxonomy): domain Eukaryota; kingdom Metazoa; phylum Arthropoda; class Insecta; order Hymenoptera; family Colletidae; genus Hylaeus; species Hylaeus anthracinus. The sequence continues at coordinate 15,657,081 of NW_026535284.1, read as the reverse complement.
AAGAATAATCGTAAGCTTCGAAGCTTTCATAGGGTCTTGGTTTTCGTAACATTAATCGTCAAAATGTACAGTTTCAAAATTTTGCAGCTGACGAGATACGAGAACCCACGATCCACAGCGTGTGAATCCAACGCTCTAGCCACTAGGTTGATCGTGATTTGTAAATATCCCTGTAAATGGAAATGTCCCACCGTTGGAAAGAGAAGGGAAACCGCGTTAGTATTCCATCTATCTCTGTCTACTAACGCATGCGCTATAAAAGTCAAACTACCATTGGCTGTTGAGTTATATAGGTCCGTCCGAACGTTAGAAAGAGAAGAGAAACAGCGTTAGTACTCCATTTATCTCTGTCTACTAACGCATGCGACGTAAAAATGAATCAAATCTGTACATTACGCATTTATACAATTTATAGATTGTATAACACTAGTAACTATGAAATATTACAAGAAAATAATTGAAAGATGAGTGAATTGAATTTAATAAAGAGTTAACCGTGCGCATGTGCATGCGATGTTAGACAAAGACAGACAGGGTTCCGCGGTTTTCTTTCTCTTTCTTCCCGTAGTTCTGTTCCACTACTCTGTCTATACATTTATCCCTTTCTATTTAACAAATTATTCTTTTCGAGCAACGACGTCAGTAGACCATTTTAAATTGGCTCGGGTATTATTTTATTACGATGGTTAAACAGTAATTGCGTTCTGCTCCCACCTTTGACATTTCGAAAAACTTATTCGTACACGAACAATACCATTGCTACAAAGTTAAGAGATTTTGCTTCATCCACAGATACCTTCCTTGGCAACGGGACATCGAGTTATCGGTATGTACACCATGATAATGGAGTCGCATTCCATTTATATCAGCAGCACTCGCCACTGCAACCTCCTCTCTTCTCCCCACGCCTTTGCTCCATAATCATTTTAGGACATTTCACGAAAATCACGCAAAACAATATGAAATTGAAGCTAATTTTGTGTCAAATTAATGCACTAAACATTTTATTTGCGTATTATAGTTCTTGGCTTGAAGATAAAAAAATCAACAAAAATTACTGTAATTCAGTTTTATAATGGTTATTAAAATAAAAAATTAATATCACCTACCATTAAAAAAAAGAAATTTACATGTCTCCCTTTTCCCTCTAGAAGTCAGCCAAGAAAATTTTGTCGAGTATCAAAAAATTAAGATAACAACGTTGTATCGTTTAATTGTATAAAAAATGAATTGCGTATCTTGTTTAATTTCTAAGAAAAGATTTTGTACAAGAGACACCCTGTATATGTATAGTTGCGGAGCAAAAGCGTAAGCCTATTTGTGTATCGCCCGGTAGAGATGGAATCCTGATCCCTTCGCGTGGTCGTTAACATTGTTTGCCCCTGGAAGAGAGCCGTAGGAATGTGAAAAGCTACGCTGGCAAATGGCGAGCAACAACGCCGTAAGGCCGATCGTGCTCCTTACAGCACTCTCTATTTTCCTCTACGGTATTTCCGAGGCAAATCCTTTCCAGCGTTCACGTGAGAATTTCGCGTTAAATGTTCCGCGAGCAACCTCCTCGGAGGCCTGACATCAATGAAAATACTTGCACCGCGAACCTTTAACGCCGGAATAAACACGTTCGAGGGAATTTTACTTGGATGGATAGGAATACTCGAGCGAAAGAGTTAGATCGTCTGCATTTCATCTCGCAACGAGTAAGTTCCGAGACCCTACGCATGGCGCTGCCGCTGGAAGTTTTAGAGATACGTGGGATAGAGTTAGGCTGGGATTACTTTAAGGATTTACTTGGATATAGGATCCTAGACTACGATTACTTCAAATTTGACGATATTGGTTCGGATAGGTGTCTTCTTTGGAAAATGTTCAAGAGAAAAATAAGAGATACAATATTAGCAAACTTCAATTGTGATGGTAATCTAGGGTTTCGCCCAATTTTAATACTATCTAGCGGTTCCATAATCAACTACTCTAATCAGAAGCATAGAGCGGGTTATATAAATTTTAACAACAGATTTCACGTGAAAACATGAATCTTCCGTAAAGATCTGTATTAAAATTACAAAATTTTGATATAGTTTTTCATAAAACTGTGGTGGTCAATTTAAATTGAAATTATTAAAGTTTTGTTAACAACATCCACGGAACAACTGCCTTAGTCTTTAACCTTTGCATTGACGTGTTGGTTGGTTCTCAGCCCCGTGGCGCATCTTGTCAACCAATGGACGAATATCGAAGGACAAGGACAGTCGCACATCCGCTTGTGCGCTGTAGGGCACGCTCGGGGATTCTCGTGGATGTTCGTGGATCCATCGTGAATCGCTTGGGGCCTCTACGAGCGTAACACTGGTAGCCACTACGCCAAAAGGGTCGCCTGGTGCGAGAAGAGAAAAAGGAAAGATATGGAAGGACAAGAGAACAGCGAGAGAGAGAGAGAGAGAGAGAGAGAGAGAGAGAGAGAGAGAGAGATTGAGTGAAAGAACTGAGGACGAAAGACGTGCTGAAACTGGCATGTTTTCTTCGAGATGCATTCAAATTTTAGTGTAGAGACTGCGCGCCTTATAGCGGCCACAGGCGTAAGGATCTTTCGTGCAATCATTGTAAAGTGTACGTAGAGTTGCACAACCTGTTGGACGACGCACCGTGTTGAATGGGAATACGACGCTAAAATTTCGAACCATCAACTTTGAGCATTCTAGATATTGTTAACAATCACAGGGAACAGCAAAGTTGGGTAAAACTCATACAACTCATCACCAGATTAAGGTAGTTCTTATAGTTTCATAAAGATAGAGTTAAAAATGATAAACTTTAACAGCTTTCTGTTTCTATAACTTTCAGATAGGTATCAAACCATTACCACATCAGTGGGAATGGAAATGGAAATACCTCGGTTCCATATACTATCTACACGGCACTGAGGGTGCTTTCCAATTGCAATATTCCTAGACACAAGTTGCGTTCCAATTGCCGCAATCGTCTACTGCAGCAGCGCAGATGATGGACACTTGAATTACCATGAATTAAAAAATACTTTGTTCCTATCGAATCGTGTAAAACGCTGTACTTTCTGCATTCCTGTGCACACGAGCGTCAAGATTTTGTTAAGGAATCGTCAAGTAGCCAGAAGTTAGTAGGGAAATGTTTGTCGAGCGTCCGATATTTGAAAAGTAGCCGAATATGTGGATGCGCCTTAAGAAGCTGTGCTGGATGAAGGGAGAAGAAGGTCAAAAGGAGGGAAGTCACTGGTAGAAGCCAGTACACGGAGGAGCAAAGTAGGGGAATCTCGAAGGAAGGGGTACAAGGTTCGAATGGGCGGGAGACATTCCAATGTCTCGTGGCAAGCTTGCCGCTTGCCTGCTTTGCTTTGCTTTGCTCGCTCGTCTCTTGCTCGTATACCAAGATATCATCGTCCTAAACCCAGCCCACGCTATGTCGAATGCCACACGAGCGAACATCCTACTCTCCTCGTAATCAATTTTAATAAGTACAATAACAAACATACGTATCACAGGAACCCTCTAACTCTGATACGAGTCACGAAATAATGTCAAGGTTAAGTTGGGTCTCGTCATTTTTTAGCTAATTCCGCGAAATTAGAAGAAAATAGTGTTTTAATTTTAGCACGTTGGAGAATGTCATTTTTGTCAGTGGAATAAATATACGTTACATCAGGTTCGTAAGGCCCTCTGTCAGCTGAAAAATGGCGGCGACCAATCAGAATGGGGCAAAGTTATTTCGCGACTGATTAGAGGGTCTCTAAAGTGAACTACCCCTGGCTAGAGCAAATAGGTTCATGAAAAATCTTATGTAGCGTTCGGTCGTCACGAAATCCCTACTTATCTGGCCATGACGAGCGACGAGTGTGGAGTGTCCCAAGTAGGGACACCAGTAGAGTAATGCAGGAGTGGGAATCCCCACTCCTTAAACGCTGTCGAGCTGGCGAAGTGAATAGAAATCGCGGCACTGTTCAACGGGGGTTCCCAAGTGGAATGGTTACTAGCGTCAGTCGACTGATGTCAGTCATCATTGCACGTGGAATTTCTCTTTTCGTTACATTCCCATGGAAAAACTACTGACGCTAGTGAGTTGCCAGTGTGCTTGTCGCGTGTATATATAAGCGTCATTCGATTAAAATGATAAGATTACGATTTCCGTGGCGCTGGAAGTTGACAGTGTTCTTATTTAGTATAATTTATTAGAGAAGCCAAATGTCGGAGTCTGCGATCCTCTACGATGTTTAGTTTATAAATTATTTTCATTACATGATAGTATGACGCGTTACAACCGATCCTTTTTACTTTGTCTCAGGTTCAGGGATAGACTGTAAAAGGGGAAACTAGAACTTTGTTATCGGTACCATGTTTTTTTTTACAAGTGGAATGGTGCATACGTAATAATTTAACTTAACAAAATGTCGAATAAATATTTTTACCAAAACTATAATTACAAACGATTGAATGTAAAGGCACGGAATTAATTTCTACACCTAATAGATTAAGGGTAATGAAGAATATTGATTAAGAGCAGGCGCGGGGACACGTAGGGGTTAACTCACGAGATGCTCCTGATCCCGTCGAACGGTACATACACGGGAGCCACGGACAGCTTCCTCGAATAAATGTACACGGGCGAACCCGTTGGAGGACATTTAAGCGGGAATTACTTTACCGATCCGTTATGTGTACGATAAAACTATCTGTTACGTGCTGGATCCTTTTCTCTTTACGATACGCGTGTAGCGTAGATCCGATCACAGAAATTCGTACGAATTTAGAGACAGATTCGCTCAACCTATGAAGAGTAGAGAATAAAGAGGACGAACTATGTAGAAAAGTGTCTGCCGACTTGCGAACGTTTCAGATGGCGCTGGCGTTTCAGATTGTTGATGGGACAAATTTGAACATGTACGAACTATGAGAGTAAGTATACAATGGTACACAATAACGTGTAAATTGCTCGATAACGTAAAAGTATAAAATTAACAGTTTTTAGAGTTTTATACTTTCTTTTTATCCGAACCAATTTATCACGTGCAGTGGAAATGGTTACAAAGCCAAATTTATATTTCCACCGGTAGCACTCATTTATTATTATAATTACTATTATTTACAATGCTACCACATTAACGTCATCGATTCTCAGCTTCGTATTGTCATCTTCGAGTTCTGCAGGCTTGGAAGCTGAAATTAGCGAACTACTCGTGGACTGGCGCCAGTTCACTGATGACGCCAGTAACCCCATTCGACCAGGGAATCCCGCTGAACAGTGCCATGGTTCCTATTCATTCTGTCAGTTCACCAGTATCGAGAGAGTGGGAATCCCCACTCCTCTGGTGTCCCTACCTGGCACTCGTCAATGCCAGAGTAGGGATTTCGTGATGGCTGAGTATTACATAAGATTTTTCATGAATCGATTTTACTCTACGGCAGCCAAAGAAGTTTCACTTCAAACAGGATTCAAATAAAAGTTGTGCATATCATTTGTATCAATTTACCAGGCACAGATTTCTACAATTTTCTGGTTAATCTCCTATCAACTTGTCTATCAAAAAATGAATTATTTCTTGGTTGTAATTAATTGTGCTGGGACAACGTTAGCGTTAGAGATTTAGGTATAGTACAGATGTACAGGTATAGTACTGTGTTTTTCTGTTTGAAACTTGGAAGGAAATTTTTGGCCACCCTAATAGAAGCGCAATACAAACGAAGTTTTACATCAGAGTGCAGAGCAACAACAAGATACGAGGGAAAGAGGAACGAAGACAGAGAGAGGGGTGGAGTGAGGGACATTTGCATAGGAATGCAAGACTGCTCGAGCCAGTGCTTACGAGTGCGTGGCACGTATGAATGTACCAACGCGTGAAGGTTCCAAGGAAGGAAGCTAGCACACGCATTTCCTTGTGACAAGTCCTCGAATAATGCGACTCCTGTTTTATCGAAGAACCACCTATCAGCGTATGCAACGTACAAACTGTATAATTCTTTCGAGCAAGATTACACCGAGGCAAGTTTCACATTCAGGAGATAATACCAGTCTCGTGTTTGAGATCTAAAAGTAAACGTAATCGAACAACTGCTTGTCGGTGTGTGCAATGCGCGAGCCGGGTAATTCTTTCGAGCAACGTTTACGAACCTACATTACTCACGACACTTTTTTATAATTTCATATGCTTTGTATAATTTTTAGAATAATTTCACATATGTTCTAGTATTTAACTGTTTAGCCTATTCATTTTCCCTGGTATTTAATTTTCTCAAGTATTCAATTCACTGATCCTGAATTCAAATCTATTGTTATCGTCGCCTCAATTTCGGAATTATACCTTTTGGTTCCTTACTGAAAAGTAATCGTCTAGCGCGATTAAAAATTGTATGGAATACGGTAATACGGAAAGCACAGAAAAAATATTCATAGTGTGCAATTAGTGGTTGTTGAATTGTATTAAATTACGATTATTTAATCGTTCCTTGGGAGCGTGCATAAAAGTTTGTTTAGTCTGCGAGGCGATTGTCACCTTGGTGAGAGAAGTTTCCGCAGCTGTCGTCGAGAAATTTCCGGACAATCTCGAAACTAGCATCGAGTAACGAGCCAATCTCGAAAATCGACGATGACATCATGCCAGCAGTATTGCGACCAAAATAAATATACCATACATCGACATTCTCCCACTTTCTTGTCTTCCACCACATCCGAAGCCACAATTTTTCTTTAGCGTACGAATCTATCGGAGGCATTTTCGAACGTGTCGTTCCCATCTTCGCAAACGGTTAAACAGGAAGAAAGATCGATCGAAGGAGCTTTGAAAACTTACCTCGAGTACGTCCTGTGCTGTCTGGAGATATTCTCGAAGCATGGCCTCTTGAATGGCTCGCCATTCTTGTCTTGGGTCTTCCAGTTGCGTCGTTTCTAAAACCAACAAACGAGACAAACTAACACGTTGCTTTTCACCTCTTCGTTAACCCTATTTATGCGTAATTTATTTCGTATTACAATTCATATTGCGATAATTATTAAAGAATTCGACAAAGAATTAAACATAAAGGTTTATTTAACAATACATCAAGTAAGAAATTCTACTAATTCCAGGATGTCTATTATTTCAACGACAGCAGCATCGAATTTATACATAAATAATAATCTGCATAATGTGTTATCATTCGTGATCACATGTAAAAAGGAAAATAATACGCACGATTGACGTGATTAATGTAGTATGCACCCACATGCTTGTCATATGCTTCCTCCCATCCAAGTGGAAGTTCGTTTCCGATACAGTCTGCGAACGTTTGGGGTTTCGTGAACCTGTAATCAAGAAAAACGAATATTGAGAAACCCGCCTGGCAAAGAAATCATTAGGATTTTCGATTCGTCAACGCGACAGTTTTCGTATCTGACGCGTTACAATTGTCGGGAAACAGTTGTTATACCAGAATTTCTTAAAGCAAGATGTATTAAGCGTTTCTTGGGATATTTTTTTTTTACAGAGAAATTATGTAATGTGAAAATTGATACTTTTTCTTTAAACACTCCTAAAAAAAAAAAATTCAATTTTCAACTCTTTTGACCAACTTGGTTCATATTCGTGGCAAAATATGTTAATAACGTAGAAGAAAAATTGTATTAAAATCGAATAACAATTATGACAAAAACTTGCTATATATATATAAACATCTGATATTTCAAAAATCTCTGCGCGAAATAAATTAAAAATATTACCAAAAGTAGTTTAAAAGATACCTAAAATACTACCGAAGTCATACAAACATAACATAAATTCTTCTCCGTGAAAAACAATCACGAAGAACGCTTGACATTTGCCCCCCCCCCCCTCCCTGATGCGGTTTAACTTTCAACCTGACAATGCGGGTCGCTGTTCGTGACTGTCGATAATCCTGTAATTGTGAAGCGGCCTCGCACCTTGGACGAGTAAAGGTACGAAAATATGAGCGATACTGGCGGCGTGCACGCGTTCCTTAATACATAAGTAATGCCCTTGGGTCAAAGCCAGGTAGTCGAAGAGGGACACCCACGCGATTTATATGCCCACGCTTACGTGCTTGTTTGCTCCGAGTCTACGGTACGCATTCAGGGTCGTTTGTTTAATCTACACTCTGGCGGGACGAATACAATCCGTTCGATAAGAGCGCGGACAGGATATTTCGGAGATTAGGTATCCAGGATATTGTTAACACGAACAATCCAAGTCTTCTCCAAAGAGATTGTATACATAGATAGAGATGGAGGAGGTGAGTTGGGTGGAAAAGTGTAACGCGAATAGTAAGAGAAAAAATGATTGCTTGCACGCCTGTCCTTCTCTGACAACGCACGCGCAGTCACATCAAGGAACTGGTGGGGGGAAAATACGAATTGAGGAGAAGTGTCAGCGTCAGATCCTCCTCGATTCGTATGACTTCCCCCACCAATGGACACACAACTTGGACAGAAACAGAGATACTCTCTCCATTCGTTCTCTCTTTCTAGATATCTTATACATGTACTTCCAGTTACAGAGGCTCCTGTGACGTTACAGGAATTATTAATTACGAGCTGTATCTATATCTACACTTCTGCATTTGATACAACATATTGAAATAAAAATTAATTACTGTTCATTTAGACGCTATGTGTGCGACCTTTGTTTTTGGTCCCCTAAGTCGGCACAAAGACACTACTCTGCGCCTACTTCCTGTGCTCGGTGTTGCTTCGCTAAATCCTTCTATTTCTTTTCTATCGCCTGTATTCGTTGAAACCTTGAAATATATCCAAGTTATTCTGGCGTGATTTTCTTCCGATATCTTTAAATTCGATAATTCTACCATTATAAAGAGATTAAATTCTAACCTAAGAAACAAAAAAAAAAAAAAAAAGTTGCCGTTCGCGACAACCTATGTCCTACGTCCACGTAATTCCTCGCATTTTTAAGCGAGATTCCTGTTTTACGGATGAATAATAACAGAGGGGCCACGGACAGTGTAATATATTACGCACACACGCGTACATGTGTAACCACAGCCATGACACGAATTACGAGACAAGAGTACTCCCAAACTTGGAAATTCGATACATTCTTAAGCCGTGACACAGCACACAGCCGCATACAGAAAACGAAGGCAAATTTAGATTCCAGCGAGATGAGTGTCAATTTGTTTTTTTATTAATTTAAAACAAAAAAAAAAAAGAATTAAGACACATTTGACAGCCGAGGAATTTCCCTCGATTCGAATTCTCTACCGCCAAAGTTGCCTGATTAATGTAACCGCGCATGCGTCGTCAGAGAAGGACAGACGTGCACGCAATCATTTTTCTCTTGCTATTCGCATTACACTTTTTCACCTTGTCTATTCTATCCACATAATCTCTTCGCTGACGGTGCCTGTTTTTGTGTATCCTCTTATATTCACTTCAAACTGGATTATTTCTTAATCCTAATCGAATGATTTATCGCTGGGGCGCCTGTAGCGCCTCGGCACGACGTCGAACCTTTATGGCCCAATTGGTTTCTCTGCGTACCGGCAATACATCGAACGATAGCTGGCAGAAATGGTTGCCTAAGTTAGTGGGATCAAGCGACGGCCAAACATTTGCGAGACAAGTTGGACTAACACGTGGTACGAGATTTAAAGGGGAAAGAAAAAAAGATTGCGAAGGGAAAAGAAAAAGCATACGTAACGTAACAACGTCATCAGAATTGAAAGAATAATACCCTCCTAACAGAGACTATTTTTAGGTGCTGGTCGTTTCAATGTATGTTACATACCGGTTAGCCCCGTAAGATGGTTCTCGCTATGGTTACTCGTATGTTAATCTAGACGCAGCGTACGCTTGGAACAATATCCGTACGAATAAGTTTTGTAATATAATTGTATCCATTTGTTCGATGAAAATTAAATTTATAAATAATTTATGGTCATATTTTTCAGTTCAAAACTCAATTGTTGTACTTTCTATTTAACGAATTACGCCATCGTTTGCTAATAATCGATTATTTATGTTTATCTTTATAAATTCTTAAAAAATTCTTTCTACTTCAATCTCATTCAATCGTCGTACATTCTATTTAATAATTGACACATACGAAGTCTCGACCCGATGGCCATTACAATTTATGTACACATTCGAGGTTCGGTAACCCCTCAAATCTATTCTTCTAACAAATTACTAATATACTTGACAATTACCAGGTGTAGAAATTAATTCTGTGTCTTTACATTTAAATAATTATTTATAACTGCAAATCTGTATGCGAAATAAAATCTTTGCAAATCTATTTAGAAAATTGAACCTAAATAGGAATTTATTCTACTCTGAGAATGTTATAACATGAACTTTATACTTTCACTATTTTCTTATGTTATTGCACACCGTGTGCATTTTGTAAGTTCTTGGACGCTCAAATCTCTTATAAATATATAAAAATTTATAACTATTTATAACTCTAGTTTATATAGAAATATGTACTGACGAGATTGTTACGTTTAAGTACGAACCTTGATAGGAACGAAACACACAGATTGTTCGGAGATTTGATTCTATTATGTGCCCTTTTGGAATGTGTGACCGAGAGAAGATGAAAAGTACGCTTTTTCTTCGGAAATAAGTGGTACGTTCGGGTTACAAAGGCGCGGAATTAACCTCCGCGTCTACCGCAATGTTTACATTTGCAATTTAAAAGAAAAGAACAAAAAAAAATAGTATTGTTTTCGGTCGACCCTGATCAGCAGATATCTCAATTTTTTCACGGAGAGCGCAGCGGCCCTGGTGACTGGAATGCGGGCGCGGCGAGTCGTTGTATGAATGTACGCATGCATACACGTAGTAGATACACACACTCGAGAAACTTAAGGAGCGCTCACACGAGGGTAACGTAACGTCAGAAATATTTAGCGTTCCGATTGATGCTTACCTTTCGAGTGTACGCTTTATCGCGGTACCACGCTGCATTAATTCCGAAAAGAACGATAACATTTTTTTAAACTGATGATCGCGCGTGGTCAACTGACAGTTACAGTGTAGAAAAAGATACGATAGCAGGTCGTTCTAACGTTTTCTTTTTATATTTAAACACGTATAGAATAAACATTGCTATAAATCGATTTCGCGAGACGAGTTTTGCACATGTGAAAATAAATGTAAGTAAATGCTAAAACTGGTGGAACAAAATAATAAATAATTCTAGAATAAGTAATTCTGTTGCAGGCCTTAAATTTCGTATTAGCATACAGTATATTTCTACGAAAATTAGACATTTTTACAAAAAAAAACTTTCTTTTAAAAAAAATTATCGAAGAAGTCTACAAATTGATACCACAATACTAATTGAAGTTTTGTAGAAAGGCGGCATTACGAAATATTAATAAATTATTTACTCATCGTGGAAACACTTTGCTTATAGTGCGCTGTCATGTTCCATCGATCTACATTAATTTCGGTAATTTTTGTAACGCATGATCCAGCAAAATCGATTTTCACTGTGTTTACATGAAACGAGACGTGCAATATATATATATAGGTTGCGCAAAACATGTACATTCCTTCGTACACATCTAAATATAAACAAAAACGTTAGATGAGCTATCGTTTTGTCCCGCACTGTATGTACAGTGTCCCACAAAAGTCTTCGCACACGAGAATCAAGTTTGGTCAACTTCATTTTACATTTCGTATTCTAATAAAGCAAATGAATCGAATAAAATTTGAAATTCAATTTTAATTTTAAATCGTATATAATTCATGTACTGCATATATGCATTTATAGGAATTAAAAACATTGGAAAATCTATGAGAATGTGCAGAAATGCAAATGTATATGAAACGTCGACGATAATCGTGTTTCCTTCAAGTCTTAATTCTTTATCGAATAAAATATAAATTTCCATAAAATTCCGCAGTCTGCACACAAGAAATATATACCAAAGTTTGCAAACGGTGTTAGGATTATCATTTAAGGATGTTTGGGAGATGTATTGAAATAGTCAGAATATATTAAAAGGAACTCTAGATAAGCAGTTATCTGTAGCGAAAACGCGACAACACTGCGATCAATTGAAATGTCATTAATCGGTAGACATTTGTGACATCTAACCAACAAAATTGACGCTAGTCCGTTACGTCTTTCTGTTTCAATGTACTCCAAAGATGAACAAACTTTATGGCTCGCGATTTTTCCTTTCCATCGATAATTCGTATTTTTTGACATGGTAAAAAAAAAAAATAAAAATAAACGCACGCCTTACACTGAAAACAGTAACCTCGAACAGTGCCCATATTATAAACAAACCTACAGTTTCACGTAGTCCCTACCTCCCCTACGATCCTTGAATCTCGCTTTTTTATCGAACAAAATATGAATTTGCACATAGACCCGCAGTCTGCGCGCAAGAAATCTACATATAGGAAAGTTTGCAAACGTTGGTAGGTTTGTCGTTAAACTAATTCGGCGATGGTGCCCCCGCACTTTTGCGGGCCAGTGTATCAAATCGAGCCCCAGGCACGCATGCATACCGAACGCGTACGTATGAAATGACATACCTGTCTCTGGGATCGATCCACGTCGTTTTTCTCGTATTGTGATCGATGAAATACACTTTTCCATCGAAGTCTTGCGCAACGTCCCACCCTTCCGGAAGCGGTATCTCCCCATTCCGTCTCCTTGGCATATTTCACTGCGCTCTAAATCCATCCAAAATTCTCTATCACCGACCAGCCGCAGGCACATATCCGTGCGCGCGAGCACGCGTTACTCGTGCCATATACACGTTGTATCGATGCAAGAGAAAGAAAGACAGCGGACGCGCGAGAGACAAAGAGGAGCATTCGAGTGGCGGAGAGAAGGAACGCGATACACACTGACGTACGGTGGAAGGAAGAGGGAAGGAATGTGTTGCAGATAACACACGCGCTACGTGCGTACACTACGTGTACAGTGTACCTGTATAGTGTACACTATGATCTGTATATATATATACGTGCGTGTAAATGCGTTTATAAGGTAAGTATGTATGGTGTATGCATATGTGTGTACATGTATATAAAATACTCCCTCTTGCGCTTTGTCCCCCTCTCACTCTCTCTCGCTGGCTCGCTCGCGCGCGCTACTCCGCCATCATGAATACCTCATTATCATGAGCGGAGTGACGTCAGAGTCCCCGCCTTCAGATTCCTCTCGAGCGGAATTCCACCGTTAACATAGCTGTTCGTCCAAGAAAAATCCACTGTTCGTATCTTGCCTTGAGACAGTGCCGCGGTCCTACATTTGTAAGAGAGCACGTATCGATGCCCGTTACATTATCGTAACGTTCATTTCCTCCAAGGTACACTGATCACTCGGCAATACGAAATATCGCGAGGAAATGTAAAAATAACATAGCCCTTGGATTAATCTTTTCGCACCACAAAATCAAAAAAAAAAGAAAGAAAAGAAGAACGAATTCGACATAAAAATACACTTTCACCCTTCGGATCGTCTCACTTGCGGCTCACTTCGATTTACATGTTCCCTCTGCGTGTCTCCAAAGGCGTTAATTTCTCGTTACAACACCATCCTGCGATTCCGATTGTTCTCGTTTATCGTCTCATCCAAAAGTGCATTTTTTCACCAAGGAAAAAATGTTCGAGGCACCGCGCCGGCGAATAAACGATCATCGCTTGAAAATGCGACCCAAGCGCAAGTTTCATTGACGAATTCTCGAAAGAATAATCGTGAAATCGTAAAATCGTTCCAGTCTGTCGCATTCACGAGCAGCAGGAACGACGAGGAAAGTTTTTCAGAGCAGAGTCGAGTCGAGTCGAGCCGAGTCGAGTCGGGATAGTATCTATGTACGCTCGCGACCCGTTAATACCGGTACTGTCCGTGTTCAACACACATTTCACCGTGTTTCCTTTTCTTTCTCGCACGAAAATTCCGCTGGTTGTGCAACGGACACCAGCAACGAGCAAGACGTTTCTTCGGAGAAATGTCAGAATTCGCCTCGCGTTCCCTCCACGCGATATTTCACTACGCTTTTACTTGCACAACAGACACTGTTACGGTTACCACAAGACACTTTTGCTTATTCGCAGCTCGAATCGAACGCGGCTCGGCGAAAAGTCCACGATTCGTCGGGTGTATCGGCACGACCGCCAGAAATACGGATAAACTGCTCTTTCGTTACGATAATACTAAAACCTCGCGCCAACTACAAGCATGTCGAGTGTTTGTAACATGCCACTGGACGTTCTACCGTGCACCGTGCGCGCTTGCCAATGCTTCTCGCTCACTCTCTCTTCCTTTTCGCCTCAACGCGTATACCGATGAGAACTGAACATAATCCCCTCTTAACTTCGCGCTCTCCTTCTCCTTCTCCCTCTATCTTTCTCTGCAAGTGCCCCCTCCATTGGCCGACAACTCTCGTGTCTCTGACCGCTGCGCACGAAGGGCGACGGGAACAAACGAACGCGATGCTCTTTCGATAGCTTCGCATATTTTCCGTTACGTTGCACCGGCGGCACCACCGTACGACTTCTGAACGCAGGTGCACTCGTGACCGTTCTTTCTGCCTTCGACCACCTTCGACTATTCGACCACGTTCAACATCCGGGACGAACGGATGGGATAAACCGATGGTAATGGTGATGGTAATGGTAATCCGTCCCCGTCTCGTCGTTCGTTTCCTCCAGAATGTCTCATGAGCCCGAGCGGTATGAGTACTCATTACCTCCTCTCTTTTTTTCATTCTTATCGTTTTACAGTGGAGCGAAAAACTGTTTGCACACTCGACTCTTGCGAGATAACTGCCTGTAAACAACTAGCGCGTTAATAGAAACATCGAGCTACGACATAAGCTACTTTGGAGTACAGTCATTTTATTACCGTCAATTTGACATTTTTTTTTAGCTTGACACTTTTTAAGAGAAATTGCTTTCATACCTCCACAGTATTCTTGCCAATAGATTCTAATATTCTGATAGAAACGCAAAATGAGTTTAACTTTTTATACAAACAAACGATTCATGATTTTTATTTTCAGTGTGCTCCCAGGACAAAGACACCAGAAGTAATTATTCCAATTGAAACGTCATCCATGGCTGTAAATTGTTCTTTCTGCATGTGTAGTTTGTTCTCAAATATCACAGAAACCTGTACACAGTTTACAGAGCACGTAAATCATCCTTTCAGAGAATCATATGGTGAACATATGTATTCAATTGCACGTGCATATGCTTGAGCATTCTTTAAATATTGTGCAATATATAAATTTTTGTTTACTAAGGATTCAAATATAACTAGAAAATAAATTGATGATACTATTATAATTAATTTTTGTTGCCAAACCCTTTAATTAGAAAAGAGTAATATTAGTGTTATCTGTCAGCTATAATGGCAACATCTGAGAGCGATGATTTTGAAAGTGCCGATGAAGAAATGGACCATGACATATCTAAGAAAAAACGTGTTCCAATGCAACAGTGGTGTGTGTCAAATGCGATAGATTCAGAATCTGATGACGATACGGAGTTTGTACCTCAAACACCATATACAAATACAAACTATAATAGAAAGGCAGAAAGAAAATTTTATGGAGCAGATACATTGATGGATGAAAAGAAATCTTATAAAGAAACAATTAAAGAAAATAAAGATACAGCTGTTAAAGATATGTGTGATTATAAAAAAAATGAACAATCAACAAATGATCCCAGTTTGCAAGAAAAAACAAGTTTTAATAAGAATGAAAAACTTCCATCTGTGGTAACTACATCTACATCAGATGAGAAAGAGATAGATCAAGAAAAATTAAGCACAGAGGAGTTAGAAACTGAAATTCCAAAAAATAATAATCTCACAGATAATACAATAATAAATGTTAATCAAGGAGATAAATTGACAAGAAAAAATAGTGCTGTATCTAAAGAGGTATCACTGAAGGATGAATTGAGTGAATTAGAAATGCCAGAAGAAATGAAATCAGATAAAAAGTTTAAGGAAGTGTTCAAACCAGAAGGTTGGGAAGGTCTAGGAAATGAAATTGAGTTACCAGAGGAATTAACAGAGGAGAAATTGCAGCCTATATTAAAGAGACTGTCATTGGCAGGACAAGAAACACAGAATTCTTCCAAAGGATGGGGTTGGGGTAACTGGGGTGTGAGTTCTTTGATCGATACAGCCACTGCAGGAGTTTCTACATTAACTAGTCATGTATCGCATGGACTCACGCTTTTGGAAGAATCTATTACCACACCAGAGGAATCCAATGCTACTAAGATGGAAGAAGAAAATTCTGAAACCAATGGTACTATTTCGTTTTATAAATGTATCATTGTCACACTATGCATATATAAAATAAACTTTATGTATAATTTGTGTTACAATTAATTTCAGTTGCAGATAATAAAACAGAGGAATCTGAGGAATATTCTTCTTTTGGATTTGGGAATTTCATATCAGGTGTATCTTCGATAACCAAATTGGTTGAATCAACTGGAACTAAAGTTATGACTGGTGGATTAGATACATTAGAAGCCATTGGCAAAAAAACAATGGAAGTTTTACAGGAAGGTGATCCAGGCTTAAAAAAAAAAAGGGCCTTTTTCATGAATGAAGCAGATAAGCCAATTTTGTCGCAAGTTCTTCGAGAAGCGAAGGATAAAGCTGATGCCATTGAAAAAACAATAGAGGAAAAGCAAAAGATGAGAAAAATTCATTTTGAAAGCCTGTTTGATGATTATCAAGGCCTAGTTCACTTAGAAGCATTAGAAATGTTATCGAAACAAAGCAGTATTAAAATACAACAGCATTTGAGTGGCTTAAGTATGACTGAATTAAACTCTGTTCAAGAGACGTTAGAAGAAGTTAAAGAATTATGCGATTTAGGCGAAGTTGAAGAAAATAAGGACGAAGTAAACGATTTGAAAATTCGACTACAAGAAGCTTGTAACAATCTTGGAATTGTTATTGCATATGAAAAATTACATGATGTAAGTAATGTAAACATGGTCTAGATACACAGTATACATTTTAATACCGATCTTAGGTTTGCAAGGAGTCTGAAGTTTATCTCGCACCACCGGTTACCCATACCGATCAGGAAATATTCGTACATGCTATTTCCGTCTTGGCACAATTCACAGCCTTCTCGATGGAGAGATTTCACAAAACTGCAGAATTACTTCTAATCAAAGAACACAGAAGCACTGTGAACGAAGCAGATGCATTGGTTCATTTAACGCATATTCTCTCCAATCAAATTGGGATACTAGCCAATTCTTATTGTAGTTCTTTAAATTCACTTTTTCAAGTTTCAGACAAGCTGGACATTATTAAGTCTAATATAACAACGATTTTCATGGAGGTAAGGAAATATTGTACAAGAAGCTCTCCTATAACGCGCATACAAAATTAATTCTTTCGTATTTTGAACAGGCTTCAAATGCAAGTTCATACGTTCAAGATGCCTTCAAACTGTTAATCCCTATTATACAAGTCGGTGCTATCTAGTTTAATTGCAAACCAAGTACTGGATTTCTTGCAAACGATTTTTTAGTATTACTTTCTCAATGTTTTCGTTCACTAGAGGGACCAAATACATCGATTTGTAAGCACTACACGTAAAGATACGTACAGATTCTAATGTTTTTGAAAGTTATTATAGCAACAGTAACATAATAACAATGTAAATAGCATGCAATCATAATAACAGAATAAAAAATTGCAGCTTTGAAATAACTTTTAATACGGTAAAATAACAAGTTTCTTATCTCGGAATTAATGATTATTACTAATAATAATTATCATTATGTAAATGTATTATATGTACAGGATGTGTTCCAAAATGTGTCATATAAATATATAACTATATAATTTGACATTGTTTTTTCGTCGTTAACCCTTTTTAATTTAATCGAGTATCAAATTATTCTGTTATATTATTTTAATATTCTATTATAATTTTCTATCTTATCGAATACTGATTTACATACATAATTAATAGATATGCAAAATAGTTAGAATACTTACTATAACAATAGCACTATTAAGACGTTTAATCGAACAGAGTTTACTCTGAAACGTCTACCAGACGTCTAAACCCCTCAAAGTATAAACAGAGAGAACTATGATCTAATAGGCACCTCTGCACGACTTTCAACATACTTCGCATGGTAATCAAAGTGTTAATTAATTAAACATGTATAAGAGATTCTATATAAATATTTTGTTTACAAGGACATCTTACGTACCGCCCTGGTACTGTTCTATGATCAGTATACTATACTCTTCTATAAATAAATTCAGTTTATTACAATTAAGAAACAATACACATGTATAAGTAAATAAAAAGCTCGATCGAAAAAGCTTTAGAACTTGTTTCACCGTTTATGAAAGATCTTTCGGCTTAGCTATTGTAAAAATGACGAAATCACTTTCGAGATATAAAAAATACTGATTATTTAATCCATAAAGATTTCTTCCATGTACAAATGCTATCAAAAATTTTAAGAGATTGTAAATAAAAAGAAAATCAATTTTTGTCAAGATCTAAGCTAAAAGACTCCCTAAACCGTTGAATTCATCCTGAAAGGGGGGCTTAGACGTTAGGATACAACTTACACAATAATAGATTCTCATAGAAAACGGTATGCTACTCAGCAATTATTAATAAAACAATTAGTAAAATGACAATGTATTTTTAAATATGTTTGTGACATTTATCACTGTGCGTATAAAACACGTACTCAATAAAACCCATTCGAATTACAATTATACATCGAATAAAAAAAAAAATAATTTGTTGTTATATTTTTATCGCGCAGGTAAAAACCTTTTTTCAATTAAATAAACAAATTAATTCTACGCAACGTAACAAAAAGTAACGTAGAGAACATTATTTTAAGTGATATCGAGAGAAATACCGTTTAATGTTTTCCTCTTTTATTACCAACGGGAGGTTTCTGAAGTTGAAAACTCGTACTCGACTCGCTTGTTGGTAAAGGTGCAGTAAGGTTTGTTGGAATATTAAAAGTCAAACTTGCAGTTGGCGGTTTCAATGATGGGCCTAGATTAATGTTAGTAGCAGATGATGTTGGTATCGCATTTCCCCAAACTGTAACAACATATGTATGCACTGAATTGTTTTGAACCTATTTAAAATGTTAGTTTCGTTTGCGTACAATAGCTAAAGCTGTATATATGTGTGTGTATATATATATATATTTCGAAAAATTAACATGATCGATAATAATGTATTATTAGCGATATTAACAACAACGGGGAGTTAATGAAACTTTAGTTACCGCTAATACTTAACTGTACCCATAAAATATTAGGAAGGTTTTTATGCACGACACAAATCCCATATGTTCTATGAAATATTATACACTCGAGTCGACGCGAACGCTTTCATAATCACCAAGACGACAGAAGCAATTTAAGCGCATATAAAACACAGCCATTCCTTAATAAGCATTCCTCAATTAAGGTTTCAATTTTTCTTCGTACATTCCTATTTTGTAATGGATATTACAAAAAGAGAAGAAAAACATTTATTCCGTCATTATTACAATAATAGATATGTTTTCTTATGTAAGTAATACGTGTTAGATACGCAAGCTTTGGTATCCCTTCCCACAAATGACAACACAAGAAGTCTAAGTAAAAAATTGAATACCTCGCAAACTAAAATAGACCCCTTACTCTTTTCCTGGAAAGGCAAAATCAAAATCAAACCACAAGAATTAAAATGCAAGTTGAAAATATTTACAAACTAAAGAATCGTGAGCAACGTCGCTATCTACTAAAAGGACGTTATATGTTAGTAAATCTACCTCATACTAAATCCACGCAAGACCTGAAGGTAGGAGATGTTTATGGGATAATTGAAACAACGAGAATACGTTGTTTTGGGGGTACTGTTTTCAACGTAAGGATATGTTATACCATGGGATCGTGAAATCATTTTATTTACCTAATGGATTTCGAGTTTCGTAAGTTCCCGGTCTGTTAGAGTTCAAAGCTGTCGACGAAAGAAAGCTTTTGTTTCCTGTAAACGTAAAATATATAATGCATGGAATATACATATATTAATTATTACTCAACGATTATAAAGATAATCACCAGGTCCAAATGGAGTCGGACCACTTGTAATTTTTCCGAAGTTATGTCGAAATGTTTTCCCGTCCGTTTTAACATCTTCGAAAACATTTGTATTGTCTTTCAAAACATACTTCCTAAAATTCAGATACTGTTCCTTGTGTTGCTGTACTTTAGAATGCACTCCTTGTAATTTACCAGCAACAGCTACCAGGGACTCGTGAAGTTTACTCATAGCCATTGTTAATTCTAAAAGTACATTAAATTACATCTAATAACATCTTTTCAGTGCGAATACTAACGAGATTACCTTGCGGTGTTAAAGTTTTCGGAGTCATCATTGCTTGTATATGCTTCTCTGTTGTTTCAATTTGAGACCTAAACAGCATTAAATCGTGTTCAAAATTATCAACTAATTCCATGAAAAATAACAATGGCGCGTTATTTTCATATTGTAATCCTAATGGAGTATCGTGTGTCCTTTGTGCTATTTCTGCGTTTTGTAATGCTCTCGCTGTATCTTGCTTTAATTTATCAGCCGAAGAACGATCTCTTTGGACAGAACCAGCTAACGTCGTTAACATTTCCATTAACAAAGTTGTATCTTCTGCGCATCGATTTAGCGGTCTCGCAGAACCCCTTGCTATATCCGAAGACAACACCTTCTGTTCTTTCACAAACTCTCTGATGAAAAATATACACCAAATAAATCTATTTTAATTTTAATACATTTATCTTTTTTAATATCTTGTATAACAATTACTTGAATTTGTCTATTGTCTGCATTAATTCCGGTGGCCAAACATTGTCTTTAGTAGTAGCTGGACTATTGCTTCCTTGCGAAAGACCTTTATTGCTTACCGATACATCTAAACCTCCTAGGCCTTTATTCGTGGTGGTTGTAACACTAGTACTGGTAAGTGGCTTGGATCCTAATAAACCACCACTGGTAATAGATCCACCAAAAAGTGGTGCTACAGATATGCAATATTACGTATATACATGTATATATTTATCAATAATATCAACCTCTTTGCCGTACCATTTAGACTGATAACATTCAACTTTTAGTTGTTATTTTTTTTGTTTCAATCATTGAGATTATTTATTTGTTCACATAATTCATATTATTTGTGACAATGAACACAATTTGTCAAAGTACGGCAAAGGGTTAAGGAATTAAGATTATATTTATATATACTTGTAGTAGTAGGTGCGCTAAATGTAAGATTCCCAGTGGTAGATGTATTACTTGGAGTACCAAATGTTAAACTAGTACTTGCTGCAGGTGCCCCAAAAGAAAGATTGCTGAATAGCGACGTGCTAGTAGTAGCAGTTGGAAATAAACTAGTAGCAGTTGTTGTGGCTGCTACATTAGATCCTAAAACTAGGTTGCTCGATTGTGCTTGGGTGGAAATTCCAGGGGTGCTATTGAACCCAAAACTTAGACTACTAGTTGTTGCTGGTATCGTGGAAGCTCCAAAAGACAGCGTAGATGCGGGTGTAGTCGAACCAAATGGTACGCTAGTTAAATTAAAACCTGTTGCTGGTCTACAAAGTTATAATAAAATATTAATGTCTTCTTTAAGTTTTTGATAGAAAGATTAGTAGAAAGTCTAAAATTATACACACTTTTGTCCAAATCCGAAGTTTGTATTGTTTGTTGTCGAAGGCGATCCAAAAGTAAATGTCGACATGCTTTTCGAGGAATTGTAGATCAAGTAAATACACTTTGCTTTTAAAATATGAAATCTTTACGTATATATTAAACAAAACTTGTTCAATCTGATCGAAGCGTAAATATATCGTCACAAAGTCACATTGGAGTTGGAGTACACTTACAACTTGCAGTTGTAGGGACGAAACTTTGGCGTTTTTAGGTTAGATTCTTAGTGGACATGCGAAATAAAGATTCGGGGTGGGGGGGGTGAGAAGTACTAATAGAATCATCTGTATAGTATGCAATTTAGGAAGCTGCTGAAAATTGTATATGTTATAAAAACCGATATTATTATTGATTAACAATTATTGACCTCATCGTTACTGAGGTATAATTCATGAAAATTTTAAAGCGAACGTTGGGAAATTGCGCGGCAATATGTTGTCAGAATCATTTCCCGAGTATTACGAATGTATGTGTACGTATACGTATCGATTTATTATGGACGTGTAGTAAAACTGTATTTTACAAAAGTTTCCAATTATACTTTTGAACGTGACTATCTCGAAAGATTAAATTTCCCTCCATAGCTCTCCCTGTCCCCTCCAGTTGTGTGTTTAGTTCCAGGTCGCGTCGTCTGAGGCGTTGTAGGAGGTCCACGGCAAAACCCCGTGAGATGCCTACCCCTGGACGAGACTGCCATGACAGGTATGGGTGTCACACAGTGTCACACGAGTGCGACGTTGAACTTTCATCTATTATTGATTGTACCTTTCCGATAAGGGATACGATTTAATGGGCCAAGCTATATGCCTTCGAAGACTCGTGTACGATTACTTGGCAAGCGAACCGTGGCACTGCCGTTTAAAATCAGTGTGCTGTCCTCCGAGAATCGCACGCGTCTTCGTTCCGTCGAACAACGATATTGTGACGTGTGTTCGTGCTGTGTTGGCTGTCAGTGTGCTCGTACATCGAAAACTGTGATCGTACTCCGTCCGACCGTTTTTACCGATCGCTCGATTCCGATGTGAATACATGACTACGCTGTCGCGACGTGCACGGTTCGTCCTCGAGATTTCGCGAGATTTGTTTACAAGCAGAACTCGATCGCTCGAAACTCGGGGCGGTTATAGGTAGAAGGTGCAGCCGAAAAAGTGACATGTAGGTTGTAGATTCCCGGTGCCCTTTCGCTCCCTCTTTTTCTCTTTACTTTCCTACTCCGCTCCTCGTGTCTCGTTGCTCATTGTTCTAGCCGCGCGTGTTTCTTTTCTTTTTCCCTTCTAGTGGCATACCGACTCGACACCGTTCGACCCAAGTCTCCCGAGACCAGAACTTTTGATTCTCTGTTAGCAATGAACAATGCCGTTTCCAGGTGAAACGAAATAAACGAAATTAGAGATAGGAGGAACGTATCGTTGTCGAAATGTTTTAACTTGTTCGCGACACGTCTTACTGGCCCTCTTGCAATATTCTTAGTTCAGTGACAAGTATAAAAGGTAACCAGCAATGGCTGGAGGAGTAATTTCGCACACGGGGATCAAACGCTGAAAAATACCTGGTCATACAAGACAAAAGAAACGTTTCCCTCTGTAGGTTCACGCCCTTGCACGGCTATGATCGACGGAAAATTTAATAACCGTTCGATATTTGCTACGCGTAGCTCGTACCGATAGGAAATATCTAAACGTACTCATGGGATAACGGAATATCGAAGGCGGCGTATCGTTGTTTACTCTGGATTGGTTTATCGTACAGTTTTCTGTAGCGATTCACGGTGATTCAGCGCGACCGCACGCTCCACTCCCTTTCCGGCCCCCCCCCCCCCCTGCTATAATAACATTAGGTAGAAAATGGTGTTGTCGGTTGTTTAGCGCCGAGACGGAACGCAATGTTATCTCCATAATCGGTTCGATGGACAGTGCCGTATCATGCGTGTGGGTTCGAGTGAAATACGCTTGTGAGCCCGAGGTGTGTACCGTGTCTAGGTGCGAGTGGCCGCGAGACCACCCGAGGGGGGAGATATCGCGCGTTATCTCTTTCTCACGTTCGAATCAAGATTTTTACCGCGAATGAGAAAATGTTTAACTTTATGAAGAAAGCCACGGAAAAGGACGACAAGGAGAAGAGGAAGCGCGAGAAGAAGGAGCGAAAAGATGTGAAGAAACGAGACCGCAGTAGCATGTCCGCCGAAGAATTGCTACGTTTGGACGAAGTACGTATTCTACTTCCTTTTTCCTTCGTCAATCGATGCAACCTCGCCGCACATGTTAACTACTGTCGTTTCAAATACACGAATCGTCCAACTCCAATTTTCTTTAAACTTATTCGATTATTCGATAGGATTGATTCGATATATTCTTTGGTTTGATCTTTAAATAAACACCACGTTGCAATTAATTTTTAAGTTACGAAATACAGGTGTACTCAATGACATTGAGTCAATGTACAACACCTAATAGCTTTGGAAAATAGGTCTAACATGTAGAGCTTGCTAGTGACTTTTGCAGGAACTTTTATGTACAAACAAATTTACACAAGCTATGTCACGTTAATTCAAATAGAGAGATAGTACTAAAAGAATAGGAAGAATAATCTAGAAATTCATAAACTGGTAAAAGAAGTATCTAAAAAGCTCATGCGTAAATACTATTATATAATTTACTACTTACAGGAATGTTTATATATATAACAAGAAAATTATCACGAATATTTTTGTTTTTCTTTAATTTTAGAACGAAATTCTAAATATTTTCAACCATTAATAAAAAAAAGCTGTTGGCATTGACAATGTCCTGAATTCAGTTTCAAATAAAAGTATATCTTCTTTTTTATATATTTGAGATGAATAATATAAATTATTTAAAGACATTTCATAAATAAATTAATTTTTGTAAATAAATTTTTATATAGTAAAACTTGACAACACCGTAACATTTTCACAGTTGGTAAGTAGAGACTGCGTTAAACCGCGGTAACTAGTGGTAACTCGAATCGACGTGAGCGTTTGTTTATAATATTGGTACTGCTTAAGATTACCGGCTCCAGTTTAAAACGTGCGTTTATTTTTATTTTTTTTACCATGCGAAAAACTGTAATTTATCGATGGAAAGAAAACATTGTGAGCTATAAAGTTTATTTATCTTTGGAGTATATTGAAACTGAAAGACGTAACGGACTAGCGTCAATTTTGTTGGTTAGATGTCACAAATGTCTACCGATTAATGACATTTCAATTGATCGCAGTGTTGGCGCGTTTTTACTACAAATGACATTTTGATTTCAATAATAGCATAAATCTCACATTTTTTTTTTTTTTCATATTATTATATATATAAACATTTCTGTAAGTAGTACATATTATTTACGTATGGGCTTTTTAGATACTTAATTTACTAGTTTATACATTTCTAGATTCTTCTTCTTATTCTTTTAATACTATTTCTCTATTTGAATTAATATCTACATATAATATACATACATGTATAATAAACAGGAATGAATAGAAGATATCTTTTCTCTTATTACAATTTCTAATTCACCATTAATCTTGTTTTATTCAAAATTTTCCTCGAAATGCCATTTTTCTATAATAATTTCACATTATTTCTTGTGATTACAGGTTCGAAGGTCATTGAAGATTCCTGGGCGTAGAAAGGAGAAGCAGAAACTGCCAAGTGGCATCACCGCAGACTACAGTGCCTCATTTTTCGCCTACTTGGACCGCGATCTGTTGGAAAACTCGCAGAATTCAGCAAATTCTGGCGAGAGTTTGCGCGGTGGAAACAATTTGTCGAACAAGACGCACGATGGTTTGACGCAGAGCGACTCCTCGGAGATATCCCTGACTTCTTTGACCATCGCTAGCACAACCTCCACGGTAACGTTGACGGACGTTACCGACTGCACGGGAAAGAACTTGCCACCGTTACCACCGAAACCTCCCAAACGTGGGATTCTGAAAGGATCACGTTTGAACATCAGTGGTATGGCGAACACCTCCGAGGAGAGCGCATTGTCGAACGGTGACGAAGTTAACTACCAAGAGGCTAGTAATTTATTAGTGAGAAACACTTTGCAAAACGAGATGATAGCTTATCAGAATGTACCCACGCATTTGTCGGGATTTGGGAACGCTGTAAATATAGAAGAATCTTGCAGAGGACAAGAGATGCAGACTGGTCCGAGTTTGTGGCAAATCTCACCTCAACGATCTGTTCAACAGAATCAGCAGCAACAGCAACAGTAC
Organism: Hylaeus anthracinus; assembly: GCF_026225885.1. Lineage (NCBI taxonomy): Eukaryota > Metazoa > Arthropoda > Insecta > Hymenoptera > Colletidae > Hylaeus > Hylaeus anthracinus. The sequence continues at coordinate 15,631,110 of NW_026535284.1, read as the reverse complement.
CATCATCATTATCATACTGTACATCATCAGGGTGATACGAAACTTCTGCAGGTTCGTCGATCTTCCTGCTGGATTTTCTTCTCTCTTCTTATTCGAGGAAAACAAATTTTCATGTTGCACATTCGTTGTGCTTCGTGTTAGGATTAAGCAGGCGCTAGGTAATAATGTACACAATGTGGTAGATTAGAGAAGGTATTTATTAGCGATAAAACAAAACGCGGCGAAAAGAACATGCGATGCGATAACTGAAAAAGAAAAAAGAAATGGGTTTGTGAGCAATGCGCATTAGTGTAAGCATTTACATTGGTTACTTCTCGAGCCGTTCGCAAATGTTTAATTGTAATTGTTTCTCGTTTCAGGTAGTAACTAGCGCGAGTCCCTCGGCAGACTCTTTGACCGATACGACGAATTCGAGTTTTGCGACTCCACCCTTCAGCTTGTCGCCAGTAGGGGAATCCCAAGGTTTCTCAAGATGGCGATCGTCAGCGTCGTTCGAGGAACAGGGTGTCGAATTACAACTCCCCGAAATTGTTCCCATCGAACTTCCTGAGCCCAGGGAATTGACGATTCATAGACAACCACCGCCTCGAAACGATTTTGGATTTTCCTTGCGTCGAGTCGTGATCGTCAAACGATCCACGGGCGGCGTTGCGCAAATGAAATCGGTGATTTTTGCAGAACCTGGTTCCTTGGTACAAAACAACAATGACACTGGCTTGTTGCCTGGCGATAGATTGATCGAGGTTAACGGGATCGACGTGGACGATAAATCGCGCGAGGAAATCATAGACTTCATCAAACGATCTGGCACTAGTGTCACTGTACGAGTAAGTTTTACAAGAATGTGTAGTATATATTGATTTCAGGATAATACAGAGTGAGACACTTTTTTTTTCTATCGCTAAAAGTAAGCGAATTATTCAGGTGGCCTATTTTAAATGGCTCACCCTGTATAATATAATACGAAGTATTACATCTGAAGGTCAACATATTAAACATGTTTGAATTTCTTTTGATCAGCTACAATACTATAATAATGAAAATATCACATTCCGTTTAAAAAAACATTGATGATCTTGAAATTCCGGAAAATATGACCTTGAGATCATTTTCATCCAGATAATAATATTGCTCTTCCGGAACTGAACATATTTTTATTTTAATTTTTTATTATTACTGAAACATATTTTATCTGAACAATTCTTGCGTATCGTTCAAATGGAGCGACTAGAGGCTCCAAAGAGCGCTAATTGTATAGATACCTTTGTGCATGCGCGGAACCTGAACGCTCAATACCGTAGCTATAGGAAACGATGCCTGGTCCCAATGTCTGTATACTTCTATTATATCATTTTTTGGGGTGACTAAGAATTAGTGTTGTTTATTTGTACAGGCGAAGAACAATGAGACAAATACGACTCTGCTATGCGTTATATGGTTTTATAGAAAAGTTTGAAATTAAAACATTTATTATTGCGTTAGTATCTGCGTGTCGTATGATTGTTCTTGCTTAAATGCAGAGCCTGGCAGACCGGATCTTGACAAAATGGGAAAATTGCTCAGCTGCAATGATGAAAATTGTTTGGATTTTCTATTAAAATCATACAACGCATGGTATGTTTAAAATGAGCTAAACTGGTTTAAGAAATCTTAAGAACTTGATTTTTGAAAGAAATGTTTTGATTTGCAGGTGCAGCCAGTGGCAGAACTTTCAGAATTATCAAGGCGAAGTGCTACCGATGGACAAGCTGAGCTTGCAGTCACCAATAGCAGTACGCTTTGTCACCGTGGAAATTTGCGGTTTCACGATAATGTGGTAAATATGCTGTGAGCTACTTTATTCCTAATTACAATAACAAGTTTTTTTTTGTATTCTACTTAATTTTATCACTTCGTGATATCATTGTTTCATATGAATAATCAGAGAAATTATTAATAACAACGAGGTTACTTAAGGTTTCATGCAAGAGATTTCAAAAGATAACTTGGACTTGCATAGAATGGTTACCAATATTATCGAGAACATTATTTCTGTTAGGCACGATCGGAAGAGCATCTAGCACAAGAGCAAGAATGGCTAAATTATGAAACAATTTGGTTACTGCATCGAGGTGGGTTTACTCTTGCGACAAAGTATAATTCAGCAGATCCAGATACAGGAAAGCTGAAAATTCGTTTGATCGCTTCTGGTGAGGAACTTCTCGTCGACGAAGAAGACATCGAAAAGGTATAAATGTATTAAATATTAATAAATCCTAGTTAAAAACTATTCTGCTACTTCGTATTGATATCTTTGAATTAAGTTGATATACACAAATGTGATATGATATAAAACTTTGTAGGAAATATACTTGACTAGATAGTTATTTTTGGTCATTTGTTTCCTTCGCAGGCCAATCCGCCACAGTTCGACAAAGTTGAAGATCTCACACGTTTACGGTTTTTGAATGAATCCTCCGTTCTTCACACATTGAGACAACGTTACGCTAGTAATTTAATTCACACTTACGCAGGAGATAGTATGATTATTATCAATCCAGTGGTACCATTGGCAATTTACTCAGAAAAGGCAAGTGATTGAACTTATACAAAGCATAGTAAAACATTTTATAAGTAATTACATGTTATATGAATTATTTGGATTTATTTTATTAAGGTGGCCCTCATGTTCAGGGGATATAAGACTGAAGATATGCCACCGCATATTTACGCAATGGCGCAAACAGCCTATAAAGGAATGTTGGCAACTCGAAGGGACCATTCTTTAGTTTTTCTTGGTCGTAGTGGGTCAGGCAAAACTACAAATTTTAAACACGTACTTCATTACCTTGTATTGGCTGCGGGTACAGTTAATAAGGTAAATAAAAATGTTAGTACTTGAATGCATTACCGACCATGGCTCGCAATTCTAATAATGTACATTAATTACTGTACCTTTATAGATCTTGACTATTGAAAAGCTCAACGCCGTCTTCACAGTCCTGGAAGCTTTTGGAAATTGTAGAACACACATGAACTCGAACGCAACGCGTTTTACACAACTTTTTAGCTTGGACTTTGACCAATCAGGGCAAATAGCTTCAGCCTCTTTACAGGTAATATATGAAATGAGCATTCTAATATAATCTTTATATATTTAACATTAGACTATAATACTATGATTTTGTCACAAAAATTAAACAATTTAAATTATCTACAGCATTCGTTACTACTAGTAAGCGTAGATTCCAAACGACGAAAACGATAATTCGCAAGCAAAGTAACTGCTAGAAAGTAACTTACACTATTTAAATCTTTTCAGACGTTGATCTAATTTTGTATCTCTCATTCGCAAGGTACTACTTTTGGAGAAGTCGAGGATAGGCAAAGGAACAAACGGTGATCCAACTTTCCACGCAATTTATCGTTTGCTAGCAGGTGCTGAAGGTGTCTTGAGAAAGGAATTGCATCTTACCAATTTAGTCGCGGAAAATAATCCGTTCATTACACCCCTTCAGAAGCACGAGGATAAACAACGAGCCATGGTTGAGTTCAATCGGATCGTGGCCGCGTTCAGAATCCTCGGCATTTCTGAGACAGACGAGAAGGTTATTTGGCTGGTGCTCACTAGTATATATCATCTAAGTTGCGCGGGTGCTGTTAAAATTGGTACTAGCTCGCAAAGTCGTTGGCAGTTTGGCAGAGTGGAATGCGCGGAGAAAGCTGCCACGTTGTTGGGTACTACTGTCGAAGAACTGAGTAGAATAGTCTTTTCCTCTAATGGAGGAGGTGCTGGTACACCGAATACTCCAAGACCTGCTCTTCGAACGCCAAGTCCTACAGAGCAAAGTAAAGACTTCGCAGGTCTTGACGCCCTCGAAGCCCTCCTCATCGGACTTTACTCCGAAGCATTCCATTGCATCGCGGCTCTTATCAACAGGTACGTCAATTTTTATTTACAAGATGATGGATCAACCATGAATAGTGATAGTATTATCGTTTGTTTTGTATTTACAGATCCATATCATCCTCTGTGCACACGGTAGCAACTTTGTTGCTCTGCGATTCACCAGGTTTTCAGAATCCTGCCACATGTGGAAGACAAACCGGAGCATGCTTCGAAGACCTTTGCCATAATTATTTACACGAACGCTTGCAACTACTCTTTCATCATACAACACTAGTGGCGCCGAAAGACAGGTGCTTATTTTAATCAAATGGAATGCATTAATACGGTACTGATACATTTTATGTTGTCATAACACGCCACATCACTGCGCTACACGATTATAAACGATTTATTTAGACCCTCATTGAAACTCGGTAGTGAAAGCTTTTCATCTAAATTTAATTCGATTCAATTGTTCTCTTGAGAAACACTAATTATTATTATAATGAGACAACACAAAACTTTTATGTACATACACATACTTTTAAGCCTTTTTTAGTATAAACAAGCTTCTTATGTGTTGTGTTCGTAATATTTGTAACAATTTGATAAGGTAGTGAATTGATATCATTGGTTTACTCTAACCTTAGGTACGTCCAAGAAGGAATCGATGTAGATTATGAAGACGACTGTGACGAACTTGGTATTGGATCGCCTCAAGCTTTGATTTCGCTGTTAGATCGTGGGAGTTCACAAGGTGCCACGATGTTGCGAACTAGTCAAAATGACCTCACTGGAAGTAGGCAAATCGAGCGAAAGGGTCTTTTATGGTTGTTGGACGAAGAAACAGTATGTCCAGGAGGTAGCGATGAGACATTTCTCGATCGACTGTTTTCACATTACGGTGATCGAGGTACGAATAATAATATTTCTTGGTACGAATAGAACTAGGTTTAGATATATTACAGATAAAAGTATACTACTATCGTTTCTGTTTCTTTTTGATTAGATTATCAAATGCTCTTAAGAAAGGCGCCTGGTAACAACCAATTTATTTTACAACATTTGTTGGGTACCAATCCTGTACTCTACACGGCAACGGGATGGCTTAAAGCTACGCGAGAGCACCCTGTCACAAAAAGTGCTATTACGATCCTCCAAGAAAGCATAAGGTACATTACGTCATATAAATTATATTCCTTGAATTGCATATATGATAAATTCAATAACCAACGAGTATTTTCACAACTCCCAATATCTTATTATGATTCCAGAGAAGATGTAAGGAAGTTGTTTATAAGCGCCCGCGGGGCTGGAGTATCTGGAACTTTATGTAGCTCGATGTCTGGCTTGGAAGGTTCTCAATCTTTAAGAAGAGCTTCGAGTATTCGACGAACGTTTACGGCTGTGAAAAGAAAAAACGTCTGTTTGCAAGTGAAATTTACTGTAGTAAGTATACGAGTTCTGGCGACATCGAATATGAGTACGCGATGTACAGAGTGATTCTAATAACAGTGGAATAATCTGTCACTCTTTTATAAGGAAGGATAGAAATAAAAATCAAGTAAACAGTTAATATGCATTTGTAGCATCTAATGTTTGCAGGACGGGCTTGTCGAAACTTTGCGGAGGACTCGAGTCAAGTTCATCCATTGTATATTGCCGCAACACAATTCCGGGTGTACCGATAATAAGAGTTTGTTATCTGTAAAATCAAATCAAAGCGAAGACAACGTCATCAATGTACCTCTTTTGCGTTCACAGGTAAAAATGTTTCGTCTTAATTTCACAAATTTGGTGTTAAATTATTAAGAAAGGTAGCTGTGAAACGTTGCCATCGTATATTAATATTCGTCGAAAGGGTGATCTAGTTTAGACATCGAAGATTTAGGAATGCTTGTAATAAAAGGAATATTCTCTCGATACAGATCCGTGGAAGTCAGATAATCGACGCTGTTCGTCTGCATAAAGTCGGATTTCCTAAGCACATGGCTTTAGGTGAGTTCAGAAGACGATTCGGTTTATTATCAACTGACTTTAACGCACGACCGAGTAGTCCCATAGCCGACGAACGACGTGCCGTGGAGGACATGCTGTTGACCGTTGACATAGATCCTGCTACGTACAGAGTTGGTCAAAGTCAGGTAAGTAAGATTTTATTTTCGCAACTTTGTATCATTTCTTGATGGAAAAGCTGCTTCATTTGCAGTGCTTAGCGACATACATGGTCTGTTCCAAGAGTAATGAAAATATTTTTGTTGGACCAGTCAGAAGGTTCAGACCTTGTATATTACACTTTCAGGAAATATTTCTGACATTCCGTACTCGAAGAAGTTCTTAAGAATTAGAAATTTGAGAATATAATGTCCTTCCTTGACCATCCCAATTGTTAGGTTTTAATCCAGTATAGGACGTATGGAATAAACTAAAACGGAAATAATAAGCACAGTCGGTATATATCAAATATTTGTTACACTCCTTGTTTATTGCAGTTTAATTCCATCGCGGGAAACTTTTGCCAATCTCCCTTCCTGTTTATACATTATGACAAAATCACACCGTAACTAGAAAGCTTTGCAGCTGCTGTATAGGTGTATTTGAATATACGTATATTCGTTATTTATAACGTCTAGCCTGCGGGTATTCATGCAAATTAATACTTTCACAGATACAAAAGAAGAATTGAGATAAAAGTATGTCTTGCTTCCTAAACGTTGTAACATCTATATTATTATTGATATTTTACATATCAATAAATAATTAGTATCTTCCACAATTATCCAAATTTGTTCCATAGCAAGAACACGTGAGCACAGACACACACACGCACACAAACTCGGCTCAACCCACTATGATCTTAAATAAAGGGAGACAGTTCCTGCCATGTCCACGCGATAGACTATGAATCTAGGTTTGAACTGGACTGCTTGAAGCGACAGTGGATAATATTGATAACAGGTGCGAACAACGACAACACTTCCAGGAATGTAAGATGTTTGATTGTGAAAGTACAAAGAAGCGAATATCTCTCGCAAAAGGAGTGAGACGCGTTTGTGACTTTCTCGTGGCCTACATAGAAATCGTTGCACTCTTGACAGTCTTTTCTTCGATGTTCCCCGAGGCCCCATCACGTCGAAAGTGTTTCACTTTACATGTATTTCTTTCTTTCTTTCGGATTTTTTTTTTTTACATTCTGACCTATAAGGAGGAAAAGGATTTTTATTCGAAAATTGAGCTTTCGCAGGTACGCGGCGCAGGGCGTTTGGATCACGCTCTGAGCAGTGTTTCGCTAAAATAAAACTTTGTTTTCAAGTTAAATTTTATACATAGAATGAGCCTATCAATGTGTAACTATGTATGCGTTAAAACAAGTCATTGACATCAAACTTATTACGTTGCATTTGAAATTCTAGTCCTTTTTCTTAACGATCGTAGCTTCTGCGATATTATGTACTTAATATTAATTTAGATGTATTTAAAAAAAAAACTGTAAAACTCGTTTTGCAAAAACAGCAAAGATCGTTAAACTTTGCGCATTATTGCTCGCTGGAATCGTGTCGTCGAAACATGTTTATTTCGCGGCGAGAACTCGCTTAAACGAGCAGAATGTACTCGCGAATGTTCTTTATTCATAACGTAATTATTAATTGCTCTCTTTTCTCCGTTTCCTCGTCGCCGACTTTTTCTTCTTTCTCTGCTCACGCATACACGCATACACGCATACACACGCGCGCGCGACGCACATGACTTCCTCCCTCCTATTCGTAACTCCCACTACTTTGTTTCTCCTTCCTCGTGCTCCTGACGTTTCCCTCCCGGGCCCCCTTTCTTCCTCTTTTCCTCTTCTTTTCTCTGGTGACCATAAAACGTACGACCACTTTTACATAGCTTTTACGGTACTTAGTCGTGGCTCGTTCGTCGTCGAAGAAGACGTCGAGAAACACGTCCGCAACAGAACTCGCGAGAAGTGTGCAGCGAAAAACGCACGATAGATAATCGTTGATCGGTAATAAGGGCGAGAGAAGCGATCGAAGAAAAATGCCAGTGCGAATCAGTGCGAGGAAGAAGACGGGAAACGGACCTCTGTCGATCGAGCAAAGTGTCGGGATCTCGATATAGTCTTGAAGAGAAAAGAAAGCAATTTAAAAAAAAAAAAAAGAAGAAGAAGAAGAAGTAGCGTTTCGAAGGGCGTAATCGCTCGAGTGATTTCCACTGTACGAAAGAAACGTATGTTGATGTAGTTTAAGTGTGTCGCTTTCACGATGAAGCGAGAACCGATGTACGCGTGAAGAAATATTGTAATGAACTTTTTATCATCGGAGTGCTTTGCTAATTGTGGGAGAATAGTTTAATTAGAGGTGGATTTTGGTAATTATTCGTTAGAGACATAAGGATAAGAATTTTATTACTGGAGTGCATCGGTAATTCCACGAGAATAATTATAAGGTGAACCAAAAGTTCGTGCGTTCTTTTTTTTACGTTTCAATTTGCGCAAATTTGTTTGAAGTCGGTACAATCACTTTATATGCAAGTGTCGTATACCATTTTTTGTATATGTATGTTGATCGTATAATGTTTTTTTCGTTTTAGTAAAATCATGGAAAATTTCGAGACTCGAGTAATTTTACGTCGGCGTGTACCACCGGTGGCTCGCGGTTGAGTCCCAACATCGAGCGGCGTGTACCACCGGTGGCTCATGCTCGCGTGTCTATCAGATGGCGCGTACCACCGGGCCGTCCCATGGCGAGGAACACAAATAGCAGCGGCGCGACGAAGATATTCCATGATTTCACTAAAACGAAAAGAAAAAGATTAAACGATCCGCACTGTACGGTTAATCTTGATAAGAAATCGTGAAAACAAAATTCCAATGAATTTCCTTACAAAAGTGTTTTGCTAATTATAGGAGAATAATGAAATTATGGATGGATAAGGTGTCGGGAATTGCCATAAATAAGCCAAGACGAAATTAAAGCGGAAACAGCGATGCCTTCGGTTTGATCTCCGTAAAGAGATCCTCCGTAAGCGAATTCTCAGCCTGATCGTTGATCCTAAGAAGCTGGTCCTACCTCAAAATGTTGGAGAACGCGACCAAGTGGTCCAATAGCGGTTCACGCCTAGTCAAAGCCCGCAGCAGTCCCAACGTGTGGAAGATGCCCCTGTCGACGCCGAGGAAGCAAGACTCCTCCGAGCAGAATGGCTCTACCATGACGAAATCCGTCAGGAACGGAAAAATTCCAGCCGCGTCGAAGAAGCCTGCCAAGCCTTCGAACGACAACTACAATGGTCGCGCGAGCATTTCCGTCGGTTACGCAAAGCCGCCGCGCTCTTCCTCTTTGGGCAAGACGTCGCCGGCTCACGCGGAGCCAGTAAAACAGTCGTCGACGACGAAGAAGCCGCTCTCGAAGGCTACTTCGTCGCCGTCCTGCGTGATCCTCGACGACAGAAGCCTGTTGAAGAAGAGACTCTCGTACACTCCAGCGAAGCCACCGAAGAAGCCGGAAACTTTAAGGAAAAAGCTCGGTCTGGACCATTCCGCGAGCCTTGGGTACGTTTCCCTAGGCTCGGAGTCGCCGAGGACAAACGCGTGTCTCTCCGCGGAAGCCAAGAGGGAAACGAAACGCGATTTTCCGCGCAGGAAACCCATGAACCGGTCTGCCAGTTTGTGGAGCATCCAAACTCTTTCGAAGAACGAGAACTCGGTTAAGGAGAACTTGACGTCGTCGAGACCAAGCAAGATCCCTCTTCTGGCGCACCGAAACGCTCGCGTGGGTCGATCTCTAGCCGATCTATCGCAGGTAGATCGCGCGGTAGAGGCGACCGCTAGGACGCCGGCATTGGGCAACGTCGATCTTGACCTATCGGTGGAGGAACGTATCTACGAGAACTGTATCGAGGCGTTCGATTCTGCGTCGGCGGAAGGTCATCGAAAGACCGTTCGACTGTCGAGCAGCAATTTCGAGGAGCGAGTCGCACGGCTCATGGCGCAGTTGGACGACGACGATGACGACGACGACGACGACGACGACGACGACGACGCCGAGGACGACGAGGAGGAGCCTGTAACGGTGTCCAACGACTGCGTGGACGCTGCATCGGGGAACGGTAAAATTAGCTCGTGCGATATTCAGGATACTCTAAGGAGGAACCTCGATTCGGTTCAGGCTGAGATCAAAGCTCCAATTGTCGCAAAGGATTCGAGAAAGAGCAAGGAAGCGTCGAATCAAATTCAGGAGCTTAAGAAGAATTGGGAGAGATCAGAGACTCTCCGAGATTCTAAGAAAAATAGCGAGTCCGAGGAAAGGTTCAGACTCGATCGACAAAGGGAGAAGGACGTCAGACAAACGTCCAAGAGCAAGCACTCTGCGGGCAAGGTAGCCAAGGAGATCGAGAACCTAGTGAACTTCTTCAACTGCAAGAACGCCAAGGTGGCGAACTGCAAGGATCGCTGGACCAGGTCCCAATCGACGGACGAAGCCGTTACGAGCTTGAAGAAGAACTTGGACATCAAGAGCATGAACGGTTACAACGGATACGTGTCCGATGGGAACTGCTCGGAGGACAGCGGGCACATGAGCAACGAAAACGAAGCCGAGTGGAAGGAGAGCGTTCAAAACGAGGCCAAACGATCGGATAAAGAAGATGGTTTTTTCGAGCGGAACAAACTAGCCGTTAACGACGCGTTCAATTCTGTGATCGTGGATAGACTGGAGCCAGAAAAGGAAACGGTTACCGTTACCGGCAGCGTGTCAGCCTCGAGTGGAGCGAGCAGTATCGACAGTTGCAAAGGAGAAAATGCGAAACTTGTTGCTGTCGGTCCATATAACAATGAACGACAGGTCTGTCTCTTAAGAAAAGATAAGTTAAGAGGATAGGGTAGCCTGCGGACGATTCGATAGTTGCACAAATGTTACAGCCGATTCTCGCGGTGCACAAAATTGCGACAGGCCTCCTAGAACACGATAACGGTTTTCGTATAACAGTTTCGTGCACGTGGGACGCACGCAGGTGCTCACGAAAATTAATTACGGGAGGTATAATCGGCGACAGAGTGGCTGCTTACGTTGTACGAGCTGACTGTATTTATTAGGATTTTTTTTTAGCCTTTGATAATCATTCATCTGATCCAGATCTGATATGAAATTTCAATCTTGACCTAACATTGTAATGAAAGACCTGTTCCAAACTTGATATGAAATTTAAGACGAACTGCGCATTCTAATGGTAGATGTAACCATGGCCTAGATGTAATCCTGACGAAATTTAAGTTCAGACCTTACATTTAAATAGCAAACCTAACTCAGACCTGATATGAAATTTAAGTCAATTTAACCATAAACAGGTTTTTGTCTGATTTCTCCTGTATTATCAGATGCAAAATTTTGAAGAAAAAAAAGTCTGAGATGTAAGATAAAGAGAGACGTATTTCAGAATATTTCAGATTTTTCAATTAAAATCTATATCGTTTGTATTTAATTCATTTCGAAAATGTATTCAAAATAGCTTGCCATTACAAAATTATTATTATATTAACGAAAACAAACAACAGACCTGACATAACACTTCCATCTTTAATTATCTAATTGCTCCATACAAAGAACATCTTCCTGTACACTCTTTCTTTCCACTTCATTCACCTGTTTTAATCTATTACTTCTACGAACAGCTAAGAAAATTACAGTAAATTCTTCGAGTACCGGTAGTGGCCACCATAATTCTTGATCAAAAGATCCAAAAAAATGTTCAGAAATTACATCCAAATCTTATTACATTCGTAAAATCGTATTTCTTTAAAATTTTTATTTTTTAGAAACTGCATTCGTGGTTTACAGGTGCACCGTTGCATTTGCGTTAAAAAGAAGGTCATGGGCAGTTGGCACATACGGCAGCATTCAACTTTCTCTTTTACTATTTTTCTTTATGCTCAATTTAAGTACCAATACAAGCCATCGCGCGGTTGCGTCGCTTGCCATGGTATATTTTTGTATATCTAGGACTTTAATTAATCCAAATAGAATTCATTTTGTAAGCAGTTTTATTCGGTTACATTAAAATTTTCGGGAAAACATCAACTTTACTAAATGTAAACTTAAAATATTATTGTAGACTTGTTGATGGCCACTTGTTAGATCTATTTCTTGGACTGCATCCTCGTAAGGTTCATAACTACGATAGAATAGAGAATATTAGTACCAATTATCCTAGATATTCGTTTCTAAAAAATTAATTCTATGCTTATTGTTTTCAGATATTTTTCAGATCGGGGACTCTAGAACGATTCGAGGCTCAAAGAGATGAGAAGCTAACTGGACATATTATTCTTCTTCAAGCAAGATGTAGGGGTTATCTGGCACGTCGTAAACTCAACACTTTGAAAGTATGTCACGACATCTTCCGTCTGTAAAAGTGCACCTTCACTTCCGAGACAGCACTGATATCTTCGCTCATTCCAACAAATTCCCATATATTTTCTTTATTTACACATGTACCTCGTATTAGTATACTATAATTTAATCGATATATAAGTAATAGTTATATAAATTATGTTCATGCATGGTAATTGATTTGCTGAATAGTATTAAGGAATTGGATCACTGTTGTAAGGAGAAAGTAGACTCCATGATTGCGAGAGCAACATTCGTTTATATTTTGATTCATTGTCAGGGCATGCCTGTTTATTTTATTTTTAATTTCTCTATGGAATAATATTATATTCTCGATTTCCTCTCTTAAAGAGTGCTACAATAATTATACTTTACTTTCGTTTAACTCAACTGTTTTTTATCTTACTTTATTCAAATACAATTCATGTTTCGATTTATATTGTTTTAGTTGCAAGACCTTGCAGTTAGATGCATACAGAGGAACATCAGAAAATGGATGTCTGTAAGAGAATGGGCATGGTGGAGATTATATATAAAAGTTGCACCTTTACTGAACGTTCATCGGACCGAAGATCAATTGAAGGCAAAAACGGTGAGAATATAAATTTGGATTTAATACTCGTTGATCATCGACTTTTCTGAAAAGAAGTTACGCTGAATATTATTTGACTAATTTGGAAAAGAAAATAGACAAAAATGATCAAAAAAAAATTTGAGTTAGACAGTACGATAAACATGTGAAACTTAACTATATAAATTTGATTGTTCCTGTTCCAAGAATCATTTTACATAATAAAATATTATTTAACGTAGTTTTTTCAATTGATGTAATCGATGATTAATAAGATGTTTTTACGAATAGGAAGAACTGGAGATTCTCCGAGCCAAGGTCGAAAGGCTGGAACAGGAACGCAATCACCTAAAACGTGACAACGACATACTGGAAGCTAAGGTATAAAAAAAAATTGTTTCTTGGATCGATGCTTTCCAAGTAACTACTAACAATGCATATATCGTGCAACTAGATTAACTATAGTAGAGGAAGCGTGCTGCATCTTTGTGGCGCTATGTATATCTAATCAAGGAACAAGCTGTTACATACACTCATTACCCAATATATCTAATTATATAAAATTAAAATTGGTAATGAATTACCAAATCGATAAATCATTGACTAATCTGACTTTAATTACATCTAATAATATATTCTTTTAATACGAACATTATCGACATTATTAATTGTTTACGTCTTCTTGCTATAGATAGTCGAATAGAAGTTACAGTAATGGTCATCTCTTCTTGACGTTACTTTTTACTTCTCATCTCGCCTCGTTCACCAGCTTACCACCTACCAACTTTTTAAATGGTTTCATCGATTCTCTGTTTTTCGTTCAGTTAGATTTCCCGTTTCCTCTCTCTTTCTCTTGTCTTCTGCTCACCGAGATTTTTCTCCCGGACATTGCAGAACATTTGGCGCGTGCCCAAAATTGTAGCTAGATCTCGTACTCCCTCGTACTCCTCTTCATTCGTTCTTCCGTCTCCTTCGTTCTCTGTTTCACTTAGAATAACTCGGAGGTGATCGTCGTCTTTTCTAACAGACGCAACCGGCTCGCCTAATCGGATGACCTAAGGAGAAACAGTTGCTCCGCGACTCCCTCTCGATACGGGCGTTGCCGTTTGATGTTACGCAATTAAAATCATTTGAAATGCCGACGATAGACGAATTCGCCACAGAACCTTCTAAATGATCCCGTCGATTATACCGTGTTAAAAGGAACTCGGAGTTTGTATCAGTGGGTAACATAGTCACAATTAGATTACTTTGGGAGAGAAAACATGCTAGAATGCCGTCTGTGCCAGTAATGTACACAAACGCGACGACCTCCTCGTCGAACGACACGCTACAGAGCTTCGAAGAGTCGTTATCGCGCAGCCCACTAGATGATAAAGGCGGTAACTCCAGTGAAGCGATGATCGACTACTCATCGAGACCTATAGAGACGGCTAACTTAATGAAGAGACCGCCGCTACCGCCGTGCATCATAAAGAGACCAGCCAGCAGAGGATACGCGATGGGCTCGAGCTTAATAAGAAGTCCATCGCCCTGCAGTCTATCGTCAAGTCTCTCTCACCGCTCCAAGTCCTTATCTATCGTATCTGCAAAACCCCACATGAGACAGGATTTCTCATCAAATTTCTCTATTCCTCCTAGAAGAATGTACCCCATAGAAAATTCTCTCACGCCGAATGTAATGGAGGATGCGTCCAAAGAACAAGCTCCTGTCGTTTTCGATGCCAGTCTGAATTTCGTTTTGGGCTGCGAGAAACAGAGAGTCAGACAACACTTCAGGCCCACAGCTTCTCATCTGGAACCGACAACTGCCTCTTCGGACTTATCTTTAAAGATTTCTCAGTTCTTGAAGAAAACGGATCACATAATGGACGAATGGCGAAGCCTTGGACACAAGGACGACATGGATAACGACCTGAGTTTGCAGTCCATGCGACCAACGAACAACAGATACAAAAATGTCATGGGTAGAAGTCAAAGCGCTACGAATATCATGATACGTGGGTTCCAATATTACAGTAGATCCAACAGTGTCGCGAAAAGTTGTTCCAGGGGTTCCTTGTCGCGCGCTTCAGAAGACAGAACTATGTCCGATAGCATTGATCAGGAGGTATATATTAGGTTGGTGCAAAAATGATTTTGCTATCAAATTTGGAGTAAAATATACTATTATATATGATATTAAGTAACAAACTGGAACGATACAAAAAGCAAAATTACTTTTGCACCAACCTAGTTTCATGGCCAGGATACTCGCTACACTCGTTCACTATACTTCGTAAATGGCGCTCTTGTATTAGAATTGACTGATAACTTATTCTATAATAAGTACTTTTTCGATATGCTATCGCTGCTTTAACAGTTTGCATTTTAAGTATACATATAATTGGAAATATCTACGCAAAGGAAATAACTGTTGCAGATAACTATGACGATTGAAAAATCGTCTAAAAAGCACAATTGCGTTCAATCAGCTATTCGATTTACTTGTGTACGACATTGCACGTGAATCGAATATTTGAAATAGTTTTTTTTTGTCTGTAATTCCAGCTAAGCGAGATATCCGCCGACTTTGCAGAAGAACATTCGACTTCGACGTTGGCAGCGGAGAGAATCAACGCGGAGACGTCTGAACGTTTACGGCTCGAGAGAGAACTTCAAGATGTGACTGTTGCTCATAAGAATCTTCAACAGGCAACCGAACGTTTGGAAATGGAGCTCCTGTACGCAAGAGCCGCCGATTTAAACGGAGTCGCGTCCGACGTTGAGGAGGGCGAGGATGGAGGGGTTTATAAACAGAGGTACGAGCATGCTGTGAGGGAACTTGAATTCACTAAACGAAAAATGACCCAACAGCATGAGGATGACCTCGAACAACTAGTCGGGCTTAAGAAACAATTGGAGAAAAAGGTATCTATGTTGAAAATAAAACATATTGTTCGTTTAAAGTAATGTGGTGAACAGAAATGATTTTGCACCTTGTCCACGTGAGAATGTTTCAATTTGACGTTGTTCATGATTCAGTTAGCCGATGCCTATGAGGAGGTTGAAGAACAACGTCAGGTCGTTGGACAATGGAAGAGACGTGTACAAAAACTGAACGGAGAAATGCACGACCTAAGACTTTTATTAGAAGAACAAACAACCAGAAACAATCTTTTAGAGAAAAAGCAACGCAAGTACGTGACCTGTACAATTTGTATAGCACTTCTTATACATACTTTTTGCTATAAACGATAACAGGATCGGTCAAACGTCGAGACATTCTCTGATACGTCTTGTTGATGTTTGGGCCGATCGACTTACCGCGTCTCTAACACGACATTGTAAACCAAGAGGTTAACGTTTGATCGTCTTCTTTGTGTACCATGCACTATAATGTAATACTGTTTGTTAGTGATAAACCGAGTGTATTTGGAATCGATCACAAAACTCTCTGACTTTATTTTTCATAATTTGATTTAACATAGTGATAGTTTTTTTTTCCCCTTATTTTTTAAGTAAGGGGAACATGATCGTTTATTAAAGTCGTCAGCGATTTTCCTCCGTATATTATTGAAAGGAATTTCTCATTTTACCCATCGACAACAAATGTTTCTGACAATTTGCCAAGCTGCCAACATCGCTAACATTCTGCAACGTAAAGGTTTAGTCGAGCGTTCGGTGACAGAAATGGCTCCAAAAATATCCACGATTGTCTCGAAACTAGAACATTATTGTTTCTAAAAGACAATAACAATTTTTCGTTGTTATAATACACTTAGTTGTAAATCGTTCAAACATCATAAGTTTTATAGCTTGTAAATTTATTTAACCAGGTTTGATTCGGAAACACAGAATCTACTGAACGATCTTCGACAAGAAAAAGCGCAACGCGAGAGGGTGGCTAGAGAAAAAGAGATTGCAATCGCAGAGAAGTTCACCATAGAGCAGAATCTGAGTGTAAGTGTACTTCCTTATTTAATGCTTCATTGAAATGAACATTCACGCATTTTATCTACACGTTTTTTTTTTTCGTATTCGTTATTTTCGAATGCAGGATGCGAGGCTAGAGATTGAGTTGAAGGAAGAAAGATTGCGAACGTTGAGCCAAGAACTCGAAGAGCTGACTTTTGGCGGCAAGACAGAAGAGGAAGTAGCGCATTTGAAGAAAGCCAAGCACGAATTGGAGAAAAGAGTGAAAGATCAAGAAGAGGAACTGGACGACCTCGCTGGCCAAGTACAACTTCTCGAGCAAGCGAAGTTGAGACTTGAAATGAGCATCGAGCAACAGCGTAAGGAAATGCGCAAAGAAATGCAGTTGCGGGACGAAGAATTAGAAGACGTACGGGGCTCTGCGCTTAAGAAAGTTAAAGCTCTAGAATCACAGTTGGAAAACGAGCACGAGGAGAGGACAATTCTGCTTCGCGAGAAACACGAATTGGAACGTCGCTTGGTGGCTATCGAAGAACAGGATAGAACTGAGCGTGCTATAGAAGCTGAAACCATGCACAGGTATGTTGGTTTGAATTAAGAGAGTACGATAGCGAATGCTTTACCCTGTATATGTATCTTGGTGAAATGGGATGGTTTGTCTATTGGTCAGGTTGAAGAGAGATCTAAAGAGGACGAAAGCGCTCCTCAGAGATGCTCAAACGATGCTCGAGAGATCTAAAGGAGAGTCGACGGGCAAGGCAGCGTTACGGCAATTGAAGAATCAGTTGGAGGATGCTGAGTGTGCTAGAGCAGTTGCGATAAAGGCGAAACAGGCGTTGGAGTTGGAATTAAATGAGATACAAGCCTCACTCGACGAAGCGCTACGGCAACGTTCCGAGGTGGAGGAGCGCGCTAGTATAGCCAATCGTGAGCGAACCGAATTACTCTCTCAACTGGAAGAAAACGAAGAAGAGCTCGCAGAAGTAAACATTTTATTCAATTACTTAGACATGTTGGATATTACATAGCGAAGCTTACATAACTTTTGTTAATGTGTCCTGGCAGGTTTTAAAGAAGTATCGAGCAGCGGTTCAACAAGTATCTACGGAACAGGGACAGTTACAAGAGGCGCAAATACAAATCACCGCTCTGGAGACGGAGAAGTCCTCGTTGAAAGATCAACTTTTGGAACTGACTCAACGACTAGAGTCCGTGGAGCAACTCGGGGATCCTACGGCAAATAGCCTCGTCACGAGACGATTGGAATTTCGCACCAAAGAACTTGAAAGTAAACTTGAACTGGAACAAACGACAAGAGCACGTTTGGAAGTAAGTTACTTTGTATTTGTCTCAATTATTCCTTATCTAGATCTCTGTTTCCTACGATATCCCTGTTGAGTATGTCTAGAATTCTGTACACTCTATTTCGTTACAGACTCAAATAGCAAGATTGAAAGAAAACGTTGAGAAGCTGCAAATTGAATCGGCATTGCTGAGAACGAAGGAACAGACTGCCCAAGACGCTGCAAGAAGATTGCAAAAGTCGTTGCGCGAAGCGAGAGAAGAAGTGAACTCTGCAGTGGCGCGTGAACAAGAGGCTACGCGAGCTCACCGCGAATTGGAGAAGTCTCTCGAGGCTGCAGAAGCGGAGACCAAAATCGCCAGAGATGACCTCCGATTGGCGCTTCAAAGAATCGACGACTTGCAAAGCGCTATTCAGGGTGAACTCGATTTGGATTGCAGCGAAGAAGCAACGACCGAAAACAGCGATAGGTAATATTCTAGGTTATGCAAACATTGTACGCATAAGTACACTTGCTTCTGAAACTGTTAAACTGTTGATTGTTGTGTGACACAATTTAAAAAAATTTACTAAATTAAATTACTATTGTTAAAGTGTCATTTTATTTATGCATGTCTTACTTTTGCTTATTCCCAGCGATTGATCGGAATCAGCGTAGGATCTCCAGTCCGATGAAAGCAGGAACGAAGAACCAACTGCTGTACGCATAGCCGAGGATCTCCTTGACAAGCCATTGTTTGTCATCAAATGACACGTTCACTGCCCCAATAGTCAGAGATTGGTGTCGCTCGTGGGACTTGGAAATCCATAATCTTTGCGTCATTGCTCACCTCACTCGTACACGAATCAAAAACTGAGAGATGGCCTGACATTCGTATAGATGAGGGAACAATGAACGTATTAAGTTAAAGAAATGATAAAACATGCGTGCGCAGTAAATCAAGCACGAAGAATGCTATAAACAAACATGCTAATTCGGAATAGGCAGGCTTAGTTTCTCATCGTCAATGTCGTCACGACTGTTCATCGATGTCAAAGTATTATTTTCACAGTAACAAATCAAAATTGAAGGCTGAAAATCAAATAACGAACTATACACCCTTTACAAATGCGTACGATTAATAGTAATAATATTCTAAGACACCGACAGAAGCAACGAGCAGTTATCAACACTTCTTAGATGAATTTACTTGTAGCTCTTTTGCTTGTGGTAACGACGACGAAGTTTACAAATGCTAATTATAATTTACAGACAACGTCAATGTCAATATCGTGGCTCTTGGTATATTGCTTATCGATACGCGTTTTGGTGCTACTTCATCCAACGGTAGTTCTCGTCGACGATGTCGTTGTCTTAGTCTTCCAAGGAAATCGAGCTATCGGATGCTGTAGCGTCGGAGCGTACACGTTTGTACGTTCGATAACTGCATCGCCTTTCCAATAACATTGTATAATAGCATGAAGTTTATGCGCGAAACGTAAACGGAAATCGAAATACAGCCTTACTTCTCCATAAATAAGCGGAACAAAAAACATATTTCACTTTGCTACGTAACTACCCAACGACGTTGATTACCGTTTACAATTTATATTATAAAATACGATCTACGATTTGATTCTTCAGTTTCTTCTAAGGATATTCGTGTAACTTATTGCTTTGTAAAATGCAGATATCTTATTTAATTAATTCTGTTCTCGTTTTCTGTTTTCACACCCCGAAAATCATGATTTTCTGGTTAAGTCGTGACGTTCTTGAATCTTTTATATAAATACTGAGGCTTAAACCAGAACTATTAATCTGATTACCAACGCCTAATCACGATCCATTTCCTTCAAAAACAGGAAAGAAGTACAGGATTTGGTCGAAGAAATTCTCAAAGGGATGTCCCCTTTCACTTCTGATTATTTTTGGACTTTACGACGGATATTGTGGTTTGTAATGGAACCACTGTATCCTGTAAAGTCTTCTATAAATCAGACGTCGAACGTATTGTTTCCTAAGACGGTTGTCAGCAGCGGTGGTTTAAACAGCCAACAGTTTGCTAGATACTATTACTATTAGTACGTCACAGTATAGTACTTCGTGAAACATCTACAAGTGAAGAACTTTAGATCATTGTTAATTTTACTTTTTTTTCTATTATACATTAACATTTCTATTATATTAAAAAAAAAACTATCAATTAATATGGCAACCGATAAGTCGCGTATTTTGTATCTCTTCGATCGACCTTCCGAGCCGGTTTACGTGCCCAAAGGAGACAAAAAAGTCGCTTTTGATATACCACCTGATTACTTGGTAAGTTCTCTTCTTTATTAATATCGTATATATTATTATACAATATATTATTATACAAAAATTATGTAGTATCTTATTTGATAGCATATTAATATCTTCGAATCAACGCTTCGAATTAATTTGTTTTCTGTCTGTGGTATGTGTAGCCTGACAAGTATCGTCCCGTTGCAACCGAAGTATTCAACCGCTTCGGCGAGGATGCAGATTCAAAACTCCAAGTGAAGCAAATCACTCTTCCAGATCTTAGCGGACCTATGCAGCTGGGACGTCGAGAACCATTTTCGCTATTCATTCCTGCGCATCGAAAAATTGCTGCTCAACTTATAGACATTTTCATGGGTACGTGTATATCATAATTTCAAGGGGTTTACACCCAGAAGCTATTAATTACTAAACTGTCGTTTGCATGCATTTATGGCACACTTATTCTTTTATATGTATGAGTACACATGCCTTTTCTATTAATTACTTATGTTTCATGTTGCAGGAATGAGGACATACGAGGACTTCTTATCCGTTGCTGTTTACTGCCGTGATCGTTTGAATCCAAATATGTTCATTTACGCACTTTCTGTAGCAATATTGCATCGTCCTGATACAAAGGATCTACCGGTACCACCGTTGACCGAGATATTTCCAGATAAATACCTCGATGGTGCTATTTTTTCGAGGGCTAGGGAGGAAGCCAATGTTGTTCCCGCTGGTTCAAGGGTATACAAATAGTTCTCACTAATTTGAGCAAATAGAATATTTTAAGGGTTACTTTATAATTCTATATCTTTTTTGCGTGTAGATACCAATCGACATCCCAAGAGATTACACCGCATCGGATCTCGATATGGAACATCGTGTCGCGTACTGGAGGGAAGACATTGGGATCAATCTCCATCACTGGCACTGGCACTTGGTCTACCCATTCGAAGGACAGAGAGTAATTGTAAACAAAGATCGACGTGGAGAGCTATTTTATTACATGCATGAGCAAATTATGGCTAGGTAACCATTCTATTTAATAATTTTATCAGCGAATATACGAATGAATATCATCTGTACTTCATCTATTATGCCTTTAGATACAACTGTGAACGTTTGTGCAATCGACTGGGACGTGTAAAGCGCTTCGTCGATTGGCGCGAGCCAATCCCTGAGGGTTACTTCCCAAAATTAGATTCCATGGTTGCTGGACGTACATGGCCAGCTCGTCCAAGTGGCGCTGTTCTCAAGGATATCGATCGACCAGTGGATCAATTGGATTTCGACATTCAGGATTTGGAAAGATGGAGGGATCGTATTTATGAAACGATTCATACAGGATCTGTAATCAACACGAGAGGGGAAAGGATACCGTTAACAGAAAAAGATGGAATCGACATACTAGGAAATATAATGGAGGCCAGCATCCTGTCTCCTAATCCAAACGTTTACGGCGACCTTCATAACTTGGGTCACGTTGCTATTTCTTATTGTCACGATCCAGATCATCGTTACTTGGTGGGTATACATAATTGTTGTACCTATAGAGCATTTTTAAAAAGATTCTTTGATTCTTCTTAGGAGAGGTTTGGTATCATGGGTGATTCTGCGACTGCTATGAGAGATCCAATATTCTATAGATGGCATGCTTTTGTTGACGATGTTTTCCAAGAATATAAAAATACTCTGCCTGACTACAGCGTGCAACAGGTAAACATACACTTTATTAGAATGTATAACAAATATACAAAGCTGTTTATTCTGAGATTATTAAGAATAACCAACAGATTTTTCTTTTCATATAAAAAGAATAAATAAAATAATGTAAAATACTAAAATGTTTCTTTTCTCACAGTTGGACTTTCCGGGCATTGAAATAGGGGATGTCAGATTGACAACAAATCAACAGCGCAACGTATTGAACACTTTCTGGACCCAGAGCGTCGTCGATCTGTCTCGTGGACTTGATTTCACGCCACGTGGCCCAGTGCTTGCTAGATTCACTCATTTGAACCATGCCGACTTTACGTATACAATTGTTGTCAACAATCGCAACAGTGCGGTACGAAGAGGCACTGTCCGTATTTTCATTGCTCCTAGGGAAGACGAGCGTGGACTTCCTTTTATGTTTAAACAACAAAAGAATTTGATGATCGAAATGGATAAATTCACCGTGTCGCGTATGTTTCCAATAATATTATTTTTGCAACCTTACTTTTTTGACCTGATTTAAACCTGATTTTTTTTAATTATTCAATTTTTTAACACGTACTCATATTACAAAATTTTGTTTAATATTTTTCCTCGTCTTGCTCCAGTTCGTCCAGGACAAAATACAATTGAACGCAAGTCAACGGAATCCTCTGTAACTATACCATTCGAGAGAACCTTCCGGAATTTAGACGACAGTAGACCGATTAGTGGTGATTCTCTGGAACAATTCAATTTCTGTGGATGTGGTTGGCCGCATCATATGTTAGTACCTAAAGGAAACAAAGAAGGCTACCCGATGGATCTTTTTGTTATGGTCTCTGATTACAATAGCGACGCTGTGAGTAAATGTTTAATTAATTTGACACTTGCAATACTAATAAACTACATATAGATTTATATCAGATTATAAATTTAATTTGCAATAACTCTTGATAGTACAATTGCATGTATTTGAAGTAAGATGTTTACAGTGCAATTTAATGCTTAGGTTCAACAAGACGAGTCATCCTCTTGTAAGGATGCCGTGAGCTACTGCGGGTTGAGAGATAAAAAATACCCAGATGCTCGATCCATGGGATTCCCTTTCGACCGTCAACCCCGTGCAGGTGTTGAAACTCTGGCACAGTTTCTCACTGGAAATATGGCAGTCACGGAAATCAGCGTCAGATTTACGGATAACGTTGTGCCTAGATCTAGATCTGGAAGCATGGGAAATACGTTAGTATTTTCTTAAATTGTGCTCGTGGATTACACATATTCATCATCTTATGTTACGTATTTATCAAGGAATTTTATCAGGGCCCTTTTATGCAACGATAACATTTAGCTTTCTTAAAATTTCAATTATTATAGATTAAGAAAGGAGATGGAGTCGTGACAGTTAAATGATGTAAAAGAAAATAGATTATATATATATATGCAATAAAAGAAAAATAAAAAATATTTGGTGGGAACTATTGTCACTATTAACTTGAGCGTTTTACCACCGATGGCGCCACTAAATGATTCTAAGGAACCAGTGGCGCCATCTTACAGAAATGGTGGGAACTATTATTGTCACTATAAACTTGAGCGTTTTACCACCGATGGCGCCACTAAATGATTCTAAGGAACCAGTGGCGCCATCTTACAGAAATGGTAGGAACTATTATTGTCACTATAAACTTGAGCGTTTTACCACCGATGGCGCCACTAAATGATTCTAAGGAACCAGTGGCGCCATCTTACAGAAATGGTGGGAACTATTGTCACTATAAACTTGAGCGTTTTGCCACCGATGGCGCCACTGCTGTTACTAAAACCCGCTCACTGAGCGGCTTAGTGAGCGGTGACCTTTCTGGATCAAGCTCTTGTGGAAGGATAAAAAAAAATGTACAGGTAAGTAAAAAATACGTATATTTTCAAGGCAACATTTTCAAAGTTATGATACAAGATCTGACTAATCTGCTTGCTACATGGCTAAAGAAAGAAGTGAACCAGGTAAAGAAGAATGACGTGGAATGATGGTAGTTCTTGCATAAATTGAAGAATGATACTAAATTGATAAGAATTTACTGGACATGGCACTGACGAATTCTGAAGTGGATCTGACTGATTATAAGTGAAATGGGCTTGATAAATCTGAGCTTGGCGAGTGATGTAAACATGAGAGGGAACTGAATGTTTAGGATTATTAAAATACTGCTACAATGAAACTCGAAATATGTAGTTACGATGGAGTTTCGTTGTAAAGGCCCATATCCGCTCTAAATAAAATATTCATTATTTCCCGTTGAATCGCAGTTTGGACATCGGGAGAATATTTCTGTAACTTTTTGGCTACCAACTGTCCAAAAACTTGATTTTCATCTTCTTCGTGATGCGCTTCAGCCACTCTCGATGCTTTCGATAATATTTGAAAAACTTCATCCAATCTTTCGTCGTATTTACTTTTAATGTTAAACTTAGTAGATGATTGAATTTGAGAAGATAGAATATCCTTTGAGATCGCTTGTGTCTCTGTTGACGTATCGTTATCTAGGATGTCTATTTTCTCTTCGCGAATCTATAACAAAATTCATAGGGAAATCGGCGGTAGTCAATGTTTCTTTTATTATGGGAATTTTGTTACAGCCTGTAACTTACAGGTGCCAACAACGCCAGAGAGAAATGGCTGGAGTCTTACGAAAGGAGGAAGTTAGAAGAGAGTGGTGCGTAGGAAAGACAAGGATAAAGCAATTTGTGACGTCACGCTTGGTTGAACGCGTGAGCCTTCCCTGGCGAGTGGCAACCCTGTTCACCACACTTTGCTGGTGTTGCTTCTAATTCCCTTCTAATGCGCACTGTTTTTTCCGTCAGAAGAATATCTAATACGAGCTTAATAAAACTGGCGTCCTTAGTCATCCTAAAGAATGATATAATACAAGTACAAATGAATTGAAACCACGCATGGTTTCCTATAGCTACAGTACCATACATACAGTACTGCGCGCTCAGCTTTCTCCACTGCGCATGCGAGAGCTGGAAGCAACACTAGTAGTGGTATCACAAATCTGTTTCCAAGGGAACCGAATAAACAAAAAAACTTCTTTGTTACTTCCCATTAATAATATTCCCCGAAAACAATTATAAATAAAGAGACGACATGGTTAATTTCTTTGGAAACGAAGGTCGTATTTCGTGGCAAGATAATTATGCGTAAATAAAGCATCTTTGTATCGCTTACAGTACTTTGCGACGATCGAACTTTATTCTTGTCCCAGAGAAAAAGTAGGCTCTTGAAAGCATACCAACCACTCTCGTATACATCATCCCTGCCTACAATATACAACAAGAAATGAACAATTTCTATTTTGCACTCGATATAATTACAAGCGTTAAATTAGCAAATACAATTTACTCCGAAGCATAAAAGCATTACAATGGTCGCTATTCCCCTCTTTGCATTTACCTTTCCTCGTACCCTGACATTTTTTTATTTTCGCTCTCTCTCTTCTAAGGGCTGATCGCAGAGCATTCATTTTTTTCTTGCATTCTTCCGCTGTTGTATGAAACTCCATAGCAATTTCGTCCCAGACATCGTTCTTTTTCATTTTATTGTAATAGCTGGGATGCTTGGTGTTCCATAAAATTTCGTTGGCGCGATATATTTCGATAAATTGTAACGTAGCGTCGTCGGACCACTCCATAATGTAAAGTAGTCCCAATTACGATGTTACGAGTTCCTTTGAAGAAAATTTGTAGAAAAGCAAAAGTCAGACGACCAGCGATACGCGCCGATTATGGTACCGTGCAGACCAAGATAATGCAGACTGGTTACGCGACGCGACGATGTTACGCAGACCTAACCCAGACGCAAGATTGGCCAACTTCAAGCCGTAATAACGTCGCGTGGCTGACATAGAAAGTCCTCTAGATAATGGAAAATTTGTTACGCGCCATCCACATCTGAGAATAGAAATATAAGGCGCGAATTGCAAACATTATGTTTTAGTTACTTAGTTATTCGAACAATTTTTAAAGAGAAGGTCATAGATACATTGTAACCATTGGTATAGATTACAGAAAGTAACAAACTATAAAAATTTCTTTTCAAACATATAACCATATTTTCAGTTATAGTCCAATTTAAAGTTCCCGCTGTAATAGAAGAACGTAAGATGGCCGACGGGCCTCCCTCCTTGGCTTCATAGGCAAAACCCTAGGCTTCGAATAAATCTGAAGTTTACCGATATGTTTGTCTCGTTTCCTCTTTTGAACATTTTCCAAGGAAGGAAACGAGACCGAGAAATCGGCAAACTTCAGATTTATTCGAAGCCATATATCCCTATGTCCCTATGTCCGCGGGGTGGATGCGGCCAACGACGGTTGCGCATTTGGAACGGGTAGCTGAAAAGCGTAGTTTCCTCTCTGCGAGAGTACTCTGTGGTTTAGCTCGCTTACCCGCCGCAAATTAGTGATAGGAGCGTGACGAACGCGGAGTGAGTGCGTACTGAAAATAAACAGAGAGTAGTGGAGTGGTGACAAGAGCGCGGGTCGAATGATGTCTTCGCCGAATAAAAAAGCCAAGGAATTGGAGGATCCGGGTTCAGGCGAGGGCGTCGAGTCGCGAGATTATGACATTGAAATACAGAAGACGCTGGAGGAGATTGACGGGTGTCAGAATCAAATCGATGGCCTCAATGAGAAAGCCAGCGATGAAATTCTCGAAGTCGAGAAGAAGTATAATAAGTTGCGTAAGCCCTACTTCCAGAAACGGAATGACATTATCAAGAGGATACCCAATTTTTGGGTCACCGCAGTATCCTTTCGCACGATGACATATCATTTAGCGCGATAATAATTACCGATATATCTTTGACGTTTCTTGGCGATACCGGCGTCCACCGGCGCTAGTCGCCATCTTGCCTACTTGTATACGTTACGAAGTACGTATAACTACATGCGGTCACGCGGAATATAATACACATTTATTTTCATAACAATCCTTTCTTCGAGCGGTTCCACCAGCGACACAGCGAACGTAATTTCATTTATTATTCTCTTATTACGTGCCTTTCATTATTCTTTTACATTACCCGCTTTTACCAACTATTGTATTTTGCATTGCACGTTACTCGAACAGCATAATTGTTTTTCTTTTTCGTAATATTCCTTCCTCTATTATTTCAATCTGACGAATCGTCACTCCTTTAACTTTCTTCTTATCGCGTTTCGAGTTACTTATTCATTTATTATATACGCATTAATGTATGTATTAATGTAAAGTACAATGCTGCTTAAAATATTAGGTTGACCTTACAAGTAGTACAGCTTTTTTGAATACATATTTCAAGTGCATTTTATTAGATCCCCCTCTAAAATCTCCAAATATTTATCTTTATCGATGAACGATAGTCAGCAAAACTGCTCCAATTTATAAAATGTAATAAGTTGCATCTAATTTTATGATACTACAATGTTTCTTGTAAATAATGGAAAATAGTAAATTTTCTTATCCAGTACATAGTTTGTAAACAATAAAGAAATAGCAGAAATATTAGAAGAAGACGAAGAGGATGTGCTTCGATTTTTAAACAAATTAGAGGTTGAAGAATTCGAAGACATTAAATCTGGTTATAGAATCAATTTCCACTTTGATGCAAATCCGTATTTCGAGAACGACGTTCTTACCAAGGAATTTCATTTAGGTTCTTCTGGTGAGCACATTTCTAAATCAAAATATTTTGTTTTTTTTATTATACTTCCCAGTACATATTTTTGGAACAGTACTTAGTTTATAAGTCACAGAACGATCAAGAAGAATAATCGTAGTTTTAATGTATCTCCTGCTTTTTTGCAGGAGATCCAGCATCTCAAAGTACACCTATCCGTTGGAAAGAAGGTGCCGATCTAACGAAAAGAGCAAAAACCAAAGCCCCGTTGAAAGGACGCAAAAGGCCGCTAAAACACAGATCATTCTTCGACTGGTTTACGGACCATGGAGACCCCAGTTCAGATGAAATAGCAGAGTTAATTAAAGATGATATGTGGCCTAATCCATTGCAGGTAAGATCCTTTATTTGTACATGTAAGCATAAATGCTTATATTGCGTTAACTGTAACACTTTTGCTAATACAAACCATATATTGAAAGAAACATAATGTGATTACTTTGTCTTCAGTATTACTTGGCGCCAGATATGGATGTTGAAAATGGAATCGAAGGAGACGGCGAAGATTGTGACACGGAAGAGGAGGAGGAAGAAGATGATGGTGGTGCGGATGACGGCGACGAAGCAGGTGAGGGCGAAGAAGGAGATGATAGTATAGTTGTGGTCGAAGACGATGTGGATGAAGACGAAGAAGAAGAAGAGGCTGTGAACGACGAAGATGATGGAGTAAACGAAGAAGATGATCTGTTAGTCGACGATGAAGTGGATCGCGAAGGTACTTATATCTCTGTTTTTAATTATTCATTTTGCTTTGACACTGATACTAACAGTTGGAGTGAAAAAAATTAAATATTCAACTAATTTTTGTTATAGATGGCGACGGAGAGGAACCAGAATAGAATTAAAAGTTGATTTTTCGCAACATCGGTTACAGTCATAGATATTCAGAAATAATCACTGAAAATACACATCAGATTGGTTGAAAATAGATGAAGTTTGCAGGACTGATTACATTGAGCCATATGAATAAATCTCGGGATAAGTTTTCAAAACTTAAGTAGGAAACTTTAACTGAATTCAGCAGACCTCTTTTGGCGCAAAAGGATACCGGGTGTATAAAAGTACAATATTTATTCAATTGTGCTGAAAGTAATCGAGGAGAAGACGGTCTGGATAAGTTAGATAGGTTTCACTTTGCACTTTGTTCGGAAATAGTGCCAGGATACAGTACGAATTCCTTAGTTATATTCATATGGCCTAGTCATTCTCTATTATAGCGGACATACGATGAAGAACACCTGTTCAGTTTGATCGTGTCATAAGTACATTAAGAATAAAATAAATTATAAAATATGACGGGGTACGGAACACGTGTTCTTTTCGGCTTGTTCCATCACGAAAATCTATTCCATCGCGTTACTTCCAGAACGAGGTGTTTTAGTTATTTTTGAGAGTGACAATATCACAATTATATGTCGAGA
Organism: Hylaeus anthracinus; assembly: GCF_026225885.1. NCBI lineage: Eukaryota > Metazoa > Arthropoda > Insecta > Hymenoptera > Colletidae > Hylaeus > Hylaeus anthracinus. Next base: position 15,601,970 of record NW_026535284.1, on the reverse strand, counting down.
TTTACAGAATATCATTTTTTCTCATCGAAAGGTGTGTTATTTTTATTTGTAAAAGTACTGGAAAACGATTAATCTATTATCAGATTATAGTCACGGTTTATTTAATAGTATAGAAATGTAAAAGCGGCGGAAACTATGAAGAACTTTTTATTTTAATTGTTTTGAATATTTTGACAAACTTTTAACAACATATCGCTAACGATTACAATTTTATTAATGTAGCAGTTTATTTTTACTGGGAGGTGATACGTATACGAATGTAAAAAAACCTAAATATCATCATGCTTTTTTATTACGATTACAATTTTGTTACCTACACGATGCAAGATTAAAAATTTACTCTCTTGATAAGTGTAGAAAGTTTTGATAAAAACATCATTCTTTGTTACACGTTTATTTTCATTACAAAGATATTCGAACTTTATAAAACGAATGCGATATTTGCAAATATTTTTGTATACGGTGCAGGTCAAATGTAAAAAGTGTATATCGTCGCGATGTTCTTTCTTTAAAAAAACATTGTACGCCCGACTAGCAATGTGTATAACACGACATCCGTTTAATTAAAGCGAACAATGGAAAAGAACCATTCGCTGTTTGATTTATAAAGATTCGTAACTTGTATTTCCGGCAATACTCCCTCGACATTTCCAACAAGAATCGAAATTTGTCACGCTCAAACCGAAAATCACCGAATGAAACTCACCTCGTTCTTATTCTTCCAGACTTAACGTCGCAAACTTTCCACTTTCGCGAGAAGAAACTAATATCGCAAAACGTTTTTCATGCGCTTCTTATTCTGAGCTCACCTTTTCAAATTACTGTTACTATCCAAAGGTGAAGTTAGAATCAGGAGTCAAATCGCAAACCTGTTGTATCTCCCGCGGTGTGCCAACAAACAATTACGAAGAACACGTTGCGATTGATTTTAGACTTCATGTCATCGTACAGAAAACGAACGAAATAAAGTTGTCAGTTTGATATAGGAATGAGTTTTTATATTTGAAACTACTTATAAAGATAAATACGTGAATATAAGACATTTTAATACGAGAATCGTTGAAACGTTTCACTCCAGTTTCTTTCTTTTGTACGATATATCACCCAGAACGAGTCGAAAATTGTTGTATCGATTTCAACGTATTTTCTTATGATTTCTTGTATGATTACCCATTTGTCGATAAAGATTGCTTCCTGGAGACACCGTCTTTCTTTTGAAATCAACCTAATCGTCATCCTCGAATTGTCCTTCGAAAGAAACGAAGAAGCCCTTCTGAATTGTACACAGAAGTTAACGATTCCCGTGTATACGACGACATTTACTTTGCTTGTTATTATATATTATTTTATCGACGCTACGAAAGATTAGAGAAATGTTGATACGACCAAGAGATGAAATTAAACTAAAAGAAAAATAAACGATCATGGAAATATAACAAGTATAGGTGGTAAATTTAAGATTTTAATATTTAAGATTTTATTGTTTATAATACTTGTAAGATGTGAAAGGTTTGTGGACAAATTTTAGCGATATAATGGAAATCAGGGATGTGAAATGAAACGACGGTTATCCGAACCAATATTCCAAGTAAATTCTTCGCGAAACGATGAACTAGGTTGTTCGAAAAAGGGTGATATTATGTTTGGAGAGTTTTCGTTCTCGGGCGCCAAATAATGTCACGCGACCATTAATTTATACCTAGTTTTATTAAATACAGTGATCTCTTGTCTGGTGGGATACAGTCGAAGAGATTCAATCGGTTGATTTGCTACTATTACGTAAATATCTGTACGCAAATAAAATAAGTATTTGTATGAAAGAATTAAGTTAGTAGTAATTCAAAGAAAAATTCAAGAACCTTTAGAAGCTACAGTTTCTTTTTATACAAAGGCTTTTAAACAGTATCTATCTATGTATTATTCGGGAAAAATGACTCGAGACCAATTTTAAGATTCAAAAAAATTCCGTTTCTCTGTAACATCAGATTTGACTTTTTGTTTGTACTTAATCTAAGCCTTCTACTAACTATTATTTATTTAACCAGGTAGATAAAATTGCGAGAAGTAAATATAGCGGGACGATATTACACTTGACATCGGAGGTCCTCGTTTGGATAATCGACGTTCCTTTTTGTTCGATATAAAATGCACTATTCGGTTACATTTGCCAATTATTTAAGTTAACGCTTATTCTGAGAATATTTTAATTTAATTGTACCGTCGTATGGAAGATCGAGAATCGTAGCAATGGAATTAAATAAAATTAAACTACGCTATGATTTCGCAGCCCAGCGAGACGTTTCTGTAGCTCAACTTTGTATTTTTTATTTGCATATATCGCTATGGTTCTCAGCCTTCTATGTGTGCGTTGTTGATTTTTTTTTTTTTTTTAATAAATAAAAATAGTCGATTTTTGTCTCAACGTTTTCCCTAGTAGATGTTCAGTAAAAGCAGGAAACTCCCAATTATATTTTACGATAGGCAATAATTTATTGTAGCGTCAGTGCTCATAGTAACTTTTTACCGTAGGTTCTATTTAATATTATTCAATTCAATTGTATATACATATAGAATAGTATATTAGTATCTATTAAATTATTGATTTAAAAATAAATAGTAATAAATTATTTCTTTTACACAATTGTATCGAGATTCTAAGATTATATGACATTTTATAAGTAACCATATAGTTTTTATGTATAAATATATAAAGTACGCCTTTAAAAACAGTATTCCCTAACTAAACGGTAAGAAATTCAGGATGCGCTCTGAAATGTTGTCATTTACTATATAACCATTGACCTTTCACCGACCGCGTGTTGTTCCTTCTCCTTTCGTTTCACCGTGGAAGATTTAAGGCCGTCGTCATGTTTCCTTGGAACACGTCCCCGTCAATCAAACTTTGCTGAAAATTGATCAATAAACTGAATAAACCCTTTGCAGGCGTCTACGCATGCAACAGTGTTGGGGCGGATTGCGTGGATGGCTGCATAGTCGCAGGTGCTTGCATAGATGGTTGCATAGCTGCAGACGCTAGCGTGGATGGCTGCATAGATGCAGGCGTCTACACCCGTGTATGCAACAATGTTAATGGATAGCTACATAGTTGCAAGCGCTTATTATTACTATACAAATTACTTGTGAATGTAATGATACATCACGTAAAGATTTATAATAAAGCAGACGATACGAAATATGTGATAAATCTAAATATAATTCCGTATAAATCCCTACCATTGATCGCGGAACACAACAGCGTCTACTTAGAACATCTAGTGACTTTAATAGTACCAAACCAGACCAAACCAAACTAAACCAAACATAAGAAATCGGAGAAGCGAAGTGACAATTGGATTTATTTAGTTAATATACGAGAATCTTCTAATCATGTTTCGCTCTTTACGCACAATTTGTGCGTTATACGTGAGTTATTTACCAATTATATTATGTTATAACTCATAATATTATTAACCTCTTGAGTAATCTTATATAACGGTTATTTATTCTATATTTATTTATTTCAAGTATAATTTATAATTTTTAAGATTGAATTGTTGAGAATGTCTGATAACATATTCATTTTGTTATTTCTCTCAGCTTGTATATTCGATTAAACACGTATCAAGAAATTATGACAGTATGTGTCAAATAGTTTAGTATTATATACATTAAATAAGAAACAGCTTATGATTAGAATAGCATATAAAATTGTATGAAAACTTCATGTATTTTAAGCGATTACATTTCAGTTTTATTTTACAGAACTGTAAAAATGTTAGAGGCCTGAAGACTTCGGTTATTCGCACATCTGATCAGTTATTTACCGTATGTATCCTAACACATACTGTGTCTATGAAATTTCTATGTCTACTTTCAATTTCAGCATCGGGACAGTGAAGTTGATAACCCAAAAATACCATTTGAATTCAATGAAGAAAATAAAAAACGTATTGAAGCTCTTCTAAAGATTTATCCAGAAGGGCATAAACGTGGTGCAATGATACCTTTGCTAGATTTAGCTCAACGTCAACACGGTTGGCTACCTATCTCTGCTATGCACAAAGTAGCTGAAATATTAAATGTGCCGCATATGAGAGTGTACGAAGTAGCCACATTTTATACAATGTTCAATAGAAGGCCAATGGGAAAGTACCACGTACAAATCTGTACGTGTACTCCATGTTGGTTGCGAGACTCTGATTCTATAGTGGATGCTGTAACTAAAGCTACAAATTGCAAAATTGGAGAAATGTCTGAAGACAAGCTGTTCACAGTATCTGAAGTGGAATGTCTTGGTGCTTGTGCTAATGCACCAATGTTTCAAGTCAATGATGACTACTATGTAAGTATAATTGTTGATCTGTAAAGTTTTTATTTGGTTATAGTGTGTTTACTAACTGTTGGTATTTCTTATAGGAAGACTTGACTCCTGAAAGTGCTACTACTATAATAAACGCGTTAAAGAAAGGAGAAAGACCACCACCAGGCCCACAGAATTCACCTAGATTCGCAGCAGATCCCGCTGGTGGTTTGACGTCGTTAACATCTCCGCCACCAAAACCTGGATTTGGCGTTAGATCCGATCTGTAACTGTACCCTGACAGAGTCAGTGCACTGTATAATCTGTAAATGATCTAGTAATAATTACGTGTTTGAATAGACAGTATAGTAATAATTAAACAGCAATATTTATTACATATATTGTCCCTTAAACAATTTTGTGATATATTCATTTCATTTTAATTTTTTTACTAAATTATTTCTTGTTCACCAAGATACATAATTGTAAATGTTATAAAAAAAAATTGTAAAAGTAAATACATTACCAGTAAAGAAATTCTGTACTTTTGTAATATTTGGTTCTCAACTTATGAAAGCTTTTATTTGAAACGTTTAGTTGTGAAAAATTGATTTTCTAAAATTTGCAATATCGCAAAATGCATATTAGAGATTTAAAAATATTTGTAATTAAAATAGCTTGAACATAGAGTAATAATTCATAATCGCTAGGCCACATTCAAATAATTAGATCTGTTTATTTTGAATCAATGAATAAAAATAATATTATTTTTTAATTACTTTGCATAAGAAAAAGTTAAGCAAAGCTTGCACTTCAAATGATAGTCAAACTTAAATGTCAAGAAAACAATATGTTATCTGCACAGTATAATAATGTACAGAATTAAAATACACAGAGCGTAAAATAACCAGTGTCGGTACGAATATCAAGTGTTTTAAATCGAGTAATTGGGAAAACATAAGTAAGTATAAGCAATGTATTTTCAATATACATAACTGACCTAATTAAGAGAGCTAATGGTAACAAGTCTCACAATACTTATGTGCATAACGTTTGTTTCTTTTCCTCTTACATTTGAATTAAATAAGTGCATTTGTAGCGAATAGATACTTCGTATTATTATTAAAATAATATTTGTGTACTGCTTTTTTTATTCATGAGGATATTTTTCACCTAACATTTTAATCATAAAAAACATCAATAGCAGATCACAGCATCGAATATTGTCGCATCACCACATTCAATGAATATAGGGTGGATGAGAGACTTTGTTAGATACCAGAATACCACTATTATTAAATTTCTTACAAAAGAAACCCATTTAATTTTATTTAACTTTATTCCAACACGTAGAATTATACTCCATTCGATCGTACCACGTTTTCCTACCCACCCTATACAGAAAGTATACAAAGTAATTGAAATAAATTCGACTAGAATCAAGAGAATGCTTTTTTTCCAATTTTCTTGCTATTCGAGAACATGGAAAGACAGTTTAACATTAATAACATCGAATTCCGTAGAAAACAAATGTTTACATACTATACAGTGTATCAATAAAGATCAGGAATATTTCTTAGGCTACCATACATGAATGAAGGTAGAAGAAATTTTGTATAAATTTGTATCGAGATCTCGTTTGTAATATGTACATAGTACGAATAAATTGTTAAATATATCTGTTTTTTTTTTCTCAAACGATTTTATTCAAAATCAAGTCAAATTTAATTTACACAAGCCTTAGAGAAAAAAGGTTTTCTCGCTTAAAACGTAATACATAAAAATTCTGCAAAGATTATATAGCTAGCTAGACCCAGGTTAGGCCATATTGGATAGGCCTGAAGTAGGTTGGATTAGAATAGGCAGTCTAGTCCAAACACAACCAGGTAGGCATGAGCCCACTTAGTATCAACCAACTACAACAAAATTTGCTAAAACACAAAAACAAAGTGTCCATGGATACAAGTTTATACAACATTTTCGTAGCACTCGTAAAATTAACATTGAAAAAGGTCTCCCCGATTTTTATTAACGCTCTGTGTAGTACATATAAAAGGAATTTCATATTTACTGATATACGTTGCATTCGATACATGTAATAAGTATATTTAAAAGTGTTATTTGGAACAGCGTTTAATAATAACGGCAAGGATGCTTAGTTCATTCTGATTCTTTACATAAGTTCTTAATATTAAAGTAAAAAGCCAATATAATAATTTCAGTAACACTTTTTTAAATAATTTTACAATAGAAAAAAATTATTTATATTTATATATATATATATATGTCATTCGTGTAAAATAACTTTGTCATGTAAAAAGGGGAATGTAATATCAAAGTTTAACTGTTAAAATTAAAATTGCATTAAATTTGTTAAGCGTATAAAAACGAAATCGAGCTCTATTCGTAAATAACTGTTCCGATGTCATGATTACAAAATGTACAAGAGACTTATAAAACTGACCAACCCATTGACTGCCATGCTTGCACGCGAACGATAAGATATGTATTATAAATAAACCGAATATAAACTGCGAGATTACAATTTCGATAACAGTTAGCTAAAAATGTATAACAACGATTGGATTAAATAAATCTATTGCATGGAATGGCAGTGAACAGGTTAATATATCGTAAAACCTTCAAGAGAGATCTTTGGTTCTGTAGCAGTGTGCTACGTCCACTTTAATACAAGCACTCTATCCAGTTACAAGATAGAAACAACCAAAATTTTCATAAACAAACATCTTGTAATACGTGGCCAATACTCGAAACCCTCGTTCAAACCACCAATAATATTTTCTTTTACAGTGTACATATTATTAGGTTGGTGGAAAAATAATTTCATTTTTTGTACTGATCAATTTCTATATATAATGGTGATCGTGTTATACAATAACGCAGATTTCGTTCTAGATTTTCATAACAAACATTTATTATTCTACGCTTTATTCTGAGTCGAGTTATAACATTTCAAAGTCGACACCTAAAAAAAGGAAATTATTTTTACGCCAATGTTTGCATTAAACGTGGGTTCCCAATGTTGCCTTACGTACTCTAAAATAGGGTCGACATACGAGTCGCAAAATCGAAAACATTTTGATCCATAATTATACTATATTCTAAGCAATTCCAAAAAGAGCGTATATGTTTTTCATACATTACGAATGGCTGTTACTTATTTCATTTTACATGTTACTGTATAACCTTTACGCTTTGTTATCTCTTACGGTGCTTACATATATGTTAAGTTGAGAAAATAATTTTTTTATATAACAAGCAGTGTGTTTAATTTGTTCTTCCATAAATATTTAATTTCCCTTAAGTCTTGTTTATAGATCAATGGTTCCCGTGGAAATTCTCAATTTGCACAGAAGCGTTCAAAGTACGTATCCCTTTCCATTGACGTAACGAATCGTTATTACCTAATTTAAAAAAAAATATCTCTAACCACTGATCTCAGAATCATAACCACTGACCTCAGAATAATCGTTAATTATTGTATTATGTTCAATAGTCAGCTCGTCACGACGCTAAAAATTTTCATACAATACACGAACAGCTAGAAAGCACAAAGTGTGTGTTACGATTTCAGCAACATTCGTTATTCGTTGCTTACGTTCAGATCTTCCTAGCTTGCTTTGGTTTTAGTAAACTTCTGGATATCACGAGTATAAGATAGACTCTCTTACTTTTACACGTTCTCCTATTTTTTAATCGATTGCACGTAAAACTCATTTGTTCATGTGATTAAACGAGGACTGTGTAAACCTTCGACTTGAGTGTCGATTTGAGGACAATGCTGAGTATCCGGTGGGCCCCAATCATGCAAGTTTCCACTGTTAGCTAGTCTGTGCGTAAGTCGGTGTGCTATCGAGAAACCTCCACTACCTTCCAATTGCGTTAATACTATGATTACTTGTCTACAATTAATGTATTGCATTAACCGTCATGGATTTGTAATCCTTAAAAATTATACAAAAAAGAGAAGAAAGTGCAATTTGAAGTACCTGTGAAGCGGGGGAACGCTATCGGCAGTTCTGAGCTGTCCTCTCGTAGACACAACATTGTAGCTTTCATGGCAGTCACATTTTACATGAATCCACTTATTTACATGACGATTCTCTACCATGACAACGAGTCCAGCCCAACCTTTAGTTAAGTAATAAGCAGTCATTCCTTCTCTTCCCTACAAAAGTAAAGAAATTTATGTAAATATACGATTAGAATAATTGTTCTTCTATTCTATTATATGATTCTTACTTCGTGCCGTTGTCCTTTCGCTAAAGTTAAACTTATAATAGCATCAGCCAATACGAATGCTGGCGGAGAAATTTGTTCGACTAAAAGTCTCTTCGAGCTATGAATGGCGAGAACGTATTCAGGATAACTAGAAGTGTCTTCCATTCCTGTGTGCCAGTGATTGAAAGCCAAACACACGACGATGTATAAATCTCTTTCTAGCATTTTGTGACATCCAACGAATCCACGAACTTGTCGTTTACTATGCTCTACCAATCTTCCCACTTCCGGTGCTGCTGGAGAACGCGTACGAAAAACAACTACGCACAAGTCCAACTGAGACCGCTGTGATTTCTCAGAATTCCTAAATACGTATAAAAACATAATATAAATTCAGAATCTGACTTTGTGCTAAACTAAACGTTTTTTTACAAATTTTGTTTCCTTTTGTTCCTTTTCGAATATTGTTTAATCCTTTCGACTATGAGCTCACCTCTGACGTAACAAAATTATTAAAGTGATTTCAAGTGAATAAATATTGTTAATACATAATAGCTCAACAATAATAATTATATGATACATATCAATAATTATATTCACCAATTTTTAACGAAACATTTGCATTGTGCATATATGCGGTAACTAAGTAAAGTATATTCAATTTTTACAGAAATTAATAAGATTCACCTTTGTCCTTCTTGGAACAACGTAAATTCCGTTTCAGTGGGTTCCAGTACTGTCAAAAGCACGCATGATAGATGTCTGAGAGAGGACAAAGGAGGAAGTGTTCCACGTAATCTGACTTCGCTCCAGCCAACTCTAGTTTTACAAATATCAATGCAATCAAAGTATTTCAATACATCATCGAAGGAAATCCAGAAAACACCATCGGATGCACCGTGCGGCATAAGCATTTCTCTCAACTGGGGAGTCCATATAGGACTATCATCGGACCAATCACCCTTCCAACTGTAATGACCCCAAGGGTTACGCAGCCTCAACAATCGTATTCCCTATAACACATATTACAATCAAAAAATCTGATTAAATACGTAGAAAAGGAAGAATTAGCTAATTGATCGCTGGAATCTCTCCTAAAGACACGTAGTTACAACGATAATTACAAATATATAAATACTTCCTCATTCTTACCTGCACATCTCGCACATCGAGAACAGAGTATGCATGCCTAACAAAAAATGCTAAGTTATGTATCACGAAAAACTAAAGATATCTAGTTGAAATTGGAACAAGCCAGAACTGGCTGAACTTTACCTTGGTCTCAAACCTTTACGTTGATATTCTTCTTCATCGACCTTCATATTGCCACCGCCACAACTAGCACCCATTAAAAACATAGCTTGTCTAGAAGATAACAGTTGTGCCCATATTAAATCCTTATCAAGCTCGTCTTCGCTTGGCAAAGCAGACGGTTGCAATGGCACGCTCTCGCAAGGGGCACCCGTTAGCGTTGCCAAACCTTCTATAGCACGACCAGAGACTAACGCTTCATAACAACCATGAATTTTTGCCACTGCCTTTTCAATCAATGGCACCCAAAGTTGTTTTCTTTTCGCCTATAACGCATTTCATCGAATTTATCAATAAAAATAAAAAATGTTAAGTATGTTGGATAAATATCAAATTATATTAAAAGTAGATATTCTATTTCTATATTGTTAACATATCAACCTGAGAATACACTAGGTGGCCTCTTTTATCACAGGGTAGCAAGTCGTCGACGAGTACAGTGGTCCATTTTCCATCCTTGCACAATCTTACTTGATAAGCTCCTTCTGGGCAGGTTTCCCTCATCACTAAAACTCTTTTCACGAGTTCATCGCTTTCAGCTAAAACAGCTAAAGCTGAAAGTAACCAACAGTTCCCTAATACACCTTGAGAGATGTCAGAGGGTAAGGGTGTTCTAAAAACAGCCCAAGGCAGTTTGGAATCAACACTGGAATCAACGTTGATTTGATGAGGCCTTTTCCACTGAACAACGTGGTTATCTTTTGTTTCCGCTGGATTATAATACAATGACTTCGGAGCTGGTGGAAAAGAGTCGTCGACGAAAGGTTCGTTTGTCTCTTTGCAGTAACGTACAATTCGTTCCCACTTTTCCAATGCTTCTCTTTCTTCGATTTGCCTCAAATTTTCCATAACCACGCTCTCCTGTCTCTGTATTGTGAGGGTGCTCGTGCCAGATTCAATGATTCTAGGCCTCTCACATGATACTTGAGATAAGGTTTTCGAGATTTGGCACATTTCACAAACTCCATTTGTACTCTTATTTTCATATGTGCACAATTTACACTGCCATTGACCGTGAGTAGAATCCTTAACTCTGGAATGTTTCCGCTCGCCAACCGATGAACCATTCCTTCTCACAGAATTTCTGTGTCTCGGAGTTACAACTTTCGCGTTAATAGCAGTTGCGCAGAGTCTCGGACTCGGACTTCTTGATCCAAAAACTCTCGGTGCGTCTTTTGGTACATCTAAAAAATCTGCTAACGTCTTGCAGGCATTGCAAGTTTGTGCTGACAGCGGATTCCTCAACGTACACGACGTGCACACCCAGCTCTCTCCTTTCCTTAGCGTAGCGTCTTCTAAATGCATGATACTCTTCAGTTTCGAACCACCGCAGGCTTCGCACGTTGCTCTCGAAGCAGCGTTCAACAACGTGCATTTCTTACAGGTCCATGCCAAAGATGGTGTATCGATCTGATCTTCTAGATCAGATTCTGCTGTGGCCAATGTAGCAGTTTTCTGTGGAATATACCTTACGCTATCTCTAGAAACTACGATTGGAGACTGTGCATGCGTGTGCATGGAACAGCTCGTCGTATCTTTAGCGATTGTAATCAAGTTGGGTTGCGTCAGCGAAGGAGGCGATCGAAAAGATCCACAAATATCGCAACCTGTCGACCATACTGGATTATACGCGTACGAACACTTCTGACAAGTCCACATACGTTTCAGGGAGCTCACGTTCGATACATCACCGACAGGACTCGTCGCCTCGCTATGCGCTTTTACGGGAACGAGACCTAATTTATTGTTCTGTTTTTTTGGCAATGGTGGCGGTATATCAGGGTCTGTAATTCCAATGTAAGAGTATTTTGATCTCGCGTTAAATCCAACGGAATGCGGCGGCACCGCGGGTGGCTCGTCCTCGTTGAAACTTCTACGATTCGCGATTTTCTTCTGAGACACGTTCCCGACAGACTCGACATCGCTAAACGATCGCCTGTAAGACAGTGGACCTGCAGAAGACAAAGCGCGAGGTTCCCAAGCAGGTACGCTGATGACTACACCGCTGCAAGGAGCTGGACTCCTAGGAGCTTCGCACGCCTCGCATTGTTCTAGGCCAGGAGCGTTGTCGAGTGTGCAATTGTCACAGCTCCAAAGAGCATCGTCTTCTCGCGCTTCTGTGACTACTAGACTCGTTGGTCTTTGAATAGCGTGATCGGATAACTTATGTACAACAGAGCCATTAGATAAGGAGCGACTAACTTTAGACTTGACTCGCTCGTATATTGAAGGACTATGTCTTTTTGGTGAACGTTGAGAGGTATCGTTAGTATTTGTGTAAGAAAATGTACTAGATTCCATAGTTTCTATGGGTGATAATGTCCAATTTTCTCTATCGACTTGTCTTGTATCGCTACGACTTATACTCGTTAACTGTGCCATATCTGCAAAATCGAAAATATTATAATCTTAAATAACAGTTGAATTATTTATTAATTAGTTGCTAATAAATGTTTAAATAGTATGTACCCTTACTCATAATCCTTGTATCGCTTGTAAAAATATTTGTCGCGTTAGAACCATTTAAAATGTTGGCCAAAAGTTCGGATGCCACTTTCAGCCTGCTCGTTTTACGCAAATTTAGCTTTTTGCTTTTACGCGCTCCAAATTGCCTCTTGTCGGTTTCGAATATCGACGAGTTAGCATCGCAAGCTGCACAAGTCAAAGCTGAACTGCAACTGTTGTTTAACAAGCAACGAACGCATGTCCATTGTGTTACTAGGGAAGGTAAAGAAGAAGATCGTTTGATCGGCTCCCTCTCGTACGGCCTTCCATTCCAGGAATCATAATGCAATTTCCTTGTATGATTATTGGGTATAATTAAATTCTCCTCGAAGCTGGAAGTCGACAAAAAAAGTGAATAATAATATACAAGAAAGTAAGAAAGACACTTTCTTCTATTAAATGAAAAAATATTTCACCTGATAAAATGGAAGTTTGAAAACTGTCATTTGCAAAGTAAACATTGTAACAAGTAACATTCTCCAAATATTGAAGTACATAAAAAATTAATTATAAGTTTTGTTTGAAACTTGTAAGTAACATTAGAGTCCAACTACTTTATATCATTCATGCTGATTAATGGTAAATATAAAGTTGTGAAGCAAGAAAACTTGCAAAGTATTGAAATACGGCAGTTAGTTGTGGAATAAGAATCAAATTTACCAAAGAAATTCGATTTTGACAGCTTGTATACAAATAGATGTAGAAGTAAAAGTAAGGAGAGGGGAGGTAAGTGGTAGTAGGAGGGGGACGTAAATGGTACGGAGCGGAGAGGGATGAGTAAGAATTAGCTCTCACCGATATACGAGATTGTTCTTGACGTGTCGATAAGTCGTCGAATGTGTTCCATCCGTTGGCGGGTTTTGCAAAGGAAACCTCGTCGGAGGTGCTGACGAGACCCCAAGGGAGAAAGAATTCTTATTCTCCTCCTTCTGGTCTCTGTCCGTTTCCCCTTTCCCTTGACCCTTTTGTTCCACTTGTTCTTCGCATTCGTAGCTCAGATTGAGCCTGATGTTCGCCTTCTCATCACTGGTGAGTCGAGTAAGGCCGCATCTGGCGCATCGCGTGCTCTCCGTTGGATTTATCAGAGCGCACTCCGAGCAATGCCATTGCAGCACCGATGCGATCGAGCCCATTCTCTACGCGTAGTCATGGCTCCTTTGCTCACAGGATCACTGACTTTTCCAGCCACGATCCCTCTGTTTAACAAAACAACGCACCACCACGAGCACAATCGGGATCAACGATGTCGCAAAACACCATCCGCGAAAAATCCTTTTTGTGGCGGTTGCCCGCCGTTCCTTGTCATATGTTTCCTGACGGCCATCTTTTTTAGCCCCTTCTTCTCCTTCATCCAACGTTTCACCTCCTCTTCCTTTTTCCTCTCTGTCCTTATCGTCGAATACTATCGTACACGGCCAAAACACAAAACTACACTTATATATACGTCTATATGTACGCTTTTCTTTTTCTTCGCTTTTTATGTACCTCTTTATTCCAGCAAATCTCTCGCCATGGTTTGTCCAAGTCTGTTTTAACAATAGCCTACGGATACAACTCAACGGTTTATTGTTCGATCCATTATTGTTTATGTCAAGTAAAAGCTTAACAGAGCGAAATGCCAATACGAAATGTTTTAGACATCGTATCCGTACCCCAGCACACGCAACTGTTTCCGAGGTGGTTGTGTTGACTATGGGTTGCCACTTGCCACACAGGGCTGTACGATTGTTAGATATGATCTAACGATCGACGTTTTTCGATACAAAAACTATCTTAACGTTTTCACCTTTTTACGCCGTGTGAATTTTTATCGCGTTCTCGATGTTTCGTATCTTTAAACGAGACGATTAGAAAATATTCATTCGATCGACGTTTAACTTCTGCTTCAAGTATTAAACATTCTCAAGTATTTTCTGCATTTTCAACGATAAGACATATTTTCGATATATTTACCGAGTCCACGAATTCAGGATTCGAAAATAAAGTAACTCAAGTAACTCGGGTAGCTAAAGAAAAGTTACAAAACGAACTATCGAACTATGATCGTGATTCTTAAAACTACATATTTATTGTTCGAATAATATTTACGACGAATGTTATCAAATGTTTCCTTGTAAATGCATCAGAAATTTGTGTGGTTTTGGTTACAAGTTATAATTGGTTTATCTTTATTTTATACGTTACTGATTTACAAATTGTTAGGTATATTGGCGACATCTATGGGAAAAGATATTACTCTGTAGGTATATATAACAATATAAGAAAATGTATAACACCAAGTCCCTGTGGCGCAGAGGATAGCGCGTTGGACTTCTAATCCAAAGGTCGTGGGTTCGATCCCCACCAGGGATGGCGACAACTGGGGAATAATACCCACAGACTATGTCTGTGGGGTTTGTCCTTTGCCATTATTTTTTTTTTATATTATTTTATATATTTTTTTTTTAACATTTTCTAGTTTTTTCAATTTTCTTTTGTACAGTTTATTACTTTCTTTTATTGTGATATGCATCTCTTATTGTGTCTATATTTTATCTATTGTTCGTTGGCACATTTTCTATTACTAAAATGAAGGTGATACAGACAGAAATTCTTCTGTAATACTATCATCTATTTTACATATTGCGGTTTCGTACGTGATCCATTGTGCGAAATATATAAAAAAAAATGAAACCACATTGTTTGAGAAAGAGTGGAAACTATTCATCTAAAAACGTGATCGTTTCATCGTCGATGGCGCTGAAAGGGTTGATAATTACTAGTTAATTAAATAACTATTCATAAAACTGATAAATTTCATATACTAACTAATATATTGTTATGTTATAAGGCAAAGAATCGTATTAATTATGCACTTATGAAAAATAAAAAATGGATTGGAAAGTATCGGTTGCGCCGTCTTACAGCAATAGTGGGAACTATTTCCACTAAAAACTTTGGCGTTTTCACACCGATGGCGCCACTGGTACTAAAATTGTGAGACAGTATTGTTTATAAATTTCATTTAAATTATCGAATGAAATCCAACCTTTTTCAAAGGAATGCTTATGATAAAAATATATTTGTATTGAGATACATACAAATATAAAATCGATATATTCTGTAACTATGAAATATTAAGAATGACAGAACCAATTCCAACAACGGAAAAATCTAAGAAAATTAATGCAATAAATAAACAAACTATCCATCAGATATGTTCTGGTCAGGTGAGATGATAAATATTTTAATATTTTATCTTGTCATTGTGCCATGTAAGAAAACTGGAACACTATTACACTGCTACACTATTTTTGTAAAATTATCAGTTTGTAACAATATTAATATTAAACATTTTTATTAGGTGGTTCTGAATCTTGCAACAGCTATAAAAGAGCTGGTAGAAAACAGTTTAGATAGCGGTGCCTCGTTAATCGACATTAAGTTGAAGGACTATGGTAAAACTTGCATCAGCGTTAGTGATAATGGAAGTGGTGTTTTAGAACAAGATTTTGAAGGATTAGGTACATTGTAATTATACCACTATACACTTCACCTTAGAAAAATTTAAATTTTACAGAATAAAAGCATAAAATTCTACACATTCTGCTTCTGTTAATTAGGTCTGAAGCATCATACATCTAAACTTAGAGAATTCTCAGATTTAATGGAAGTTAAGACCTTTGGATTTCGCGGAGAAGCACTTAGTTCGCTTTGTTCTTTAGCAGAAGTAAGCATTATCACAAGACATTGCACCAGTGAACATGGTTTCAAGTTGGAATTTGATCACGATGGTATTCTACGAATGAAAGAAGCATACGCAAGAGAAATAGGGACAACTGTACATGTTAAGGACCTTTTCAAATGTCTTCCAGTGAGAGCAAAAGAATTTGAAAAGAATGTGAAGAAAGAGTACTCTCGCGCTATTCATATACTGTATAGTTATTGTTTAGTTTCTGTTGATACAAAGATAACATGTTCAAATACAATATCTGGTAAATCTTCCAATCTTGTAGTCAGTACTGCGAGTTCCAGTAATGTTTTGAGTAATATTAATAAAATATTTGGTAAAAAGTCTACCGATGGACTCTTTGAACTCGAATTGCTACCTCCTGATGAAGCAACAAAGCAAGAATATAACTTGCCAAATGATATAGTTGTGGATTTTGAATGGAATTGCTATATAAGTAGCTGTGATCACGATGTTGGACGTTCTGCTCCAGACAGACAATTTTTCTATGTAAATAGTCGACCATGTGATCTCGTAAAAATTAATAAATTAATAAATCATACTTATCATAAGTACAATAACAAACAGTACCCGTTTGTTTTTTTAAATTTAAAATTGAACAAACAGTCGGCTGATATTAATGTGACTCCTGATAAAAGAACCATCTTTTGTGTACAAGAACGCTTAATATTAGCTACTCTAAAATTTAGTTTAGTAACAAAATGGAATCAATTGCAAGGAAGTTTAACGATTAAGCCTATATCCGAATTAAACTTTGGACTGAAAAGGAAAACTTCCCCTACGAAATTAGACCCTCCAGCGAAAAGATTACAGAATTTACATGCTTTGCCACAAACAGAACATGTAAATAAAAAGTGTATACAATACGATGACAATGGAATAGAAGGTGATACGATAAATCAGATAAAAATATTAGACAGCGCAGAAATGCAAATTAGTATTTCAACGATTAAACAGAAATTTCAAGAAAGACAAAATATGTCGAAGCGTACATCTACAGACACGAGAATTAAATATAAAGCACAGATGGAATCAAATCAAAATTCTAACGCAGAAAAGGAACTAAAACGGGAATTAACAAAGGAATCGTTTCTTAAGGTAATGCATGTTTTAAATTGCATTTATGATTCTTTGTAATAATTGAAAATAATTGTAGCATTAAGGAAGAAAATAAATTCGTTACAGATGGAGATCATAGGTCAGTTTAATCGTGGTTTTATAATAGCTCGTTTAAAAGAGGATCTGTTCATCATCGACCAACATGCTACAGATGAAAAGTATCGTTTTGAAAAACTTAATAACGAGACGCAGTTAAAAACTCAGAAATTAATAATTCCTAAATGTTTGAATCTTTCTTCATTAAATGAAACGATATTAATTGAACATCAGAAAACATTCGAAGATAATGGTTTTTCTTTCGAAATCAATTCTGAAGGTAAACTTTGGTCTTAAACCAAGTTTCTTTGAATGGGTAAATTATTATTGAGATGCAAATAAAGATACTGTAACTCTGAAAACTTTACGTTTCAGCTGATTCTGGTCATCGTGTTAACTTGACGGGTATACCAGTTAGCGGATACTGGCAATTTGGACAAGAAGACATAGAAGAATTAATTTTTCTTATCAGGGAAGGTGGGGTAGAAAATAAAGAAAAACATATATTCCGTCCAAGTCGAGTGAGTCAAATGTTAGCATCCAGAGCTTGTCGCAGTGCTGTTATGATTGGTACGGTTCTCAACAATAACGAAATGCAAAAATTAATTATACAAATGGCGCAAATGGAAAATCCTTGGAGTTGCCCCCACGGTAGACCAACTATAAGACATCTGTTATCATTACAGCTTACCTACAAATAGTTAGTGGTGCCATCTAGCAGCAACAATACACAATATTTACAAAATTTTTGAATTTGTCTTGAAAAATGCTTATATTTTTATATATTTATAATTAGCGTAGAATCACCTCTTACTCGCTTCTACCACCAATTACGGGACACCCTGTATATGTAAATGCAAATAAATGTTTAAACAATATATTGAAATAATGTCTACTTCAACAAAAGATAAAAAAAAAAATGTTTAATCGACAAACATTATTTTACAAACATTATATGTATTAGTAAATGGTCGAGTTTATCATACACTAATCGTACGAAATATATTAAATCCTGAGTGCGCTGTTGATATTACAACACCTGAACACTGAGGATGCCAATGTAATTCTTTAATATCCGTTTGACCTTGATGTATAAATAACAATTGCGGAGGTAAGTCTTTCAGCTCGCTATTTTTCATCTCCTCCGACTGATCAGTTTCTACAGACAAGTCCCATTGAGCAATCTGATCGTCAGCTCCGCCTGAAGCGAAAACTGTAGCTTCTTGAGGATGCCATTCCACCGTTGTAACAGGAGCAGTGTGTTGCTTGAATACAGCCAATGGACTCGCGCCATTAGAACTAAATTGACGCAAGTCCCATATACAAATCAAACCATCGTCACCTCCAGATACGAGGAATTGATTTTCTTTTCGATTCCATGAAATCACATTGATGTCAGCAGTGTGTGTGCCAATTGCTGTTAACTTGCAGGCAGAGTGTGGACTTTCCCTTGTATCCCAGATTTTTATGCTATCAAAATTACAATATTGCTAAAGAAATTGATAACAAAAGAAGAGACTACTTACACTATTATTCTATTTATTATACATTATTATTATTATTATAAAAATAATTCTCCATTTCTAATTTAAAGTAAAAAAAAAATATTAAAATACCTTTTATCAACAGAACATGAAGCTAGTACATGTCTTTCATTAGGAGACCACTGAAGGTCTTCCACACTGTGCGGTGTATGGGAATTATATGGTCTTTGGTCTACATGCCATGTGGCACAGCCATTATTGTCTCCTATGCGCCATATATGAATGTTACCCTTGCAGTCACCAGAAGCTAGTGTACCCACTTCTGTTGGACACCAGTCAATGCTGTACCCTTCTGAAAGGTGTCCTTTGAAAGTAAATAATGGTTTAACGCCTCCATCGTTTTTTTCACACTTTTTACGATATGCATGGAGCAGCTCATTGTTATCAAGTACTTTTAATTGTTCCTCTAAATTCCAAATATGTACGCGACCCAATTCGCTCCAGCTTGCAACTAATGGTGTTTCACCAATTTTTGTGTACCTGTTGGTGCACATAAACATATTTCAATAAACAATAAAAAGATGAATCTAACGTTGATGTTGTTTAATAAAAATATTCATGTGCTCACCTTACTCTATTAATACACCCCTGATGCTTTATCGGTGCAACAGTCATGACTGGACTGCTTTCTTTACTTTCGCTATCCGATTCGTCACTGTCAGACTCATCTTCAGAATCATCTTTCGTAGAGTGAAGATTTTTCATTTTCATAACGAGGAGATTGTTAACATGTGTCTTTGCAGCCTGAGTTCCAGCAACAAGATACATACTCAAAGGATAATCTTCTCTGTTATTTCCTAAATTATCCGGAATGATATCGAAACTAAGGCAAGGTGCTCCGGATTGCGCATGATGTAACATTCGGTACGCCGTTTTATCAACGACAAGCTCTTCATCGTTTCCTAAAGGATTTCCAGGGAGATACACTTTGGATTGATCATCTTGATCCTCGTTCTCTTCGATATCACTGTTTGCGGAATCTTCATTGCTGTCACTGCTGTTTTCAGCGGTATCTTCGCTAACGATTCCATCCATTACTTCGTACTCCATTTTTTTAGGAATTTCTTTGTAAAAGATAGTCATCTCAGTAAAGATACATCTATAATTAGAAATGAGAAAAGTTGCAATAGCAAGAAAACAAAATTTTAGTAATACTAAATTTATATATTATAGGTTGATAACCTAACCTTATATACATATGTACAATTGTTTAATATTACAAAAATTAATCATTTTATAGAATGTACGTAAAGTAATATCCATACATGTAAAAGGTTAATTTAAAAAATGAAGAAATTTCTTATTATCGCAAGAAATGTTTGAAATTTTGAAAATTCAATAACCTAACCTCAAATTTCATTTAATCGTATAATACGAAAGAAGATGAAACTCTTGATAAATTATATGTAAATCAACATCTATACATGAAAGATTATTTTTATAAATTAAGAAATTTATTGTTGCAACAGAAAATGTTTTAAGGATTACCTTCTAGTAAAGACCCGAAGCACGTGGACACGACAGTACTTTAATTACCTGCCTATACACAACACACACATACACATACACCAAGAGTGTTTCATTACCCCATTCCACTAAACGTTTATCACCTTTATTTTCATTGTACTTTATTGGCAACTTGTTGTGCGAAATCAAATAATTTCAATTTGAAGTAATACAAATGAATAACAATAATAAAAAAGAAATTACAATACTCAACTAACGACACTCGAGAAGCCGTAGAAAATTTAAATACATAATTACAAAAAATGTAGTCTACAAAAGTGATCATGTAGCCACGTACCTATATTTCACTTTACATTAAATAATATTTGTATTAATGTTTCGTTTTGTGTAATTTATAAAGAGAAAATTTGTTGCCTTTTTCGAAATGTATATTCTAAACAATTCCTACTACAATTTATTAAACAATTCAGTCTGTAAACTACATACCGACTCGTAGTATGCAAAAAGTTATAACGATTACTGAAACAAACATTAAAAACCTTGTTCGAAAGAAACAAACTCATGAGGTATAGATATGTTTTGTTATGACATTTGTAACATTATCTGAGTATATGCAAACAACATGAGGTAATCTAATTCTGGAATCTTTTTGCATGAAATACCATCCACTTAACGTATAAAAATTATGTACTTATTTACTTGCTTCTCCAGTAAAATCATGACAAAAATAAGAATCAAGCTGGAAAAACTGCTCCTCCGTGGACCAGTTTATTAAGTAATTTATACAAACAAATGTAACAGTAATGACAATGACGAAGATAACGATAGCAATTGTGATAATAGTAATAACAGTGTTGGTGGTAATAATAGTAGTAGTAATAGTAGAGTAGCAATATTAATGGCATAGTAATTAGTAATAGTAGTAATAATCATGTAATAGTAATAGTAATCGTAGTAACATGATCCGTAGAAATTTTGCCGCTAATAACAGAAGAGGGAAAGAAAACCAGAGAAAAGGAGAAGATACATGCTTTGTGTCCTTTTACGTACAAAATACAATTGCAGCGGCCACTGTAATCGAAGAAAGGAAAAGGAGCAGCAACGAATATTCAACATTCGATGGCAATTGTTCACGCAAATGGATGGTATTTAATATTAGCTGTGTTTGTTAAGATGGGGATTGTTACTAGAATTATTCATTAATTGAATGGATGTCACAGTGGTATGCGAATGGTGAGGTGGCGAGATATTGGGATTGTTTCGAGGATTAGTATTGTGGAGGCTGTGTATATAAGAACGCTGGACGGGTTTGTGCTGAGCAAGCTGAAGCAAGGCCTCTGGTATAGAGAACCACTTTCGCTTTCGACCGATAGCACGTGAATCTTCCCATTCTGGTAGCTCTTCGGTTACCCGCATAACCCACACTTGTGTTCTATGTTTGTGTTCTACATTCTATAAAGAAAAATTACTCTTATAACTTGCATTAATCTCATACTTATTACTTACGCCTCTATTTTATTAATGCCAACGAAATATCCATAAATATTTCTTTACCTCGAATATGCCTAGACACCGACCCAACTGTCCCAAAACTCCAGCTTCCTCTCTGACTTCTCGCAGTGCAGTCACGGCAGGTTCCTCCTCCGGCTCGACACCTCCACCGGGTACTATCCAACTGTCCGGTCTTCTACTCGATGTAACCAAAAGTACCTGCGATGTCATAAATTACAAAAAATATCTAACGTGTATTTAATTCATTGTATTTGAGAAAATAAGGTAGCTTTGAAGTATCAGATAGAAGGATAACGAAGAAAAAAATATCAACTGCCATCTGCTGGCTTACCTCATCTTCAAGATCGTTTTTGACGCAGATACATGCTGCTCTACGTCTATACCCTTCCGAATCGTAAATACGGATTGAATTTGGTTTTTCTTTGACCATGTTCGATTACAAAAATTACGAGATTATGTCACAAATTCATATTTGTCAGACGGCCAGATAGGCCAACCTGTGCGCCCGCATTGTTTCAACGTTATTTGGAGCCGACATGACATCGACATAGAATTAACCCGCGAGCTTTCACTGCTCACATAATTAACGCAACAGCTCTATCTCTGGTTCGATGAATGGGACAGTATTTTACGCGAATATTACTCTATCACGATAACGCGACGAATGTTGTCCTTGCAGAAATTAGATATAACCTCAAAACTTTCAAAGTATTCAGTATTCACTGGACAGGTGACTCCCTCTGGGTTTGCATTTTTATTAGAGTTAATAAATATTCAAGGATCGTTTTACATACAGATAGAAAAATTGTTTACGTACATGGTGGATTTGTTAAAAACGAATCTATAAATAGAAATTGTTTCTAACGTGTATTATAAATATACTGGATTAAAATTGTACATGATTGTACATTTTCGGAAAAGGACCGAGAGGACACTTGTTACTAGATTACTATTTTCAATTTTTCTGGATCATATATGCATGTAATAAAGTTCGTAATAGTATCTCTGAATTTTTATGATAATGGTAATAATAATAATCATTAAAATAATAATTAATCAATCATTATTTTTTTTATTATTTTAATTAATATTATTATTATTTTCTGCGTATAATTTAATTTAAATGTTACTCTTATTCGTTCAATTTTAACGCTTTAATTAATTTTACTGAGATTATAGAATATATGAGATTAGTATAGTTTTCATGTTGACAAATTTTGTGACATTGGAAACAGACCTTTAGGGCCATTTTCATAATCGTAGAATATCACTAGGTTTGTCATCGTAAAACTGTGATGTCTAAGATGAAGTATTGAATTTTGCCCACTACGAAAAATAAATTTTATAAACTAATAAATACAAATTCAATACTAAAAAGGATTAATATGTAGGAATCTCTACGAAAAATAAGGCACGAAGTTTGTAGAGAAATAATTTTCATTTTCGGCGCTAGGTAACGCTACTAGAGCTACTATCGATATTGTTTTAACAAATGTCTAAATGTCTTATTTCGTAATAATTTATCGTGTATGGCCAATTTAATTTATTTAGGCAACATACTGCAAATAGGTATTATTAACGGTAGGTATTATTATTTATAGTTAAATTATATTCATACAATAATTATGTTTTAAAGATCTGTCATTTTTATAAAAAATTTTGCCCAATTTTTTGTCGCATATATATCGACGAAGAAAAAATCGTACAGGATATTTAAACGTACTTTTGATGCCCACAGCGGAGTCCACTTCCTTTCCCGCGCAGTAAGAAAATCTTCCTTGCGATTGGTCGTCTCATTTGAAATCAGCCAATCGTGTTACACGCCAAGGATGTGACGTATCGTTCAAACCGCTGTGTATATCGAGTTGTAACCGCGGTCGCCATACCATGCGACTAGTTCGGTACTGACAATTTCCTTTTTAAATATGTTAAAACAGTGTTTGAGAAACCGTTCTCCTTGCTCGCAAAGGGAAAACTTGGAAGGTGATAACGTTGTGAAAGTGAACGTAGAATTATGATGAAGCGACAAGTGATATTCTTCTGAAAATTGAAACCTTGAACCTGCACCCTGTCGATTAGAGGTTGGATACGACTGTTACAGTTTAAACCTGATTATGTATTCTACGCAAAAACACGAACAGGTAAGCTTTCAATTTTTCATGGTTCCGGACCGTTGAACGTTTCGATGATTTTCTTGCTAATGTTCTTTGAAAATACCATCATTTTTTCGTTGAAAGTCTCGTGTCAAGAACACGTCGACCGGTTTTACTAGCAGCGCTCCCTTCGTTCGATTCTGTCTTTCGGTTCTCTGCCGTGTACCGCCCTCTAACGGAAATATTTAAATCGCTTGTGCAACTTTCAAAATATAATATACCTACGTTTGTATCGATACCTGTTAGGACACATCATTCCCCAATTTAATTTTCTATTTTTGCGAATGACTACTTTGCCCATGTTCATTTATAATGCGAATGATGCACAAGTTTTGTACGTCGGTTTGACCTTTGGAACTCAAACGAGGACATAAATTAAGTAGAAAAAGATGCAAGAACAATGCACTATATACAATGGAACTTCTTCTAATGATTTATGTAATACGAGAGTAACCTGTTGATTTCTGATTAAAGAAAACAAGGAATCATCGACACTAGGAATCTGAAAAAGTGTCTATACTTAGATACTATAGATACTACTTGAATTGTTTAGAGAGGCATGTACAATGGACAAAAAAGCAACTTTTTTAGACATCGTTATGAATATCGTGATTATTTTCTATTGGAAATAAGCATGGACTATTAGATGTTATAAATGTTACGCCAAGTTCATAAATATTTGCTTTATGAATTCTCAAAGTCATCTTGATCTCGAAGAAAGAACAGGAAGATCCTTCAGACATTGTGTAAGACTACCAAATTATTTTACTTAACTTAATACACCTCAAAGGGATGTCTTCGGACAATCACATATACTATCCGAGACAATAAACCGTTACACTTTTAAGAACTTCCACTGCAATCACAATGAGAACTCTGACTTTCTGTTTTTCAGTATCCTCTGTAGTGAAGTTACTTTCGTGGTTACCGATAGATATTAACTTGTACTCTGTTTCACAAAAATTTATGGCCACCTCATCGCTGATTCTCTTCTAAGAAAAGAAAACCGAGTCACGGTTAGTCATTATACGATGACAAGGCAATTACACGCTGTTGGTCCACTTTATAGGTGAATAGGCATTAAAAATTCATTGGTCGGGAAAAAGAACAAGGCAGCACGATTAAAGTATGCGCGAACAACACCGATATCGAATGTCCCTGGATTGGAAATATAGTTGTTCCGATGTATCGAAATTCAATCTGTTCGGAAACGACGATAGACGTTACGTCTGACATTGGGTTGACAGGAGGAACGACGCCAGGTATTAAACTCCAGCCACGAAGCACAGAGAAGAAACTGTTGTGTGGTGTGGGGGGAGCTTTCTCTAGCGGAGTTGGTCCACTTGTAGAAATCAAGGGTACTATGAAGTAGCGTCGCGTAAAGAACAGGCATATCGAACAATAATTTTCTTAGTAGAGAGAAAAGTGTCAGAAAATCTCTGGGAGATTTACGAGGAAGATCGTATTCTTTTGTCGAGGAAAATCGTATTCTTTTGGGAGCAGGATGCCGCTATTTCCACAAAGAGTTTTCCTTTACGTTTCGTCACGGATTTTTTCCATCCTTCCGCAGTTGAAAGTCGAGCGCTGTGACCACCTGCCCTACTCGCAAAAAGGAAAAAGACAACCAAGCGGACAGGTTTTACCTGGCAATCTTACCTGCTTTGGAACTGAGAAGCATACCTGCTAACGCAGCCCTGGAAAATTTTCTTTTCGTTTAGTTATACAGCCTCGCCGATCTCACGCCTTAGTTATTGCGGGGCTTGCTTTTTTCCGTACAAGACGTTGAAATTGTTCCACGGATTCTTCCGGGACTAAAATAATTTAAAGTTCGCTTTTTTGAAACAAATAGCATAAAAAAAAAAAAAGTAAACTAAGTTACACAATCGGATCGTTCGAAAAAAAAAAGAAAAGTAAATTTGATTTCTACAAGTGAGAAGTAAAAATGTATTATTTTACAGCTTTGAGCGTAGTTTTTGTTCGTAAAACGCTTGAAGATACCCATTGGTATTAATTGGAAAGACTTTAACGAATAATAGCGAGCAACGAAAAATTGTCAGGTTACGAGTCTGTAATTTCGATCGAGTACAGGATCGATTGAGATGACTACCACTGACTAGAGTCGGTGGTTCGTTAAAGAGATATGCTCGTATCGCTGGCGTCGCCTTAAGACGCTGCCGTCTAGAATTGCTCTTGGGAACGAAGCAGATTTCCCCACTCTCCGTCTTCCGTAATCATAGCGTAGAATGGCGTGGCATCGATATCGCTGTATGTTCACGTATACGATATAAACAGAACGTATAACGTAACGCGGTGGGAGACGAAACGGTGCAAGGGCTTCGACTCCTCGGCTCGACTCATTGACAGAAACGATTCGAGATCTCTGGTTAACGCGCAACGTAGAGTGTCGAGGTCCGAGGACTCGCCGCGAACGTATTTGACCAGTCCACGACGAGTGAATCGAGACGTGGCAACAGGGCGTCCGGGTACGCTATATCACTCGTATATCTTTCGCGCGAGAGGCCACGGCATTGTAAAATTGCCGATTCGCTTCGAGGTCATCACGCTATCGACCTCCATTTCATATTGGACTTTTTTTTTCCAACGTGGATTTGTTGAAACTGGTCGCCATAGTATCGCTGCGTTCGCGATACGTTAGCCAACTTAACGGAGAACGGGTCTTCGAGTTCAACATTTTTACTTTTCGACCGAGGTTAGGTTACCCTCTCTGAATCGTAAATAATGTAGACGAGACACTTGAAAGCATGTCTCGGATTCTGTTCTTTTACGCGTCGTTCATCGAACTCTATCCGCTCATCGTGTACTCGAGTGTTTTTAAAATTGTGTACATGTTTACGCGCGCGATTTTTAAAATCTGAGAGAGGTTGGACGTTTCTTACTATAGCTTAGGAATGATTGTTATTTAGTTAAGAATGGCATGGTACGAAATAAATAGCTGATAAATCGAGTAGCGTTGGTTGTATCTGGGCATTGGCTGATGCAGGAGGCAACGCGGTAGGTGAGCTCGACGCGTCTTCGTGGAAGAAGAAAATGCCGCAGGTCTGTGATTTCCGCTTGGCAACAGCGCAGCCGGTTGTTCGTGCTGCCTCGCTAGGTCGAGCCAATGGCGTAATCAGGAGAGGGGAGCACACAGTCGCTCGGTTTTCTTCTCAAGCATTCACAAAAACCACTCGCAGCAGGATGAACGTGGGTCTCTTTTTAGTTACGCACGTTTATTCTATTGAAAAGTCTCTATTGTTACGTGAAATGTACAAAGAGTTACTTTGATGGTTCCTATGTAATCGACGTAATACCTCATCGAATGTTATACATATTCGTATGTATAAAATAATCGAAAATTATTCCGTCAAATAACAGAATTTTATAAATGTTACAAATGCTTTCGATATTTTTACTAGTTACGCGGAAAATATTGTATGGGGAACGCTTACAATGCATAATTAAATGTTTATATTATAGTAGGCATTGTATGCGTCTACTATAATACAGGGTGTCCCAAAAATGTTGTAACACGTTGAAAGGAGTGGTTCGGGAGGTGATTTGAAACAACTTTTTCCTTAGCGAAAATGTTGTCCGAGGCTTCGTTGTGGAGATATTAAGAGAAAATCCCGACCAATCAGAGCGCGAGTATGCCGGTTGAGCGTAGGCTACGCGCTAGGCGGCCGCGCTCATTCGCTACCGCGGCCGCTCCAACGGTATACGCGCGCTCTGATTGGTCAGTGTTTTCCGTTAATATCTCCTCAACGAAGCCTCGGACAACATTTTCGCTAAGGAAAAAGTAGTTTCAAATCACCTCCCGAATCACCCCTTTCAAGGTGTTACAACATTTTTGGGACACCCTGTATAAACCAGTTGAATTAAACTTGTGTCCAAAGTATTCCTTAACTTGGATACGTTATTACATTTGTATTTAACTTATTCACTTGTCGATAGTCGAAATCTTGGAATTATTTTGCTTTTATAGAGGTCACGGGATTGCACAAAACTCTCCAACAATTTTCTATTCCGAGCTTTCACGCGATATCTGTACTTCCTGCTTACATGTCCCGCGTTACATTCGTCAACGTTGTTTCGTCATTTTATTACGAAATACATACAGATTAATCAGGTTCTATTATGTCTCCTGTCTACTTGGTCCGTGGTTACGCTACTGGGTCGAGTATTCGAGTATCCTCCCCTTTCATCTTGTCCCCTCCCTCGCACACAGTATCAGTGGCTTTCACACGTCTCTCTCAGAAGTCTTCTCGTCCCTTTTCTTTCTTCGACGCTCCCTCTCTTGTCTACTCTTCCCGTCTGTTTGTCTCCCTTTACTCAGCGATTTCTGTGTGCCCGTGCACGACGGCCATTTTTTACTACTTGACAGAAATTCGGCAACGCTGTGCGTGCGTGCACACGCGCACAAGCGCGTACGGGAAGTCAGAAAAACCAGCGGTACTCGAATTTCGCTTTTTCGTAAGCATCGATCGAGTCGAATGGAAGTATCTCATTGGCTTTGAAGCTTGGCGCAAATCAATGACGAAAGTTGGTCAACGCCAGAATTCCCTGTTTTATGGAGCGAACACGACGATTTTGTGAGTCAAGTAAAAGCTGTCTCGTTACTGCCCGCGTCTTTAGATATCCGTACATGCGTCTCTTTTGCGGTTGTCCGCGACATCCCGGCACGGTGTTTTTTCCGGACAATGTTGAGCGATTCGAGAATAATTACAACGAATAAAACGATACTTGAACACTTTACGTACAATTAAATTTAATAACATTAGTACTGCACGATATTTATTTTGTCTATTAGAATCGTGTTTAGATTAATATTTGTACGATATTTCATACAATTATGGGAGCATACAATGCTATCTCGGTAACAGATAAGAAAGTTATCGCTTGGAAAACGACGATTACCAGTTACCAGTAAAGCGTTAAAATATATATTGCAATTGTTCGAAATCAGTGTTTACTAAAATGTTTACCGAAACCCGCTGAAACGTCGTAATGACACGAAAGAAGCGAAACGAAACAAGTTCGTGACGACGAAACGGAACGCAACCAAGTCGTGGTTTTAATTTACACAACTCTGATCCGAGTTTCCGACGGGTTTACGTCTGGATCTTTTTCGAAATAAAAGAGAAAAAAAAATAATTCACAGGATTATGACGTTGCGTAACGGGCCTTAACCCTCGAGTGCTGGAGGTAGGCGCAGGCCTGGCCCGTCTCCCCCCATCCCCCGCGCGGTGCCCTCGCCCCCTCGGCATCCCTCGTCCATAAAGACCCTCCGATTCTCGATTCCGCTTCGCTCTCCGCTCCGCGCTTCGAGCTTCAACGGAGCGTCCACAGCTCCGACGCTCCTTTCTGTCCCTAGTTTCCCCTCCAGCTGTGAACCCTGGTCCTTCTACACAATTTTCCCATGCCTACCCACGCCGCACCCCTGTACACTGTACATGCGCGTACAAGCACATCGCGTACCGCATACAAAACACGCTCCTTCCTCCTCGGTCAAGTGTTTCTCTTCGCAGTTGCAAACTTTCCTGCCTTTCGTTGCAACCATAACTTTTCGATGTATATGCGCCACGTACACGGCGATATTTTCACGTTTTGCGAAACGCGACTCCCATGACGCAACCGTTTACTCGCTCGCGTCAAAATGCAAGAGAAATCGATGGTTCCGAGCCCAAGTTTAACCCTACGTTGGATAACGATACTTGTTTACGTCAATTTACTTCCATATCGATAACCTTACTTACCAACCGGCTTTTGTCCGAGATCACGCTACGTATAATATTAGCGAGACACGTCGATCCGTTTCAGCCAGACAAACAACCATTTTTCGAATCTATGCAAACCAGAGGTATCGATTATTTAAGAAAGAAAAACAAATGTTTCGCGTTTCCCGTCAAGGTTGCTGTTGTCTGTGTTGTTCCATCTGAAAAATCACGAATTCAGGATAAGATTCGCGGTCGATTCGTTCGAAATGATCTATCGAAAGGTTTATAGGACGTCGATGTGTGCGAGAAACCGGTTTGATCCCGGTGTGGGCGTGTGATAAATCTTTGAACCTCGTTCTGCGCGGCTTTTCCTTGTTATTAGCGTGCAAAACTACAGAATAGATTCGCAGAAGTAACGCTACCGTGTCGGTTACGCCAGGAGGAATCATTGTACCATGTAACGTTGTTTTGTGATCAATTTTAGAAATTACTTATGCAGCGTAACGGCTGGCACTTGGCATAATACGGAAATTAATCAACGCGATAGGTCCTTTGAGAAGTAACGATTTCATTTAATTACGATTAATATTTTTATTTTTATTATTCAATACTCTTATTATAATTTTCATATTAGAAGTGACGTTCGGATAAAAATAATCTTTGCGGTGTAATCGTAGTTTGATATCGTTAAAATGTGCGTATAACTACGCTTTAAAACGAGTCGTCTCGGGTATCCCGTGATACGAAAAACCAACCTCGGCTAAAACATATTTGTAGTTATCTGTCTTTTTGTGTACCGTATCATACGTACATTTGTTTTTATTTTCACATTTATCAAGAATCTACGTGCTTATCACTCGATTAATTGCATCCAGGCAAGATCTCAGCGGGCCTCGTTACATTTCTTCGATAATTAATTAATTTTTATAAATGTGTATCTCTGCTCGCAAATGAATTCTAGAATAGTATCGCGAAACTGACTCGTGCAAACTTCGCGATTCGATTCGTTCTTCGACGTTAGCCGATTATTCCTATTACAAGTTCAATTGGTTTTAATTCGCAGAGTTAACGTTAACCGTTAATATTTTTAAAAGCGAGACCGAAACTTGGCGGCGTTCGCTCCGAAGTAGGTGGACGATATTTTTAAAGGAAAAGCGATAAAAGAAGTTTCCTCGACCTCGCGGTTTGGCCTCGTTTCGCTATACCGTTTCTCATGCTGCACCGTCGTTCGGCCTCGTTCTCTGTTTTTCATCGTTTCCCTTTAAACGAAAATAAAACCCCGCCAGACGCCCCTTTCCACCTTTTTTCGGGCGTCTGATCTTCAAGCTGGAAGACGCAAATGGACCACCGGACTACTAGAGTCGTGAAGAATCGAACATAGAGGAACGAAATTCGTTTCTACACGTGATACGTAGAAAAAAAAAACCAGATATGCTTCGTGTATCGCGACACGAGAGAAGGGCGAAACCCTAGGTTTCGAATAAATCTGAAGTTCGCCGATATGTTTGTCTCGTTTCCTTCTTTGGGATATGTTTCAAAGAGGAAACGAGACAAACGCATCAGCAAACTTCAGATTTGTTCGAAGCCTAGGGTTTTTCTTGCCCATCTCTGATCGCCACTGCATCGGTGAATGAACACATCGTGGATGAACGGAATCTTTCTAAGAGATCGTTAAACGAATGTAAACCTGTCGAATTTGTCTGGTTATCAGCGTCTGCGGCGGTCGCGCGTCGCGGAGCGTTGTCTATCGGAGCTGGAGCTGAATCGCTGGCAAAGGACATGGGCGATATTGAGACGAAGGCGCATGCGCGAGCAGCATGGCTCCGTGCACTCGTGCGTGCGTCATATGGGCTTGTTGTTCGCCGTCGGGTCTCTCGGGGGGTAAAACCCCAGCGACCAGCTGTCTCCGCAGTCTATTTAGTTTTATTCGTTCCCTTTGCCTCGCCTACGTTCGCTCTCCGCTCTTTTATTCACCACGAGTCATCCAGCTATCGTTTGCGCGCACAGACGTTCGCCCCGCGTCGCGTAATTCTTCCACTTGTTCAAAGGGCGCGCACTTAAAACCGTCCTATCTGCTATCTCTAAAAATAGGAAGAGCCTTGTTGCCTCGTGCCTTCTACTGTTCTACTCTGCCGCTTACCGGCAACAGTTAACCGCGAGCAGCGCGCTTTGATGTTTAATTATACCTTGTTCATTTGTACGGGATTAGATCAACACGGAACGCGACTTATGATCGGGGAAGTTGTAAAATCCACTACGAGCATTGTTATCGATGCGTCGACGGCCGGGTGCTGCCGCATCGAAAAGAAATCCTGACTTGTTCGAAAAGCTTCCTGTGTACAGAATTGTATCTCGAATAATATCGAATCGATATCTCTAAAATTAACGAGGATGCACACAGATTTCAACGAAACAAGGTCACACGCTCGAACGCTGCTACCTAGCACAGCGTGCAAAACTTTGAACGTGTTTTTCTCAAAACACGACATTCAAAGGCAGAAAGCGCTACGTCTCGCGAGCTAATCGATCCATCCGTTCGAAGATGGCACAGGATATTCTTGGAAACCTTGCGCGTTTGGTGAAAAATCCTTTCCTTTTTTTTTTTTATTTTTTTTCTTTTCTTTTTTTTTCTTCTTCTAAAGAAAGAAGAGACGAGAACAATTTTCTATGGATGATGCGATATTTGTAGGTTAATACCGAGCAACGTAATTGTCGAAATGACGAAAACGCGTTGTTATCGTATTAGACTGGGTAGAATTTCGATCGAACTTTCGATGGCTCTGCACGCGACAAACAACCGTGGTTTTCACTGAAGGATTCGCCGAACTGTTCTCGCCTTGAGATCTCATTGCTCTAAAGCGACGAATAACGACAACGAGTTAAACCTCGTACCAGTGACGCACGCTTTAATATTCCGTATAAATTCAGTGAATTTAACCAGTGGTTCCCCGACGCCTAGTTCTCTTCGTTCGTTCTTCGTTATGCAAGAAAGCAATCGAGTACCTACCGTTGTAACACTACATTTTCGTAAACGACATCTACCGGTATAAAATTTTTATTAATCGAATATCTTTGTAATTACGACGTTTAATCGTTATGAGCTTCTTTTCTTTTTTTTTTTTTCAATGTCAAGTTTCTAATTTATTACGTATTTTTTTGTTTTCATTCAATTTCGCAATTAAATTCGTAATATTTTTCATCGTTTATAAACAAACTTTTGGCACTGGCAGTGTCTTGAATTCGACTTCAAATAATAAAAATACATCATAAAAATACAAAATAAATGATATAAATTGAATGAATGAAACAAGTATCATTTTTATACAGTAAAACGTGGCAACACCGTAACGTTTTTAACAGTAGGGACTGCCTTAAACTGTGCTAACCAGTGGCTACTCGCATCGACGTGAACGTTTGTTTATAACGTCGATACTGCTCGTGGTTACTGTTTCCAGTTTAAAAGGTGCGTTTATTTTTAATTGTTCGCCACGTCAAAAAAAAAAAAAAAAAAAAAAAAAAAAAAAAAAAAAAAAAAAAAAAACTCTGTGAATTATCGACGGAAAGGAGAAACGGCGAGCCATAAAGTTTATTTATCTTCGGAGTACATTTGAACAGAGAGACGTAACGGACTAGCGTGAATTTTGTTGGTTACGACAATCCTTTTTCCTCGATTCAAAGTACCGTTTAACTTTCCAAATGACATTTTCCCGGCCAAAATGTACAGCTTACGTTCGATTGTTCGCGGAGACAACCGAATCGGGCCACCGTAGGAAGCGGTACCGCCATTTGGTTTTCTTGTGGGTCAGGAGCGTGGGTAGAAACGAGAAAATGAACTCCCCTCTCACGAGTTATGAGTTACGAGTCGCCCCACCCGATTTTCGACTTTCACTCCGCGCACCGATCCTTCTCCATGGATTCAGCTCTGTACAGTTTACGCTACTGTTCGACATCTGCCGAGAGAGTCGACCGTAACTATTGCTCAATCGAAATTACTGTAGCTCTTTCTTCTCTCCCTGTACCGTTCTCTGTACAAAATTAAATTCACCAGTTCTCGTAAGTAGCTTCGCTACGTCCGCGATAGAAAGTAGCGTCAAACGCACGTAATTCTTCTAACGCTCGAATCGCGGGTGCTCGATGTCAGCCATTTGTACGAACTGTTGCGTCTCGTACTATTTGTTTTTCTCGCTTTCGAGTTTCGTTTTTGGTTACGGAATATAAGAAACGGAGAATCGTGCTATCGGATCGCAATGGGTCTCGTTCGTCGAAAACGCCACACCTCAAAGGACACTCCTACGAGAGATATCCGGATCCCGAGCGAAAGAATAACCGATAACGAGTATTTACGATCGATGCATTATCGATCGAGAGCTGACGCAAACATTTCCGATTGTATCCGTGGAAAAGAATTCGCGATCTTGGTACTTGAGATATAATAAGTATCAAGATATAAGTATCGATGTTGGGCGAGTTGTCGTTTCGTTTCTCCGCTGTACGTTACCGCGATAAAATAAATGCTGCGAAACGCGAGGAAACTTGTTGGCGAAAAGTTCACGTATCGAGGTTACCCGCGCCTTCGAACAGCGATGTTTTTTGAGCGAATAAAATGGACGAAGGCAGTAGGTAGTTTTCACGGTACACGGTCGCTGGTTCCGAAGAAAGAGAACGGACGTGCGTTTATGCAGGCTTGTCCCCCCCGACAGATGTTTTTTGGAGGGTGGATGCATCGTGCTCGGCTACCACCATAGCCATCGCCACCATGGTGTATCCTTTCCAAAAGGTTTCCCTTGTTGCCAGATCTCGGGCCCTTTCCTTTGTTTCTTGCCCGACCGAAACGACGCCACGAATCCTACGGAAACGAAGCTCGTTAAATTCTCCCCGTCTTCCTTTTTTCTTCCTTTTCCCTTTCGCAGCGCAATCATTATTCGCGGCGTTTCCTCGCTCTTTCTAGGCGTGCCGTGTACTTTCGACTCTTTCGGTGCTGCTACGCGTGTAATTTTCCATTTTCGTCCCCGTCACGGAAATATTCTTATTTTCTCCGTCGTTGCTTTCTGACGCACCCAAGTCTCCTTGGATGCACAAATTTCTCTAAATGCACAGAAACCGTCACCGCCACTGGGAGGTATACCTCCTGGAGGGGTCGAGGAGTTCGATCACAGTGTTGCGTATAATCGTAATCGTAGTCACAACTCGAAAACATTTGATTACGATTCTGCTCAACACTGGTTCGATCGGCGAGTAGCGTAACACGATCCGGTCACGGATATCTCGCTGAGACAATGCTAACGGCAACGATAAAACTCATCGACATACCCTGGTGTTTTCGCTTTGTCCTCTTCTTTATTTGCTGCGGTTCTCTACCTTCGTCGCATTTCCTTTCCACTTTTCAAGCCGCGTAACGGGACATGTATACTCCCGTCACTATCCACCCATTTCGTCGCCTCGCAGAATTTTTCACCGTATAACGGGACATGAATTTCGGCTGTTCGAGAATAAAGAGATTTTCAATCTTAAAAAACGAGCATGCTTAGCTTTGGCTCGTATGTACGCGCGATACGAGTACCTTCGAGTTTATCCCCTCGCAGCTGATTCTCGATAGGTCGTCGAATCGCTTTCCAGTTAGAACGTCGACGGATGAATCTATGTGCATATCTGGGCGAACGCGAACGCGCCGGGGCGAGGAAGTGGGGCAGGGAAAGAGCAGCGGAAATTGGAAATGCAAACGTTGCGAGAAACCGACGCGACGATACGAGCCGGGGAAATTGATATTCTTCCATTCGTCGCGCTTCTTTCCTTCTCCGGTGGATCCGAAGCTACGTTGATCTGTCCTAGCGGCGTCGCCGGAAGTGAAATTTTCTCCGCCGCTTCCCGTCGTCTCTGGCTCGAAAATGGCTTCGTTATCGGTGTAACCAATTTCATTACATCCGATAGACGAGCTCTATCGTAACGGCATTTAACACACTGCTAAACAGGGACGAGTTAGCCGCCACCGCAAACTCGAATAAACCGTCAGCTTTCATTTTTCTTCTGTAATTTTGCGGGTTATTTTTCTTACAATATGTATATATATATATATATATTGTAAGAAAAAATATATAATATATATATATATTTATTATATTTTTTTAATAATATATATATATATATTGTAAGAAAAAATATATATAACTATATATATATAACTATATATAACTATATATATATATAACTATATATAACTATATATAAAATATATATATATATAAGATATAAATTTATTCAAGGAACAAAATGCGTAGAAAACTGCTCTGAAATGAACAAAGTATAAATAACGTTATTCGGAGTTCGGTAAAAATGATTTCATACAATTTTTAGAATGACGAGGCCGTTGAACGAAAGAAGAAAAAATATGTAACGCAGGAACGACCGTGTTAACGAAGGGCTACAGGCGGGAGAAGCGTTTTCGTATTTGGCTCGTCTCGCATTGTTTTCGTCGAAGGCAGACCTCTCAGGCCTGGGGTCCTCAAGTTTGCGTCACGGGAACCTATTTATACTTTATGATAATATGTAAATGTGCCGGGTGCCTCGGGAGCATGTGTACAATGTAACGTTAAAGGAATTCGTTGTATATAGTTTCGTTACGAGTAGCAATTCCTGGGAACGGAATTACGACGTACACCGACGGATTAAACGATAAGGCGCCCCATTCGATTATCGTCGACACGTGTAATAAGTGTACGCAACAAAACGGACGCATGAACGTAAGACGAATATTCTTAGAATACCACCGCGATGTAAACGAAAACAAAGAGCGTGAAAGCGGTTCCCAATTACAGGGTAGTTTGAAATCGAGGCTAGGGAAATACGTATATAGAACGGTGTTGTCGATCTATCGCGGAAACTCGTAACATCGAGTTACGTTCACCCGTGCAGTAAAGTCTCGATAAGTGCACAAGCTCGGATCGTGATCGTGGGGCTGGTTTCTGTGCATTTATGGAGACGTCGCTGTATTTTCTTCTAAATATCTCGTTGAAGCAATTTTATTAACGTAAAACAGGAAAAGACTGAAATCGAAAGCGTGCCACGTGTCAGAATCGTTAAACGAGAAGGAAAAAAAAAATAAAAATTCTACAATCGACGGGATATTTTTGAACGCGAGCTGGATTTTCGTTCGGTTCGTTCGCGCGAACGTTTATCGATCCGTGTCGCGCGTTGCGTTCTTTGCACATACAAGTTTTTCGTTACACGAGCGGACTAAAACGCAAACCAAGCGGTAAGCTCACCATTCGCAAAGCGTTCTCTTTTCTCCCGTCAGGTTGTAAAAGATGATTGCTTCGATAAAAACAACCGCTCTTCCAGTCTATTTGTCTTCTACCGGGCGATATCGGGAATACGATTTCTCTGCTCGATTTCCGCTCGACTTGCCGCGATATAGAAGGAAGGATCACCCCGTATACGTACGCTTACTCGTTCTCGATCATGAATGGCGTCTTCGCGGCACCTCGATCTTCTTCCGCGTCGCGTTTGCCGACGGAGATGGCCAACGATGATTACTCCCCTAATAGATAACGAAGAAAACCAACGCGCACGGATTTCCCGTTGCGTCTGTCTATTCGATCGACTAATCGTATTTTACGACTTATCCTTACACTTTCGATATCGATTTCTAGTTAACGGTTACTTTTAACCGACTTCGAAGAGGAGCGAGTTATTCAATTCAACATGTACATCTTTTTTTTTTTTTCGTATATATAGGGAGTACCTCAGGGCCGGCGCAAGGCAGGTTCAGCACCGACTTTGATTAATTTTTTACGGAATACCATTAACATGATGCCATTAACAGATGCGATACGTTTTTTCAGTAGCGATGATTCGGTTCAAAGGAGTGACAAAATTAATATTTATCTTATAAAAAGTATATGACACGTAACAGCATTCGTAAATAAATAATTCCTCGTTGTAAAATGTAACTGTCCCCCGGAGTAATTTAAGCGGAAAGAAAAAGAATTCGATTTTTTTCTTTTTTTTTTCTTTTTTTTTTAAACAACCAAAGCTGTGCGCAACCCCAAAAATAAATTCACTGGATGCAAGTGGTATTTGGAAGCGAATTTTAGGCCAAGAAATTGTTAGAAATTCCAGAAGAGAAACACGAGCGTCGGCGAGTTCGGTTTATTTTTGTTTAAGCGGCGTATCACAGATACAGCCTCGGCGAGTTCCGTGCTCTCTCAAGTTTTCGATCAAACAGCGCTGCCGAGCGAGATAAGGCGATTTTTCGCAAACTAAGTACGAGCCGTGCGGGAAACAAAATGCGGATCGTTCAGATGCAGTTCCTTCCCTCGCGATTCAACCACGTGTTCTTCTCTTTTCCTCCCATTTGTTACCACGATAAAAAAAAAAAAAAAAAAAAAAATATGTGTTTAGTCGCAGCAGAAATAGTTACACATCGGCTCTTGTTTTGTATTTTCTCGACAATTTTCTTGAAACGCCGAGCGCAACCGATAAGATAACGGAAAGGAGCGCGTTCTGTTTCTCGAATCGGAATTATATCTGCGCGCAATTAAGGTCGTTACGAGTGGTGAGACATAAACAACGCGAGGAACAGTTTGAGTACCTGTTCGTGATAATCGCGAGGTAAATATGATTACTAATATCAAATAAATCAATTACACTCGATAAGACGTGTTATT
The DNA here is from genome assembly GCF_026225885.1 of Hylaeus anthracinus. Classification (NCBI taxonomy): domain Eukaryota; kingdom Metazoa; phylum Arthropoda; class Insecta; order Hymenoptera; family Colletidae; genus Hylaeus; species Hylaeus anthracinus. The sequence goes on along the minus strand of NW_026535284.1, from coordinate 15,563,674 downwards.
CGTAATATTGTCGAACGGCAATTTTGAGGAAGTATACGATAGTAAAGGGATCGTTCTTTTATTACAGTTAACGATAGCGTACAAAAAAAAAAAAAAAAAAAAAAGATAGAAAGAAAGTAAGCGTTCGAACGATATATTCGAGGGGATAAGAATAAAATAAATGGGCGAGGGTATATCGAAGATCCGTGCACCGTCGCAAGGAGTGCCGCGTGTTTATTTGTTTTTCCAGCAATTGAGGTCACGTGATCGTTCGCACGAACGAACCTCGAAACTCGAGGCGCGTTGGGTGCACGCGTTCTCCTGGGATCGTTTGTCACGCATGACGCAGCCGAGTGTTTTTCGATTTGGCACTTGGCCGTATCTTCGACTCGCGAGTTTGCTCGCGATTGTTTATCTCTGAGCCAATGCCACCGCAGCCATCTCCTTGTGACACGTTTGACACTTACATCCTGGAACAAACAATAATGGATATTTCCGATTTCTTTTCTCCTAAAGTATCCGAATCAGACGGTTTTAATTTACCGCGTTATTTTCGTTGGTTTATCCGCGACGCGTAAGAATTTTTGTGATCGAAAAACAAAGCAACTCTCTAATTTATAAGTTGTTCGGACGGCGAACGTATCGACCCCGATGAAAGTAGTTTTCTATTTAGAGCCACGCTCCGCTTGCGCGTAAGCTAGACGAAAAGAAAGAAAAAACGCATCGGAGCTGTCGTACAGTCCATATCTTTAACCACTCACGATTACACAATACAACCCACTGTGTCCGCGAACGGGAACCGGCTTTCGCCTCTCTACTTGGGTTCGAAAGAATCGAGCGCAGACGTTTAGGACCAAGTGTGCGAGACGACTTGTTCGGCCCATCTAAAGTTCACCTTTCCGCTTCGAAATCACCCGCGCGAGTCGCCAATCGCTGCCAAATGTAGAGCTAATTGCGTCGTAACGTAAATATGCCTTAAAAAGTAGAGAATCCGAATTTCGTGCTGGCGATGCCGTTCGCTAACATTTCCGCGGCAATTATGGCAGCCCGATGAGTTCGAACGGTCGATACCGTTAAATAATTCCGGTCGACCCGTTTATATTGTTACACAATGTGTTCCAACAATCGATCCGGCGGTTAACGCTCGACGCCAGTTTCTTTTCTTTTTTCTTTTTTTCGATATAAACGACTTTGGCCTCGTTACCCCGTGCCATGGCGGATCGTTGCAGAAACCCCAACAACAACAATAACAACAGGTAGGAAAGAAGTAGAGCATGGGAAGGGCAAACCACCCATTTCAGCGCCAATCAATTCCGTTCACGTTCCAAGTACGCTTGTCTCGAAGCGAAGTCGAATTATTTCCGTTTAGTCCGTTTACTCTTTCGTTATCGTTACCTAAAAAAGTCTACAAATTTTATTTACACAAGTTCCAAAACGCGACGCGTCCATCCAAGTTTCTTCGCTTGAAATAAAATGGTCGTTGAACTTTGACTTTAAGTGTATCCGAGGACAAGTCGCGAGGTTTAAAGGCGATTCAATTACGGAAATTTTCGTCGAAATTTGAGAAACGTTTATTTCACCGGTCGCGGTAGGAATGGTGCGAAAAAGTTGCTCGCTTTTTCCACTTTTCTTCTAACGAACTCGAGTTTTCTCTTCGCTCGATAACAAAATTATATTTGATAGCATTTGCTAGAAACTCCACCGATAAGCGTGTTCTTATATCCGAGGAGGATGTCGCTTAAATATTTGTTTAAAAATAAATTGGCTCGAGATTGATTTTGTAGGAACGTGGGTTGCATAAAATAGACACGTGACGCAAATGAAAGATGAGAAGGGTTCGTAATAGGTCATGGGCTCGTGTGGGGTGTGAATGGCGAATTATTAATAATAAAAATTGATTGCTTCGAACGATGGCTCGTTGCAGCGAATCTTCAAGGCCTGCGCCGATCGAACGAATCCTTGGAACGTTGACCGAGCACTCGTTTCGAAAAATTCCTCGAACGATCGATTCGTCGACGTCGTACTTTTTGTAACGTTTTATTTAACAAACGCATGGTTTTGTCTAACGAACTATCAGCTATCGACGAACAGAAAGTTGAACCCGAACAATTTTTCATCGCGATTTTCGAGCTTTGCAGGTCAACCAACACACACAAGAAAATAATTGTGGCATTGAATGTATATTTTTTATTTTGTAAACTAGTGTTACTTGTTCGATATATATATATATATATATACATATATGGAGAATTGTGGATTCATGTAGGATTCCATGTAGGATTTTGGGATCGATCGAGGGTGGCGAATGATTAAGACGCCCGAGAATAATAAAATTGAAATGTATAAAAAGTTACAGTAAGATAAAAAAACTCGAACGTCCTCCTGCGGTACGACAACTCGCGAAGCCACCCGAAAATTGTCGAAAACATATAATCATTCGACCGACGTTTCTACCGATCAAAACCATAACCTCTCTTCGCGTGTAATAAACGCTACAGATCTTCCGCCCAGTCGATCGTTTTCGGGGAAAAAAAAAGAAGGTTGAATACGACCAGAATTTACACGAGTCCACGATGGCTTTCTCCGTCGAAAGAAATGTGAAAAATAAAATGTTTGCGTCTGGAAAAATCGTGCAGCCGCGCTTGTTCGCTGCCGCGGCAGTCGTGGAGATGAATTCGCGCAATAGTCGATAGAGAAAATCGGTTTCTTGGGCCGAGTGCAAAAAATTCCTCCATTTCTTTCCCCGTTTAAGATCACGCACTCGTGACTGTCGACTTATTTTTGCAGCGACGTTTTACCTTGGCTCGTTCGAGAAAACAAACGTTTCTGTCCGTTTTATCCCGCATATTTTTCCAATGCAAACTATTTTCTGCGCGGTGCATGCGATTATTTAACCAACTTTTATTTATACCGGAGATCTGCATCGGCGCGGAGTGAAAACAATGACCGGGATGAATTCGATCGAATCCAGTCCAACTGTCGTCGAGCGCGAAGGGCGAAAACGCGAAATCTCGACAAAGTCGAGCCGGATGGAAAGCGGTAAACATAACGCGTTTCGAAAGAAAGACGTTTCGAGGATATGTCCGCGGGTATAGAAGCGCATACAAAGGTATGTTCACAGACGTAAAGGTATATTCCGCGATGCAGTAGCTCCGCGCATCTCTACTACCGTCGAGCTTACTTGTTGCTTAGCGACTATATCTCCTTTGCTAAGCGCCGCTACGAAACGGTCGAGGCTCTCGTCTCGTACGATGATCGAGGATATGCATCGTATACTCTCTTAGAGAGGGTCTACCGTCGCACAGTGGTCTGGAGAGCGGTATTTCGTGGCAAATGAGCGACTATCAAACACGTTAAAGCAAACTCTTGCATTAATTCTTTATCATTTATCTCGATACTTTTTCTTTCATCTTTCGTATCTCTGTTATACTCCCTGTACGTGGCTGTAATGTTGTGACCATCGATACCGAGATTGAAACGTTTCTATCCCGTCCGCTTTACGTCCACGTGATGTGCCGATCCACGTGATCCCTTAATAGAAATCAATATGGAAAAAGAAATCACGATAAGGAAGGAAAGTAATTTGTCTTCCTTTTAGAAGATACTTGAAGATGCTTTTTCCAAGCTCCTCTGATCACATCTCAACAAAGACGTGCACTCGTTATCTGTGTGCCGACGTCGGTGTAATCTTAATTCGCATTACGGTCACATTGACGCGTCTTCGTTCATTCTTCCTGTTTCGACAGTCGATTTGCACTCGGCATTCGTTGCGTTTCGCTACGACGAACCTTTCGCCGCGTTACGTGGTACGAATTTCAACGGAAATTTGACGGCGACGTAACGGACGGCTTCGTTTTTGGCGTTTTACATTCGTATCGCGAGCGGGTTCTGTAAATTTACAGTTCGTAGCGTTACAGCAACGTTGAGTCGGCGCGACGATCGATGCAAGTTTTCGGTTAATGTGAAAATTATGGGTTTTTCTTTTTCAAATAGGATGGTGGGTTCGAATCTCCGTGCCTTATATTTCGTTCAGACTATCTACGATAGCTTTGCGGAGACGCCAATCTTAAAGCTCCTTTTGTAGCACGCCTACTCGAGAAAATCCTAATATCTGAGAGAACAGTGTGTCCGTATCGGATCTGGTCTCCGCGGTGTATCGGCAGAGGGTTATCCGATACGAAGTTAGCGAATCGAAACGAATCGATATCGAAACGCGAACCTACTCGACAGTCGCGCGCTATACTACGACCATTCCGTAATATCTCTTTGGAAATCGTCAACGAGGCTTTCCAAGTTAAGGAGTCTCGGACGCAGACACGGTAGACACCGGTAGACACGGTAGACGAAGGAAAACGACAGAGGGGATTGTAATTGCCGTGGAGCGCAGTTCGAAACTCGGATCCAGCGTCAAAGGGGCCGCCACTCCAGCGGCAAGTTTAGCTGTTGCATGAGCGAAACGAAACAAAACGGACGACTTTCCAAGAGTAGACTTGTCCGGGCAATCTATCCGACATTATTTCGAAGCGTATAGCACGGGTTCGGCGGAGAGAAAGTCTCCGGATGAGATCTACCATCTACCGTCTGTCGTCTACGATGGATTAACCCTCTCGGGAGGATTCCGTACATTAGCATCGACAGTTCTCCGACACCGGACTTTCTTCACTCCAGAAATTGAAAGTCCGCTTTTTCCGTCTTCTTATTTATCCACTGCTTTTCTCCCCGACTGAAATTCATTTTTAACGCAATGTTCGAACCCCGAAGCACCGGTTTATATAAACGGGCTGAGTCGCGAGATCAATTTTTCGTAATGGATTCCAACGAAAAATCGAACAATTATTATTACAAAGGCGTCAAATCCCGATCGCTCCTCATCATTATCCACAACGCGACACCGCGTGCTCGCCTAGCGAGCAGTCCCTCTAGAAAGTTAATATTTAAGATCGAAGCGAGTTACGCTGGGCTCGATATCGTGAATAGTTTAGCAATGGAATCGTTTACGAGCCGCGCACGTCGAAGAATTACGTCGGGAACGAAACGTCGTCCGAGTTTCGACAGAACGCGGTGATTCAATTAGCCGCGATCGCTCCTCGATTTTCCAAAAGTTGAAGAATCAAGCTGCCGCTCCAGCCCGTAAAATATCGCTGGTGTCGAACGCGGATGATGCAACAGCGTTAATAATGCGTCTTACGTGATCAACGTCACGTTAGACCGTCGCCACTGTGCTCTCCCGCTTTGCCGCCGAATCGTGCGTCATTTCAACAAACAACAAAATCGACATGGTTAAAGTAATTTCGAAGTACCACAAAATTCGCAAGAACGGGAATAACATACGGGAATGTAAGGAATTGCTATCAGAGCTAACTTTGCTCTTGAAGTTAAATAGCGAAAAAATGAACAATAGTTATTTTCGATTAAAAAAAAAAAGAAACGGATAAAAGAAAAATTCGGCTCGTGGTGCGACTCGCGTCGTAGAATGGGGACAAAATCAAAGTTTTCTAGACGGAAATAGAAGAAACAAAATTAAGTGTCATTTTGAAAAAAAAAAAAACCGTCTAATTTGGTCAATTTTCGGCTATAGCTATTTGAAAAATAGAAACTCTTATTTAATTTTTTTGTTTAAATTCATAACTTCTTTTACAATTTACACTTTCGTACGATACACTTTTGCAAATTTCACGCTCCCTGAAGTTTATCCCGTGTAATCACCGGACCGCGGATCCTTACGCAAAATAAAATCCTCGTAAACGTACCTATAAAACTTCAACCTAGGAATTTATTTTATTCTGCAAAAATATTATAACGCGAACTTTACTTTCGATCTCTTTTATATTTCTGCGTATTGTTTGCATTTAGTAGGTTCCTGCGCATTCAAATTTCTTATAAACGCACAAAGATCCGCGGTCTAGTAATCGGTAAGAAAGTTTCGCCGAACTCGAGATGCCCCCTCGGAAGAGGCATTCGATTCGCAAAGAGTTAATTCGAAGATCCGCGGAGTCGCGTGACGGAGCGTGTTTGTCGCGGAGACTGAGCACCGCTTGCGATCCACCGCAATCGTTGGAAAAGAGGGGGCAAGAAAAAAAGTAGAACGGAGTTTCCTTGGTACGGAGGGAGGTTCCAGCTAACAGTTATCCGGCCCTGATGCTGGTCCGTGGCCCGTGGGCTGCGAGCTCCTTCGACCGTCTCGCGTCTGGCGCACACGTACACACGCGAGCCCCATTTTCAATCGCACGACCGGTTAAGAGATCGAGATCTTGTTTTCTCTTAGCCTTCCGCTCCTATGCTTTCCGATTTAACTTGGTTCGCACCTGTTTTCGTCGGCCGAGATAATAGCGCCGATCAACCAGTCGACGATCGATTTGCTAACCGCGAGAACGGGACATCTTGCTGAACAAAAGGAAGAAAATTAATGTCACGTTGTCGAGGCTCGTTCGTTAATTGTTAGAACGTGAAATATACGAAAATAACGGAATGACGAGGCCCGATCCGTACCGCGGAACTTCATGTGCGCGTTGCATCGTTTAATTTTTCTACGTAACGGATTTTCCGTTTGCTTTTACGAGACTCGCGACGTTTTCTGCCGTCTCGTTGACGAACTACGGCGACTGGCAATTATCGAGCTTCGTCCTTTCTCGCGCTTGTCGCTCGACGATCGGACGTGTTCTTCTTCCATGAGATCGGAGGTTTTATGCGAAAACCAGTTTCTAGTTTACAGTTTTAATGACAAAAGCGTTCGCGTCGTGAGCGATATCGCCGTTGCTTTAGATTATCGTTCAGCCCGACGAACAAGGGAAACACGTTCGACGATATGAATTCCGACACTGGAGGGGAAGTCATCTCGGATTCGTTTCATTCTGTCTAGTTTCTTCGCTGAAATTGTTTATCCCTTCGAGGAAAATTCTCCCTCGTCCACTGGTCGGTTAAGCGTCGAGACTTTGCATCAGCGAGCTTTCTGCGTCGCATGCAAGCTTCTATTCGGAAATCGTGCAGCTTACAGCTTTGAGTTGAGCACCTCGCGAGCGTCGAAAGAAAAGTAGGCAGAATGGTTCTACGAAACAGTTAGATGGCCCTGATATGTTAGTAAATCGTCAAGTTTCACGACTCCTCTCGCCTCGACGCGCACACGCATGCCCATTTTTATATTTTAATATATTCGAGTCGAGTCGCGTAGCCCCGACATTACGTTTCCGCGATTTCCATCGTGTTCCGTCCATTGTCTTCGTATCTTGCACGTGCAACTTCGAACGCATCTGGATCGGGGAAATCTCACGCTTCGGGCCTGACGCGAACGCGCGCGATAAGAGTGTTTGTACCGACTGCGTGCGATCGAAAATCAAAGATATCGACGGATTCTAGACAAGAGTACTCGCATGGTAGAAGAACCCTTGATCACGAGTCGTTTTATCAGGAAAAATCATAATATAATCCCATTTTAACTAAATCATCTTTAACTAAAATCGATGAAATTTTTTACGAATACGTACAAACATTTCTCCGATCCGATGTCTCGAGAGCGTGCGTGTACGCCCTTCCCAGTCAAAGATTGAACAAAAAGTGGACCAAGGACCCGAAAAATGTCGCAACTCGAAGAATCGAAAAATCGGATGGTACGCGTTGGTCGTTAGGACGAGACTTTAGTTCGGACGTCGGAGTTGCGTCGCACGACCGCGACCGGTCCGAGAGATCAAGATCCTCGTTTCTTTCGAGCTGTCGATCTTTGGCCTCCTCTCCCGCCCCACCCTCTCTCTCTCTCTCTCTCTCTCTCCTACTCTGCCTTCGTGCTCGTCATGTTTACATGGACGCTTAGACCTTCTAGGACGTACACTCCTGGACGAAACGATAGCGCGCGGGATTCAAAAATTTCCAAAAGGGTAAACGAATGGTATCTACCCATCGTCTCCTCGTTATCTCCGTTTACCGCGCGTTTGTCTTCGCTTTCGAGTAAAATTCGACGGCTTCGGCGGGCTAGAATTTTCAAAACGAGTTTCGCAGACCGAGCGGGATAGTGTACGCGAGTTCGAAGCGACCCTATTGATTTTAGAGAAGCAAGCCGGCTGGCTTACACGCCGTAATTTCTCCCCTTCCTCTCCCGTTCCCCTCCCCATCCGAGTTTCCACCCTTCACCCCCCGTCGTCAAGTTTTCGAGAAGGGTCACCCCATAATTTGAATATACGACACCCCTCGTGCCTCCTCCCCCCCCCCCGCGCCCCTTCTCACGAATTTCGAGTTTGCGAGTTTGACCAGCACACGGGTCATTTTCCATATAGAGTTACGCGCGGCTCGTTTTGTTTCGTTCCGTGTTTCTTTTCCGTCTACGTCACGGAACGTGATTACGCCAACCATATTTTTCAACTTTTTTCGACTTTTCGATCGATATACGATACGGGATGCGACAAGAGAATCGACCTTTCGATCGGATACCAGGAAAACATTATTTCCTCACAAAAGCAAATTTCAACAACGGGGTGTTTTTATAAACGACAGCTCTGGGTGTAAAACTACTCGGATCGTTTATTTTGAAAGCGTCCGCAAGTCCGTTTCCTTCTGTTTCGAGAAGATTGAAGGACGCATCTGTTAATTAAAAAATTCAATTCGATTACGTAAATTTGTTTTAGGCGCGTTTTACTAAACTGACGTATACTTGCGTACGTATACGAAACGGACTCGCGCCGCTCTCAAAATTCGACGATTGTAAAAATCGTTTAATTTCGATTCTGAAAAATCAAACATCACTTGAAGTATGCTTCGTATCAATCCGATTTTGTTTACGAAGAATGACACGACACGAAGGAAAAGTAGTAAACCAATTTTAAATTGTACAAAACATGGGAATTTTTTGAGAGATTAAACACGGACTAGTTATACGTAAAAAAATTTACATTGAATTAAGGATGAATTACACCACGGGGCGGCGCGTCGGTACACGCCGTCTGACGAACGCGCGAGCGTGAGCCACCGGTGGTGCACACCGCCCGATGAAAGAGTCAAGCGCGAGAATTACACGTCCGACCGCTACCGGTTGGCGAAGCGTTAAGAATTGTACATAACTACGAAGCGTATCGACTTGCATGGAAATACGATCGGGACGGTTTATTTGTTTTGGTGGCTGAGACCAGACACACGATCGGAACGTTAATATTGCATCGGTCGCGGAAGGCAGGCGTACGACCGCAAAGGGTTCGTACGGATGAAACATCTACGCGTCGTATGCAGTGTACAAAGTTGCGTTTGAAATTGTTTCTTTTCTGGTGTTTTCTAACCGCGGATGTTTATGCAAAATCATGCTTTCGCGGATACGGAAAGGCACGTTGTCTCTTCTTATTCGTCTGCAGCCTTTGATACATAGCACGATATAAAATGTACGATACAGTCAAGATTCCCGTATCCGTACCAACGTGCCAACATGTCCTACATATCGTTCCGAGTAGAATTCGCGTGAATTAAAGTTTATTATTTTTAACGTTAACCTCTTACTTCTTTTCCTATTAATTTCATTTTAAATTGATCGCCGTACTTCTTGTACCGACTGTAAAAGCGAAACGAATAGAATACAGGAAGAAGTCGGAGTGAAAGGGTTTTAAAACCTTCGTTATACTTTGTCTCCGTTCCTTAAAAGAAACGATGGGAAACGTCCATAACCGATGGAAAATAGACGGAAAACGAATCGTTCGTTAACCATGAAATATGTAACTCGAATCTTTTCCTGTTTCCTGTTGTAGGTAGCGTCGAAGCTCGTGCGTCATTTCCGACAAGTCCACGGTGACGAGGAAAACAGCAATCTGTAAAAACCGGTAAGTACATCGCGCTCAGGTTCGCGAAGAATGTAAAACCGCCGGCGTTGCATGAATTCCTAAAGTATGCATGTATACGAACTTTACCGGAGGCCTGTGCATATACGCAGGGAACGAAGCCAGCCAGAATAATCTGAGTTTATTGATCGGCTCTTAGTTGCCAACTTGGCAACGGCAAACTTCTGGAATTACGAATGAAATGTTCTACATAACGAAACGGTTCGCAAATCAGGTCTTTCGTACCCCTTCCGGTCCTAGCTACCACGGGAATTTCGTCTCCCTTTGCGAATGTTTACGTTTCGACTATTTCAGCGGCGACGCGTAATCGATGATAAAACGTTCCCGCTTCCTCGAGAGTCTAACAGGTTACTCGTTTAGGGTCCGAACGATACCACGGTAAACAGTTCAATTTCGTAAGGGTGGAGATACTTTCTTTTCCCAAAGAAATGAACGTTCAAAGAATCGGCAGATTATCCGGCCTGTTACCAGACTTTCTATAATTACGTTATACTTCCGGCGAAACGATGAAAGCTACTCGACGCGATTTAATAGAATCGACGCCGACGCCGACGCGGACGCGCGAACGTCCGTAGACGCAAAAACAAGGGAACGAGATACAAGTGGCCGGGTATCGGAATATTCGCGATCCGAGAGCAAGCGATTCGTACAACAGGGGTGTCCACGCTAAAGTGTCACAGACGCATACTTCGATAACTATCGATGACACGAAAAATTTGTTTACGTGTAAATCGCAGGATACAATGGACTCTGTGTTATGGCGTAAACGAAATTTTTTTTATATCATTAACCCTTTGCACTCGAGAGGTGTGTATTAACCCTTTGCACTCGTGGGGACACCCTGTAGAGAAAAGGAAAGGAAAGGAGACAGGAAAGAGGAACAGCTTACTGACAGCACCTTTGCCTTCGTTGCGAACTAAACGCATTAATCTGCAATCGGCAACTAATCCTCGACTCGCTAATGAACGGAATATTCATTACGATACCGGGATACGGACCGTCGGACAGTCCCTTTGACAAATATTAATTATCAGCTACGATTAATAATAAACACGGCCGTGGGCCGTATCGATCGGCCGCGGCTTATAAAATACGCGAAACACACCCTTGGTCGCATAAGTTGTTGACTATCGAATCCAATTCCGTTGCGACAATTGCGTACGCGACGTTATGCAACGCGAATGAAACCGACGATCTCCCTCAGTTTTACAATTAGACGCGTTTACGCGACGCGACGAGCGAGCCGGATTCTCGAATATCGAAATTAATCGTACGGTTGGTGACTTTAACCATTTTACAATCCGTAGCTTCGTTTCTAATAGCTACCTAGAACACGTGTACGTATTATTATTTCCGCATCCGCTCCGTTGCACATTCTGTACAATGTACTTTCACTTATTTTATGCGTTACATCAACCTTGGTTATGAAAATGTGCTCCCGTCTGCCAACCAAACTCATCCGTTTCGTTATTCTAGTAAAAAGGAGCCGCGCTTCAAACGTTACGCATTTCTCGATCTAACCTTTCTAGCCGATCTAACCGACTCCGTGTTTTCGCGTATTACAATTCCAAACCTTCCGAACTGGTACATCCACCGCGATTACCCCGGAATCCCTTGATCGGGTCGTAAAGGCGCAAGGAGAGACGAAAGGGTAAAATTCGATGACTAGGCGTCCAGGTACGGTACTTGCGTACCGTTATTAAGGATGCCAGCAAGCGACACGTATTTCACTTTCGTTTACGACTTAATTGTAGGTCCGCGAAAGATTTTCCGGTACTGACAATAACACTAATTAGGGATAGAGACAGAATTACCGCGATACACTCCCTGTCGTTATGTCACAAAATTATCCCCGCTAATTCCCGAAACCGTACTTGCCGTCATCAGCGCTCCGCGATTAACGACGGCACCACCGCTAACGAGTCGAGAGAAATAACATTCTTACACTTTCTACCTTGTCATTCTATCTACGCATCGATCGAGGGTTCACGCGATCCAAACGATACCGAGCGCGATTACGTTTGATCGATTGCGGCCTAAACGAATACAATGCCGCCAAGTTAACCAAAAGTTCGAAATTCGTAAATAATTAACGTAGGAATTTGTCTACTTGTTTAGTCGTACTAAAAGCGTTAGTTCCGACACTTAAAAGTTAAAAGCGTTCCTGACGTGGTCGGTTTTAACGGTATCAGTAATTTTAGATAAAACCGTTTATCTCGATTCGATACATTGGTCAAGTATGACGCGGTAATGTTGAGATTTACAGAAAATTGTTGAATATCGTTCCATTGGTACCATAGCATTGTTCTCCGAATATTGTGCGCGGACGATACGGTGCAATAAAAGTAACTCCAATAGTGACTCACGATATTCGGATATGACAAAGAGGGAAGCTTATGAGAACCCCTGACTCAAATCGTAGAAGCTCATAAATAGAATCCGTGAAAAGCGAGGGGACTCGGTAGGGGTCGGAAGGGTTACACACAGCAGGCAGCCGACTGTTTTCGATAGCGAGGCGAGGTGAGTCGAGTCGAGTCGAGTCGAGTCGGGTCGAAGGCGGCGCTGTTCTGAAAATCGGCCCTCGCAGTCGGTTTTCTACCAAAGGGCGGTCCAACTCATCGTGCGGGTACATTTTATTATTATGCATCTCTTAGCCGCCTGCGTTAGTTTGATATTATTAGGGCCTACGTAGCGGCAACTATCGAGGGTAGCAATGCTCACCGGGGGATCGCGAATCGCAAATCACCCTCGGCCATCGGCTATGTAGACTGTACGTATCCTTTTATCAGGCTGAGTTGGGTAGGGGAATACTCCAACAGCGGTAGAATGAAATAAACGGGGGAAATTGCGAGAAAATCGATACCCGAAACTCTGCGCTTTCCTGCCCAACGAAGGGAAACACGAACTAAACGAACTTTGCGAATTTCGCGACAAATCCAACCGTTTCCTTCTACGGTACGGGCACGTTTATATCTCTACTCTCATTTAGAATTACTCGAATTCGACGCGATTCGCGAGAAGAATATCGAGTAACTCGCGATATTTCAACTCGGTCTTTTTCTTCCGATGCGCGCACTTTACACCAAGTATATTTCGAAATGTGTTTATAAACGTTACAGCTTGTTTCGCAAATAAAAACGCGAACAAAGTACGACTGTCAGCCATGCGGAATTATTACTAGTTTTAGCTTGTCGCGGTGTAAATACTATTTTGAAACACGTACCGATATCATTATTCGAACGACAATGTCGTTATTATCCATATCAAGGGGTATCAATAATATCGCTATTCTAATAGTACAAAAATAGTGGAAAATTGACTTTTTTTCATTTAGTTCAAGGAAAACAAACGATATAGAATTCTAATTTTAGATTCGCATACGATACTTGCAACGATAGTATACATTCCAACATGCGTTAATTAAAAAGGTGTGCTAGAGGAAGAATTCCATCGATAAGAAAAACAATACGAGAAAACATGTTTTGACTATTTTGAGGGACTATTTTATTAATTTTTATTAAAATGAACCTTTAACGCCAAGTGCGATAAAAAGAAATTCATCGTTTCCAGTTCAAGGGAAAAGAGGATCTTTCGAAGAAGACGTTACAACTGTTACGAAACAACGTATCGCTTTATTTTTCTCGTAACGTATACGAGAAAAATACGTAAATAATTCTAATCGAGCGTGTCGAAAGTATTTTTTCCGATTTTGAAATTTCACGCAGACACCGTGTGCGTAGGATGTCGTCGGTGACTCGATATTCGGTGAAATGTGTGGGGCGCTCGGAGTCGCCCACTCGTCGGTCGACATTGTTCGAAACCGGTTGAGAACCTTTACCGCGCAGACGATCCGTATTCGGGACGCAGCTGCAAACGTTCGCGCATCGAAGAACGCGCAGATTGCGAGCACGTGACCGGCAGCCATGGTGGGAAACGGAACGAGCGAATCGGAGAGCGATTACCATCCCCTCTCCGGACTGCGCGAACAAAGAGACAAAGCTACTTGGTTCGTGTCGACGGTTGATGCCATTAGAAAGTCGTTGGCAGTTGGTGGGTGCGGTTGCTCCGCGAGGTAGAGAAAGGTGCGTCGGTGTAGGCTTGGCGAGAAAGTTTATCCGCGACGGTTGTAAAGTGTGTACGGAAGGTGCGAAGGAACGCGAAGAAGCATAGAAGAGGAAGATTAGAGATCGAAAGAACGGCGTTGCGTTTCAGTTTGAGTTAACCATTCCACCGTTTGGTCGATTCTCGCTGGCGCATCCGAGGAATCGAAAAATCGATTCGGAGCTAGTTTAACGAGCGAAAGAAATTCCGAACGCGACGTTCCCGAGTAACGAGGGATTAAATTGGCTCGGTCGAACGAGACCGCCCCTACGAATTCATCTGGTATCGAGCGAAGCTACGACCATCGCGAGAGTTTTCGCGTCGAACGAACGAGCGGTTGTTGCGAAATCGTCGATTTTCGTAAAAGAATTGCTTAAAACCGACCGGTATTTCTTTTTCGCGCTGGAGCGTCGACGAACTAATACTAAACGCGATCGTGCGACGTGGCCGCGACGCCATTTTGTGAAGATTGCTGTGCGCGTCGCGCGATCAACAACGGCCTCTCTCGTCCCGTGACCCACCATCATCGAGCCGAGGAAGAAAGAGTGTTTCTCTTGGATCGTCGCGGCGTCGTCTCTCTCGACAAGATCGGTAGAGAGGAAGAAAAAAAGGTGGAGGCGGAAGAGAACTGGTGTAACATTATCATAGCTCGTTCGACCTGGGTTACAACGCGTAGCAACCATGAGACTGGAAATTGTGTCAGCGGCGGATTTTTTGGTGCATCTGCTCCGTATTCAGACGGGCCAACTGTCGGAGCGTCAACTCGAGATGTTCAAATCGTCGTTGACGGAGGTCCTACGTCATCGCTACAGGGATCACTGGTTCCCGGATCGTCCGAATCGTGGTTCCGGTTACCGTTGCATACGCATCAACGGTAAAATGGATCCCGTGATCGCGCAGGCGGGCGCGAACGTCGGGTTGCTGCCCACGGTATTGCACAGCTTGTTCCCAAGCGAGCTCACCATGTGGATCGACCCGTCGGAGGTGTCTTATAGAATCGGAGAGAACGGATCGATTTGCGTTTTGTACGAACGAACGGAACCCGTGCCGGAAGAATCGCACCATCAACTCCAGCATCAGCATCAATTGCAACACCAGCATCAACACCATACTCAACACCAGCAACAACAACAACAACAATTCGAGAGCTGCAAGGACTCCTTGTTGCTCGAGCATTCGCAATTCAGCGAGCAGATCGCCGCGTTCGTTTCCAGTTGAAGCGTTTATTGGCATAAGTTTATCGGTACGACGATGCTAGGCGTCTCGCTTAATTTCCATTGGACGCGCATCACGCTCTCGGACTGATCAAAGCAAAAGCACACACGCGTTCTCGTGATATATGTGATGATACGCTGCCCTGGTTGAGTGAATATTCGGCTCGTGTACACGAACGCGCGATCCTACACCATCTATGTATACTATACATATATATACACGTCAAATCTTTGACCAAGCTGCGCAAGTACGCGACGGCGTCGCTTGCTATTTCGCGCGCGCGCGCGCGTCGTCTCTGATCGAGAGACCAACAACGGTAACAAATCACCAGTTTTTCGGCCAACTTCTCCGAAGGAATTCGTCCATACGCGTCGTCCGACACGACGGCTCGCTACCGTCGCAACCACGACTGACTCTAGTCCAACCGTGCGCGAGTCATCCCGTGTTTTCGTTGATACCGTACGAAACGGGATACTCATGGCGGAAGATCATCATCATCGTTTAACGTACGAATAGAATGGCCGCGCGTTCGCGTTCACGCGCAACGACGACTCATCCAGGAGCGGCGGTCCTCTTGCGTCCCGGCGAGTCTCGCGAGAAGATCCGGCTTTTTCCAGTTTCGAGAGGTACCACCAGTGCCCGACGAGACTGCCTGCAAAGTGAGAAGAAAATCTGGGCGAGTTCCGGCGAGGATCTCTCTCAGCCCGACAAATTGATCTCAGCCTCCTCCAGCGTATTATCGCGAATCCTGAAGGGAAGGTACGCGGAGCGAGGAACAACGAACCAGTCTGACCCTCTTCTCTCCTCTGTTCCGGAGCGAGGACAACCGTAACGAGCCTCTCTTCCTCGAGAACATTTCAACAATGTGTTTTTACCGTCGCAAATCTTTTTTCTTCCACGAACTTTCTTACGCGTCGATCCAACGGATCCCCCGGTGTTCCGATGCTTTCTGACAGCATGCTCTCTCCACTTTGACGGACAACAACAACAACAACAACAACAACAACAACAACGTCGAGGACAACGATCGAACGGCACTGCGAGACCGTCGTCTCCTGTTTTCGAGCCGATGCGATGGGAAAACTAACAACTTTATCTATCCTCTCTTTTGTCGCGGTGGTCGTCGAGGATTGTTTCCTCTGATATCGCCACCGAGCCACACACGAACATCCGACACTGACAATTTCCGATAAACAACAAACCGAATGAAAACAATAGAAAACAAACCCGTATATTTTATGTTGCCACGTCGTCGAACACACACAGGAGAAACCCGTTAATCCATACAATTTCTGATTCTCTTCAGAAATTTATGCCGAGCTTCTCATGGAACTCGTTAGCAACGACGACATCACCGTCGGCGTTATCGGAAACTTAGGAGCGGATCCAGATTGTCGTTTTCGGATCGTTCACCGTCATCGTTTTTCATTGGTCGTCGGACGTCGAGCGATCCCAAGCTCGGCCCACACGTTGGTATCGTTAACGTTACACAGTAAAAGAAAACACACGTTACACTGCATACGTACAAACCTTTAACAAAATGCGCGAGTTTATATGTACATATATATAGGTATTATGTATGTAGAAAGCAGTATATACGTGTAAGTGGGCGAAAGAGAAACTCGCACGTATATTTTGTGTCAAATTGTATATTATCTGTTTTTGTGAGCGGAGAAACACGGAGAGTGAGAGTGAGCGAGAGACAGAGAGAGAGAGAGAGAAAGAGAGAGGGGGAATGCACGAAGACGAATGAAAGGTGAGCGGCAGAGGGAGAGAAAGGGAAGCGTGCATGCGTGCAAGAAAGGGAAGCAAACAAATATGAGGTAAAGAACTGTGATTATCTTGGAATGAAGGGAGCTCGTATTTCGTGCATGTGCCGTACAATTATCTTTTCTGGTGTTTCGAACGTGACAAAAGGGGTCGATCGAATCGAGGAATGCATGTTGACGCGAACGAGAAATTAATTAAAACGAACGGTCGTTTCGATAAAAGAATTCGCACTTTAGGTAACAACGGCGACAACTCAACTGTCGGTTTCGTAATTATTTCTTTAACTTCCGGCGTTTTATCGACGTTTATTCCGATCAAGCTTCGTCGTTGACAACCATTTTTTGAGCGAAGCGTAGTCGTTCGGGAGTTAAAATGTGATCGTGGCTTTGGATGATTTGTCTACTCGGTAAATAATCGGTTTCTTTAAAATAGCTAAAAGACGCGTCGTAATCGTTGCAATACTCCGCGTAATGCAATTCAAATAACGCGTAGAATAGAGTCGAGTGTGCGAGTTTTGAAAGTTTGAAGCGTGACGGTTTTTCGTTCGAGATAAAATTTCGTTCTACGTACATGTGCACGTATATGTATATGTAGTTGTGCGATCGTTTCGGGATATCAACTCCGATGGCGTGTCCGGTTTAAGAGGAATTTGGTGAATAATATAGAATGGAACGCGTAACGTGCATCGACAAGTTTGCGCGTTTTACCATCTATCGTCGGCGAGTTATCTTTATTTGCCGCGTATCTAATTCCTACGTGAGAAGAATCGAGTCTCGGTGCGCAAGAATTCGAGAGAATGATGTTCGTTTGGAGACGGTAGATTATTCGACGGTGAAGAGTGTGTGGAGAGAGAGAGAGAAAGAGAGATGAAACGAGAGCCGAGAGAGAAGTGTGTCTGCGAGAAAGAGAGAAAGATGGAGGGCAGAGGTATTTGTCGCGTTCGGTATAAAATCGGAAGGCTCTGTATGTAGCAATTATAGAAACCGTGTCTGTGATTATATTAAGAATAGAGAGACAATATAAGCAATCTCTGTGTGAACGACCTAATTAGAGGCGAATGTATTCGTGATTCCGCGGCACGCGTATACGCGCCTATATTGTACCGATATTTAAAAATATGTGTTTATAAATACGTTTACGTCCAAGAGTATGCGCGGCAATTTTAAACGGATTTTTAGATTAACCTTTTAACGATCAAACCTTTACGCGGATTGTGCATTAATCGCGTATACCGAATACATACGATACATAGTATATCCGACGGGTTCGCTTGATTTTTTTTTCTCTGGTTGCATGTTTTTCTCGTCGGGAACGATCGACGTTTTATCTAGCAAACAAAAATTAGAAAAATAGATTTGATCGTTGGGCAGTTTATCAGGGTCCGTGATACGCTCGCAGCGCGCGATAAGTTGCAATTGAAACGCAAACACGTTCGATTAAAATTGCTAAACATATATACCCGTCATCTTGCGAAATTCCGATAGAAGCCGGGGCGCGCAGACGAGGACAAAATTGGATTTCGCCGTTTTTGTTTAATTTCGAATCACAGAATGCGAACCGTATCTCTCCGAACGACCATCGACGAAACGAATTTGTCGTTCGACGAAACTGGAGAAAGCGTGAGTCGAACGGCGACGCGTAGAAATCTCGCACACCTTATAGTCCGTAGACGATACGATACGATGTATATGTATGATATAACTTGTAAGAGCTGTAAAGATAATGTTCCTTTTTCTCTCTTCTTTTTCTTTTCTTGTCTTCTTTATTTGATTTCGAGCCATCGGAGGAAGATAACCGACGATAATAGGCCGCGCTCATCCGATAAACCGTTTGATTCGTGTACACACACAAACACACGTACAGACACTCACACAGATGTATTGTCCACGCGTAAACGAACGAACACATTACACGAAACCGTATGGAATTATATTCACAGCGTTGGCGAACAAGCGGAAATTCAGCGAGAAAAAAAACGTTGCGAGAATCGGAGCGAGAGTTTATTTCACGAGCGAATTGTAATTACTATATATACATATATATACGCATATATTATATATACATACAAGTTGTATATATATACAAGTTGTATATATATATATATATATGTATACATATATATATATATATATACACAACTTGTAACTATACATAGAGTCCTTCAGGAAGAATTTGTACAAACCCGCTGGCATAATGTACCAGCAAGTCTGTGATTTTAGCTTGGTTAATTCAGTATTTTTTTAAATAAAACGAGACAAAATCAAGATAAACGATAAAAAAAAAAAGCAAGATTCGAACTTGGAAAGAGGACTCGTGCAAGGGAGAGACGCGAGCAAGAGAAAGTTTTGTACGAGAAAAAGCATAAGTCGTTTATACCGTGTTGCGTATCGAGCATGGTTGGAGGTCGATGTGTGACGCGCGTGTGTGGGAGGAAGGGGAGGTGCAAGTAGAAAAGCAAATATAGCAAAGTGCCGACGGGAGATATTTATCGCGTGTATATTTCACGAAAATTTGTACAAAAAGTCATCGCTCGCACGCCGACGTTGCAGACGCAAAATTTTGAATCGTATAATTTTCTTTTTTTATTTTTTGAATTTTTTTTTTGAATTTTTAAACGCATATTACCGTCGAGGGCCGTTGCGCTCCCGATTTGATTACAATTGTAAATATGATAATATACTTAACGTGTAATTTCGATCGTGAATTAACAACGATGGTGTGTGTAGAACAAAAAATGAATGTATTTTCTTTTCTCTTTTTTTTTCTCTTTTCTTTTTTTCTTTTAGACGATAATTAATTATTTATTCGAACTCGAACTTCAGAGTTTCATTTGCACTGTAAATCATACGCGTCCTCTGCGCGAATAGTAATTGTAAAATTCAATTGGAAATGTGCACAAGTAATATTCGTCTTCCGTTCGCAATTTTCACGTACGATCCCTCCGCTTTCTCCGAGAGTTGCCAGTGTGGTGGTGGGGTGGATGCGAGCGTGACAGAGGAGCCGAGACGTATAGTTAGTTAGCGACAAAAGAGATACGCAGCGAACATCTGGAAACGCGTCGCGGTGGTATGTAAAGGCAATACCGTTTTCGGGTGCGTTCATGTGCGTTTCTCGTTCGTCGTTGCAAAGAGCCACAATTTATTTAACACGCTGACGTTGAAAAAGTGTCCGGTACCGCGTCACCTGGACTTGTTTACACTCGACTAACGGCTTCGAGAGTTCGCTACGCGTATCTTTTCTATGTTCGCTGTACCGGCGGAGGGGGGTGGGGAAGGAATCGCAAAATTAGAGTACATGTCGTGTATCGTTCTTTTCTGTGGAATTGACGCTTTTGTTGGGACACCAGGAAGGAGAATGCACGCGCGAGAGAGGGAGAGAACGTGTTTCGAAAGAAAATTGTGCGACGAGTTAGAAAGAGTGTTTGCGAGAATGAGAGCATGCGAGCGGGTAGAGCGAGAGAGGCTACGAGAGCAGATCGAGGGAGAAAAAGAGGGATGGACGGTAAGAGAGCGTGAGGCCCGGCAGGGGTGCTCAACTCGGGTGAAGTAGGCCGTGGGTTCCATCGTGGTAATATATGTAATTGTGATGCCGAATTATTGTATTAGATTAGACAGAATTCGTAGCGACTTTAACACGCGTTTCTCAAGCTAAAGAGACAAACGAGATACGAGACACCGATCCAAGGTCATCGAGATCCGAATTCGGCGGCCCTGTTGGTCAGTGCACAAGGAAAACAAAAAAAAAATTACAACACATCCACACACGCGAACCGATCGCGATCGCAAGCGAGACGATCTACACGAGGAATTCTGTATAAAAGAAATTCGCTTTACCAATAGTCATACGAGAAAAAGAAAAAAAACACACCGAAAATAATACACGTTGGAGACGTAAGATGCACATACACATGTACACGTACACATACTTTGACGAGATACATGGAACAGACACGAGGAACACGTTTACGTACACTCTCGAATCTGTAGACTAGTAGGTTTACTATTAATTATGAATTATGATTATTATATCTATTACTACATCAATGTATAATTATATTTAGTTTTTAGGTTACTATGTCTATCATTTTCCGCTTGTACATATGCCGTGAGCTCGAAAAAATTAAATCTTTATCAAATGAAATCTATAATTTTTTCGACTGTTTTTGTACAGAGATAATAAAAACAAAAAGGCCTCGTGCTTATGAAATTTCATGAATACAAAACAACCGCTGTCCAGTATTTTGATTTTTCATCGATGTCCTAATTACCGCTTCCTCTGCAGATATTTGTCAACAAACGGCTTTCATCTTTCTATAGTACGTACAATCTTTTGCAGTGGAAGAGATGTTCGTCGATTTCCCACGCGCAGGTACAATTTCTAATTCCTGGGTCGTTAACTTTTATTTACGCAAATTTGATCGTTAATGGCTTTATATAAACACGAAATATTTCATCGTCGTTGACCAGTGACAATTCTATTATTATATTTTTTTTTTTTTTTTTTTTTTAACATGACACGTTACAATAGTATTTCCTTTGCATCTCGTAGGTACTTTTATATTTTATTGTAAACGGTTTTCTACAAGGGATTTCAGGATTAAAATTTTTAATAAAACACAACCAGTGCGGAAATATTTCTGGTCTGTTTTTATTTCCAGCGAAATAATACGCGGAGATTCCCCTCTCGAAACAAATTTCGCGATTTGAATGGTTAAGAATTTTCTTATACACATGTCTGTTCTTGTATCTCTGGTGGGGGTAAGAGGCTCGCGACAAATTCATTTGTTCTAGACGTATGCCGTTCGTTACGAAAGCGACGAGTCCAGCTCTTATTTATTTCCAGGTATAAAAGGTTTACATCTCGGTTGGCCCGTGAAGCGCGATCAAAGTTTTTGAAATAATCGCGTAACAATCGTACGATAATAACGAATGTTTTCTTCGTTTCGTTTAGCTAATCGAACGAAGAACGAAATACGATTGCCTCCTCGACGATGAAAAATTTGTATCGACACTAACTATAAATATAACAAACTAAACGTCCACATACGTAGCCACACATGTTTAAACTCGATCTCAAACAATTATTTTATTTTTCGTAGGAACTTTTACATTACCGGCTGCATGTAAGACCAGCGTTGCAAAAACGTTGAAGAAGAAAATGACGAACAAGCAAAAGAAGAGAACGCGAAGAAACGCTCGAACTCGAGAGAGAACCATAGTCGGCAGGGACCGACGCGAATAGTTGGTTATTAGTAATGTATCCGGCGATAGGTAAATCGTGAATCGCGAATGGTGAATGGCGGATCGGTGTGAAATAAACGGGCGTTACTCGATTGGTCAGGTAATCGTCGATGGCCGATAATCGAGCGGCTGGACAGGTTTCGCGGGAGTTGTATCGCCATTACCAATGGTAACTGCAACCGGGAGAAAGGGTATCGAGTGCCACCGCGAGAATTCGATACGCCATTTTTCCATCGACGGTCGTTCGAGCTTTCAAGTTGAAGACCAACCTCGATTCCCGTCGAGAGTACGTCGAGAGCGATCGACGCTCGCAGATATTAAACGTATCTAGGCGAAAAAAGCCGTTCACGCAGACGACTAACCGGTCTTTCCGTCTCTATTTGCCGGCAACAAAAATCCATTCAGGAATATCGCTGCCAAGTATCTCGACGTCGATGCAATTAATATGTCGTAATCTCGGATATGCGCGAGAGGGAATTACTCGTTTTTCATTTCGAGGCGAGCCGCGAGCGATATACTTTTATTATATTTCACGGGGAAGAAAGATGTCTGCGTCGGCGAGGCTCGAATCGACGTCGATCGTCGGTTCCGTTTCTTTGCGTTTCTTCGGAGCGAGAGGTTCGTCGAGCGTGACGCTGTTTTCGCGGAACCTAACGCACCAGAGAACCCGTGAGGTTGCGGTGGACTCCTCCGAGTACACCATTTAAAAGGAACGTAAAGTCGAGGTTGGGCAAAACGAGCGTCGATAACCTACTAAACGGCACGTTTCGAAGTAGAAGATTTACCGGAATGAAATGTTTGTTAAAAACAAGCGCGGCGATCGTGGAGGCATCATCTGTGGCGCAAGATTTTGCATCGAGGCCTTGGTAGCTGACGCGTTAAGGTTTGTTGGTTCGGGACACGACGATGTGGGACAAATACGAGACGGTATCGCGAAGAGGAGAGGTACTGCGACGTGCGAAATGACGGCGAATTATTGTGCCGAGGAGGAAGAGGAGCCACAAAGGATAAAAGGGTGAACAAGAGTGGGAGAGGGACGCGCGGCGGTAGAGGGGCGTTGGAGGAGGAGGCGGAGGAGGAGGAGGAGGAGGAGGAGGCGACCGATAGTTGTCGTAAGGGTCAGCGTCGGTTGTTGCCCTGGCCCCTTAACGTTGCTTGGCCCGCTCGGTTATTGCTCCCCCCTCCCTCTATCATTTTAGAATCGCGATTTCTGTTCAACATCAACACTCCGCGAAACCATTCCTTCCTCTCCTTTCTCTTTGGTGCAATTCCACCCCCCTGTGCGCCATCCTTGCTCTTTTTGCTCCCGGTCGAAAAGTCGACCGTCTTCGAAGGGCGCCCGAGGACAACGATCACGACGACAACCGTCCAACACCGAACACCAATCAGCCAAATTAACCATCGACTACCGATGTAAGTCTCGTTGGGTTTCTTTCTTACTCTAACCGAGATTACAACTGGAACTAATCGTCGAGAACTTTGCAAATACTCGATCGCTATGCTTTCTAATAACTCGCGGTCGTATTACAAGGAAAAGAAAGTACCGATGCGACTACGAAAGAGTCGTCTTTAGACGATAGAGAGCATTTTAAGCAAAAAATCGAATTTTTTTTTTTTTTTTGCTTAAAGTGCTCTCTAACGACGTGTCGTTAATTAGAAGTCAATAAGGGTAGGGTAAGGGTAGGGTGAGGGTAGTTTCGAGCCGTAGAAACGGTTAAATCGATAAAATTGAATTTTCCGCTTCGCCGTGCGACGCAAACTGTATGAAAAGAAAACGATCCCGTTGATACTTGTTTTCCCTGTAGCGTAAGTGTGGAAACCAGAGGGGGCTTGACGGGGTCCTCGTCGACCTTGGTCGTTACTCGCGCCGTTTCGGAAACGAGAAGAGCATAGAAATGCTGCACAGCGTTAATTAATCATTCTCCGAGCTACTTATTTTTAATAGCGAAGAATCAACGTCGCGCACGGTCGCGGCAGGCACGATGCGTCACAGTTTCGCGAATGGAAATTGCGGCACGCGATAGTAGGGCACGGCCGGTGAACAGTTCTGCCGGCGAACAGTTCAGCCGGTGGAAACTAGACTCGTTTCAGCGAACGCGCGTCTTTTGTGCGAATGTTGTTGAAAAGCAGATTTCGGACGGTGTCGCGTAACGGTAGACTTGAAGCGGGAGTTGCAGGGTGTCTGCGATGGGAACGATACCGCATAAATTATTAACCGCTCGTTAATTATGCTTCGGTATCGCGCAGCCTCGAAAAACAAGTCCAACGAATTCGGTAACCGTTCGACCATCGACAAACGACGCATTCCGCGAACTCGGCGTTTTAAACTCGTCGATTGCGTTGCGAAAGCGGAGAGATGTAAGGTCTTTCTTTGGCTGCGCACGGTCCTTCTTCTGGTTCTTCTCTTATCGTTCAATTGGCAGCCACTTCTCGCGCCTTTTCCGTGCCCATGCCGGCCCATTGTCGCTCGCTCGAGGGTGCTTAGCTTTGCAGACACGTTCGCGCGCCCAGTCTCGCCATATTCGAAGGCTCGCGAAAAAAAAAAAAAAATGGCGCCTTTGCACCTTTCGACCGGCCAACGCGACAGTTTCCTCCGTTTTCGACGCCGGAGTTGCGCGCAACCGACTCCTATAAACAGAAGGGACACGCTTCCGAACGCTACGATACAAAAGATACGTTTACACGCTTCTTCAATGGGATTTATTTGAACATTCTAAACAGAGGCGATACGCGCGAAATAAGTCACGGCTTTCCTTGTTATCGTTTCGACTCTTTGCCCCGCGTGTTGTTGCATTTGTATCGTAACATTTATAGCTGTATTTTCAAATATCGCGCGCTTCTCCTTCTCACCGATACGTATTGTTATAACGCGTCGAGCACGAAATCTTCTGTTTATACCTTGTATGGTGAAACATCTTGGATTTTCATTTCTTTTTCAACAACTTGCTTCGTGACGCAGGAAATACCGTCTAGTTCAACGGAGATTTTTTTCTTTTTCGAAATCAATTATTTTCAAACAAGAAGATAAACTGTAAAGTTTCAAAATATTTTGTTGCATTGCGTAAGTAAGAGAAAAAAAAAATGATTACTATTGCGTAGGAATGAAAAGAAGGAATATTTGTACGAATGATTAAACGCATCAGAGGTGGCGGAGCAATGGAACCTAAGTGACGGCTAAATCAAAACCGGAGTTAGACTCCGGTGTACTCCGGTGTACTCTGGTTCCGTTAAGAGAGGCGAGATGAAAGTCAGTCGGAACGTGAAACAGCCAGAGCAGGGCGCAGGTCAGTCGGAGCGTGCGACCATCAACATCGACGAGTGCTACAGTTTCGAACACATGTAAGCTTCTCGAGAGTTACCTGAGCCACCGTTTCCTCAAATACTACTGCAAATTTCGTTCTTCCGCGTACGGTAAAGTCTACTTACTGTACATATTTTTGCAAATTCTTATCCGCGAAATCGAACGAATTTGAATCGTTGAAAATCGAAGAAGCTTCCTGTAAGGCTGCCGTGGCTTCCAAGAGGAATCGCGAAACCGTACCGATAGAGGAACGCTCTATTTTCAATTACGCGAGCGCGTCGGCGTCGAGTCGCATCGCCGCAAAACTCGATACGCGCGTTCCTAGCACCAGCAGACGCGCTCGCACGTCTGTGTCTCTACGTTGCAACGTGTTTCGCAAACTCCGCGGTCGTTAACCTTACGTGAAAACGGATAAGACGGGGTTCGACTATGGCAACGTCGTTGCTCTTTATAGACACCGAAACGCGTGGCGAACGTAAGTGGTTTTAAATGCACGCCGAAACCTACGCGTACGGGGACTTGGGGGTTCTCCTAAGCGTGCACTTCTTTTCGCTACATTTCGCGACGTTAACGCTTCAAGCGCGGGCCCTGCTTTGTTTTCCTTTACGTTTACGCCACGACACGACACGTCCAGAGAAAAATAAGAACCGAAGCGTCTACCGACTCAACACGATTCGAAAGCTCGATTCCACGTCTAGCCTGTTGGACAGGTCCGAGTTATGTATGCACAGATCACGTTAGGTTGGGTTAAGTAGGTCTGGGCTATGCTTTACGAATAGATTAGATCTGCACCGATAAGCTATTTACAACGGCTAATTTCATTTATCGTATTTATTAATTACAAAAAACAAACAGAAACGAATTTCTATCTAAACATAATTACTTACTGGACGTAATTACTTTTTCTCCCTTGTCCTTCAATTGTTTATATAAAATTCTGAGGTAATTTAATTTCATTCACGGAGGCAAGCAGAGTTTCGAGTTTCTAGCTTCGATGAATATGCTTCCGCGGGAACCGTATGTGCATTTTTCAAGCCAGCTCGAACAACTTGGTCGTACGCGCCGTCGTCTCGTTGTTCGCATTACTAGTTTGCATACGAGCGCGTTCGTTAAAGGTTTCGAAAGTCAGCGTGTATGGGTTCACGGACCTTTTCATTACCACAGACGCGAGTGACTTCATTTCTGTGACTCATCGTTTCGCGTCTGGCATTAGAAACGCGCTATAAATGGCGAATCGTCGAACGCGATAGAAAAATGAAATAACCGTCGACGAAGGTTATATCTCTCTCGCCGAGACGCGAGTCCGCGACCTAAGAGCGTGCTCTCCGTTCTCTTTTTACGCGCTGGATACTGAATACATTCCGGAGAACAAATGCTACGATGACTACTTATCGTTTTTTCTGTAAGACTATAAGAGCTAGAATCCCCGACCAAAGTTGCTTATATCGAAACACTTACTCTATCGGTAATCGCGCAACTTTTCTTTAAACGAGAGCCCTTGGTTAATTTTCGCAGGGACAAGGATAACAGAATGAGAATCAGCGAAGGAAATCCTGTGGAGACCGCTACGCTTTCTTCGGAATCGATGACCACTTCCACCGGAAGCACGGGCGACGATTATCCGGCGATTCCAGAACCGCCCCTGCCTAGCACGCCATTCGCCGTCGAGGACTGTGTTTATAGAGGCGAAGGGAATGCTAACGTCGTCATTGCGCTGTCACGAGTAAGTCGACAAACTATGTATACTGGGTGTCCGAAAAATGTTGGAGGTCCTTGAAAGGGATGGTTCGGGAGGTGATTTGAAACAACTTTTTCCTTAGCGAAAATGTTGTCCGAGGCTTCGTTGAGGAGATATCAACGGAAAACACTGACCAATCGGAGCGCGCGTAGACCGTTGGAGCGGCCGCGATAGCGATGGCTACGCGCTAGGCGGCAGCGCTTGTACGCAAACAAGTGACTCGACGTGCATCGAAGGATATCGACGCGGCCGCTCAGCGCGTAGCCTTCGCTACCGCGGCCGCTCCACCGGCATACTCGCGCTCTGATTGGTCGGGGTTTTCTCTTAATATCTCCTCAACGAAGCCTCGGACAACATTTTCGCTAAGGAAAAAGTTGTTTCAAATCACCTCCCGAACCACCCCTTTCAAGGACCTCCAACGTTTTTCGGACACCCTGTAATGCTTAAATCGACGCGACACGCCGCCCGATGAAAATACATATAATACTCGGCTCGTTTATATCAAACGCGATGCTCGTTCGTTGTCGATTTACGCCGAGTTGCGTGCGTCTATCGCTGGAAATAAATTTCGAGTAGAACTTGTTAACCTCGTCGTCGGTATTTTCAACGCGACATCTCGCCTAATTACCCAGCAATGTTGGCAACGTTAACAGCTGTTGACCGGAAGAGCCATCCGGTGTTGACCCGAAGCGCAGGCTACGGGAGACGCCGTTCAGCGTTATTCGACGCGTTCGCAACGAGAGCCGGATTTTCGTTCCGCGATCAGTTCGCTAAAGCTACGATTATTTAGTTTTGCGCGAATAGAGAAGGAAACGGAAGGATGAAGGATAGCTAGCTCGGTCGCTACGTCTGTTTTGGGTCGGTGCGCACGCGTACCGCGAATAAGCGAGCGAGAAAACAAGAGATACAGTTCGGCAAGCTTGAAGAAAGAAAAGGACGGGGAACCGATGGCCGTTGACCTCGACGGCTAGGTAGAAGGGAGGAATTGTTAGATGGTGGGAAAACTAAGCTGCTTAAGCGGGGCCCCGATGAATGATCGATGAACTTTAACATTTCAGAATCGTGGAAGGTTCCGCCGAGGGAACTTTTAATAAGGGTAGTTCGTCGACGATCGGATCACCGATTTCCTTCGAATTTTAACCGTGGAACCATACTAACTCGTTGAAATACAGTCTGACCTCGGCTTAAGTTTCGTTCGTTCATCTATCGTTTTGCTGTACCATAGGCGAAATGTAATCTTCGACACCCATTGAGCGAATATATATATTGTAAGAGATACTTTTAATTAATAACTCTTTTGATCGGTTATTTGTCAAGATTTCTTAACCGTAACACGTACCATAACACAGGGAGCTTCATAAGTCAAATTCAACGATACTTTCAACACTTTATTCCTAATACTTAATTCTAACAAATCTCGTGTAACCTAATTTCACGGAAAAATAGAACGTGTATATGATATAAAGGCTATTCGAAAAAGTTGTGTCTTTCGCGTGAACAAATTTGTGAGTTTTCCCCACACGAAGTGTTCTATCAAAATTTTGATGTCAAAGATGCGTCACGCTGTGGTCGACCAATCACAGAACTCATACAAAAATCATACGAATGGTTGAGAAACGCCACGAACTTTTTCGAATACCCAATATACGTGTATAGTAGCCACGTTTGACCCATCGGCAACCCACGTACTATCTTTTAGCAAGTACACGCATGCTAGCGGTGACGCACGAGAAAACTTGCAGCCACGTCATCCAACGCGCAAACGGTTGAGAACAGCCGATATATCGATTGTACGTTTACGAGACGCGACGAGCAACCGAGAAATTTACACGAACACCGCGAAAACCGACGTTCTGGATTTAATTTATCGCTCGAATCCATGGACGTCGCTCGCTCCTGGTTGCAACGAGGCAACCAGCAACGAGGAAGAACCATTGTACGCGGAAATTGTGCTTTGCTTTGGCTTTCGTCGATTTCCGTAAATAACGTTACGATTTTGTCGACGAGCACTTGGTTCGGTATCGCATATCGGGAATATAAACAAAGTGTCCGCGTACAGATGGCATACATGTACGGTTACAAATTTTAATGCTTAAATGACGCAAAAAGACGGAAGAGGATTTATCCACCGATCGTTTATCAGATTGCGACGATAAAAATGACGAAACGACCGATACCGATGAAGACAACGGGGAGCGTTATCGTTATCGCGCGTTTCAGATCGATCTTATTGCAGAATTAATCCGATAGCGAGAGGGATTCATTCGATAAAACTTAATAAAACTATACGACAGTATTAAAGATGTACAATTGTTACATCATTCGTTACGTTATCTGTTACGCGATACGATTTAACGTGTTAACGTACAGTTAATTTGTTGATTGTATCAAAGGGCAAATTTCAAAAAGTTACGTTCGGTTCTAAACTGTACATAAGATATTAAAGCTGAGAAAAGAGCGAACCGTTGTCTCTGGTGGTGCAAGGACGTCTATTGTTGGATTTTGTTATCGTTGAAGTTTACGATAAACAACATCGGAGTAGCAACCCAACGTGACCGCGGAGCGTAACTACGTTACGCTATCGGCGTCGAGAACGTGTTCCCGCGAGGGAAACGTGTGCTTTTTCGAACGGACTCGATTCCATCGGTGTTTCTCTGTGTTTCAGGAGCACAAGGTAATTCGATTCCGGAAGTCGTTGCCGGACGATGTTCCACCGGATGGCGGCAAACAACGCGCCGAACGAGAACTGGAATTCGTGAGGTGCGTGGCTTCCTGCTTTTTAGGACCGTACGCACAGATCCCGGAGATTCTTCGCTACGACGAGAAAGACATCGCCAGGCTCACGGAAACCATTCGACCTCTTCGACCAGGTAAAACGATCGCTCTTTGCAATCTCGGGACTCGTGGGAAAGACCAGAAAAACATTCGATATCGGCGTTCCTCTAGCCGTCCTCTCCTGCTCGTGTATTTTTAACGCTTTGACATTCTACGTCTGGCAAACTTTATCAGCGATTATACGCGGAGGAACGTCGGAGCGATAAATTGCAATATCGTGAACGATGCGAGAGTTTCTATACATTTTGCGTTACTTGAAAAATTAACCTTTGCACTCGGATCGCCCCTTTTTTCTTCTAGACGAAAATCTTTGTTCCCTTCCAAGTTTTCCATCCAAATGACCCGAGAAAGAAAATCAGTATACAGGGTGTCCCAAAAGTCGGGGAGGAGCCGGAAATGGGGGGTAGCTGAGACGATTCTGAACAACAATTTCCTTTGCAAAAATGTCGAATGGGGCTTCGTTGCGGAGATATTAAGCGAAAACCCCGACCAATCAGAGCGCGCGTAGACCGTTGGAGCGGCCGCGGTAGCG
>NW_026535284.1:15526375-15533057 GCF_026225885.1 Hylaeus anthracinus | reverse complement strand
CCGACCAATCAGAGCGCGCGTAGACCGTTGGAGCGGCCGCGGTAGCGTAGGCTACGCGCTAGGTCGATGCTTCGATGCACGGGCGAGTCACTTGTTCGCGCGCAAGCGCGGCCGCCAGCGCGTAGCCTTCGCTACCGCGGCCGCTCCAACGGTCTACGCGCGCTCTGATTGGTCGGGGTTTTCGCTTAATATCTCCTTAACGAAGCCCCATTCGACATTTTTGCAAAGGAAATTGTTGTTCAGAATCGTCTCAGCTACCCCCCATTTCCGCCTCCTCCCCGAGTTTTGGGACACCCTGTACACAGGGTGTCCCAGAATTAGTAAGAATTATAAGAACCGGAAACCGAGATTAGCCGAGACGATTCTGTACCACAATTTCCTTCGCGAAACCACCGAGTAGCGCGCGGTGAGATCGGTCGGTGGTTTTTACGTACGCACGAAAGTGAATAATTTAAAAAATAATTTGTCAGTTATGACGTCGCGGTTGTAAAAGCAAAGTTTCATCGCGTGGTCCTAATTCGACGGCCGAGGTCTGCACGATGTAACCGCAGATGTCCGTCGACGAGCTCGTTGTTAAGAAAAACGACAGGTGTCGGACCGAAGCCTCGGAGTCTCGAGACGCCATATTCTTCGGCTTTCGTTGACCGCTCGCTTCGGGCTTCGGGTACCTCGGCCCTTTTCTCCAGCGCGTCCACCTGCTGGCTCTACCTTTCCCTTCAAAAGAGAAATGCACAAGTTTTGCACCAGGTAGAACCCGAGGCTCTTCCCGCGCCTATGAAATCTCAGCCAACGATGCGCTTCTTCGACTTCACTTCCGCTCGCGATCCTCAAAAATTTCTCGACGAAACTCGATCGCGGCCGCAAATTCTCACGAGCAACGCTCGCGACACGGTTCGATTAACTCTGCCAGCTTGTTACGCGTGAAATGGCTCATTATTCGATCCGGGGAAATTATCATCGCGTTGTTATATAATCATCTTGGCGGACGGTGCGCACAGTGACGGACGTATACTTAGGAAATTACAAATACAGTAAAGACCGGATAAGCGCAAGAAAATCGGGATCCAAACATTGCAGTTATCCAGTGTGGTTTCTATTCTGTGTTTACATTTAGCTCGAGTCGAACGCAGAAAAGGGCAGAGAGTGAAAGAGTTCAAAGTTCAAAGGAAATAGAGCAATCGTGAGAAACGTGTGAATCGGTTAGGATCGTATCGCGATCGTAATCCCTACCGATTAAGCTCGTCCTCTGAACACTCGGTGGACACACTCGAATATTGGAATTCTAAGGAGAAAAGAAGACGCTTCGACAGCGTTTGTCGCTCGAGGAGATTCGTATCTCTCGTATCTCGAGACTTGCGCGATACGCGAGAAACTTGTTTCTGCGAGGTACGCGTCAAACTGACAGGAAGAAATTAGAACGATACGAGAACCCGTTCCCGGAGAATGGAAACCGCTCGAGTTACGAAGGAAACACGTTAGACAGGAAGCCCGAATAGGCTCTCCTTCGACGAGGGACGCGGGCTTCGTTAGGACTTTGTTTTTCGATAACTCTCGGTCTTACTTATCAAATATTTCGAACGCGTACCAACTATCGAGACGTTCCGTACATTGTAATTAACGACAGCAACGGGTTCGCGATAAATAACAATCTTTTTTTTTTTTTTTTAGAGATGCGACCGTTTTCGAGGTTTTAAAGTACCGCTGATACGGCTACTTAGATCCAACCTTTGTTCTCGCCGATACTACTACCGGCGAGAACACCATTCGTAACCGTGCGCGTAATATTTCCAAAAGTTTGTTCGATATTGGGAAACGTGTGATTTATTTAAAATGGAGCAACAGGTATTACGGTGTTATCGTCGAAGCGATACTGCGCACTGGCGATACGAAGCTATCGATTTCGTGCCCTAGAACGTCAACCGCGGCTAGTAGTCTGTGTATTATATGGATGTGGAAGCTACGAAACGCGTTTGGCCATACGGTGACAAAAATAGTTATGCAAAATAGCAATGTTAACATAATCGGCATGCTCGTTCGCCGTCGTATCGGATACTCGCTTCTTGTTCGTTAACCCTTTTCCCGATAGATCATCGTACGAGCCGAGCCGTTCGTTGCGAAACCAACGTGAATCCATCTCCTCGAACGGTGGAATTTCTGCGAGCAATAACCACGAAACGCGTCGATTTTCTTCGCAGAGAATTGAAACATAACTATCGGTTAGTATCGCAAAGAACGGAGCCGCGAAAGCTTCAAATATCTTAAACCGTACGTAGCCCTAACAAATGCGGACAACTTGCAGACAGAAGCCAAACGACTAATCTATATCGATACGATTAGAAGAAACCTTCTCGGCTCGGGATAGGATCGGTTATCTAGATATAGATGCTCTATCCTCCTCCGTAACTCGGTTGCTTATTTTCAACCAAGTTGAAGCAACTCTGTTGATGTTTCGTTAATTTTTATTGTACGGAAGGAAGGGTAATGATAGACTAATCAAATTCGAGGGAGTGATTAGGCATGCATTCAAGTATTAAACAAAATATTATAATCGACAAATATTAGGAAATGGCGAAATCTCTGACCGCCGTTATGACGGCGAATTTGTGCCCGATCGTAAATTATTTTTCACTCGACGCGTTTCGTTGGCGAGCTTTTACTTTGGAAAACGCGTTTCGGGCGAAGAGAAATCGTCTCTGACGTGTCGCGTATACGGTGTATCCTTAATTTATTCACGCCTACCGTGTCTACGATCTACGGCGCGATCTTCCGAGCCCGAAACGAAAACGAAAGTGTACGACAGCGTTTCAAGCGGCGATCCGATTCACGAAAATTCCCAAACCTGACGTGAACGTACCATCTACCTGTCCTTTTTCTCGTGCTTTCTCACCTACCATTCTGCAGGGCAGTTCTCCAGTTGCCCAATTTTAGAAAACGAGCACGTCACGGTGGCCAAGATATTTTTGTTGTCGGACTACCATGCGAACGTGTATCTTCGAGCTTCAAACGGAAGAATACGTAAACAGAGACCGAGCAAAGCACGTGCGTTAAGTTTCTGCAC
The DNA here is from genome assembly GCF_026225885.1 of Hylaeus anthracinus. Lineage (NCBI taxonomy): Eukaryota > Metazoa > Arthropoda > Insecta > Hymenoptera > Colletidae > Hylaeus > Hylaeus anthracinus. Next base: position 15,529,999 of record NW_026535284.1, on the reverse strand, counting down.
GTCTCTGCATTTCCACGTTTAATAGCATTTAAATTGTCCAGAGCTGTCCGAAGCATACGAGCTTTTTTTTTTTTCCATAGCGACGCACATAAGTTCATTTAAGGGTTCGCATTTATTTAATCCTTTCATCTAACAACGAATTATTAAACGAACTTACACCGCTATCAAGAACCGGTTATTAATCTTAGTGATCTTAGTACCTAGATCTTAGAGTAGATCTTAGCGATAAGCTTTTTGTTAAGTTTCATATTTTTTCTTACGGTTTCAGATAAACGCCGCCATATGGACGTTACCGAATGTTACGCCACTAAATTCCCGGATTACACTCTCCTTCGAACAAAATGCGATCCTAACGTATTTCGAAGCAAGACGACGTTTTGCGTGGAAATTAAACCGAAGCAAGGATACTCGAGGGACACCGATTGTAAATTTCAAAAGTGTCCCTACTGTTTGGCTCAGTATTACAAGGTAACGAGACAATCGACCGTTTAATATAGTCAAATACAACTTTAACCCTTTATTTACTGAATTTCTCTAAAGTTTTTAAAATCTAGACGTTTCTTTCGGTCTTGTATCATCTTATAATGTCGTCTCTAACAGCAATTCATCCAACAATTGCAAACGAACTTCATAGAAGCGGACTCGAAAGTCGCAATAGGTTTCAAAGCGTTTCATTAATACAGTACCATGAGAAAATTGACGGGACTTATGAGTAAATAAAGGGTTAAATAATATTATCGTTGATCTTGCTCGTTTTTAAAAGCAAGGTCCCATATCTATACGAATGAATATTCCTCATTTTCAATGATATCATATTTTTCTTTCTTTGTCTTTCTTTCTTTCTTGTAAATTAATTGATTACCTTTCCCCTTTTATACTATATCACATTGTTATGCAAGTAAAGAAAGTATGTAGGATAATTTGAAACGAAGCCAGGAAAGTTTTAATCCAGGATTTTGTGCGATTGCAGTTAGAAAAGGGGATCGTCACAGCTCGCAGTGCTTATTGTCCGTTTGACCTATTCTCGGGGGTGGAGGAACGCATGAAATCGGCATTAAAAGGTCTCCTAGCATCTCCGCAAAATAATCTGAAGATTTTTAAGAACGGCATAGTTGTTTACGATCAAGACTCGTCTTCTAGCGATCTCGAGTACGTGTTGGAGGAATGGTTTCACGATTCCGTGGCTTCTACGAGCAAAGAATACGTTGACAAATTCTTGGATTTAATCTGCCGTGCTGTTTTACGTTCGTTCGCCAAAGAGGAGTTCAAGCCATCTTCCGACCACGATGTATGCTCGTCTGCTCAAAAAGATCTCGAATCGATCTCATATATTAATCCAGATATAGTTGCAAAGGCTAAGAAGCTTCTGTATTTCGCTGACAAGGTAAATATCACGTGTAAACTGTTTGTCAATTTTTACGTAACTGAATCACAAGTTTTTACCTGTGCCCGATATATTTATAGGCGTGTGACACGAAAGGTGCAAATTTACCAAAGAATTGCGTACTAGAGCGGATACTCCATATGCAGAAGTTACCTTTTATCAGTTCCGAACACGTTTTCAACATATATTCAAAATTTCGTCCACTATTAACCGACGACGTGATATTTTCCAATTTAATAAAAACGCAGAAATGTTCCAAACATCGGATATCCTCGTATAAATCTACGGTAAGTAAACGTTTATAACCATTTAAAGGCAAACTCTGTCAAGCTCGAGTTTATTTAATTTGGAATTTTTTCCAGAATAATGTCATGGAAAACTCGAAAATGACGCGGGAGTTTTGTTCGAAAACACATATCAAAGGTACCTGAATTTAAAAAAAATTAAATATTTACAACCACTATGAGGAAAATACGGAATACTAATGCATAATCTGTATGGATTCCAGATGATGGGCCTAAAGAAAATGTTTCACATACACCAAAACTAACCTTGTTGCCTATGTACTTGGAAGATACTAATTTATCGCGTGATCAATCTAACGTGATGCATATCGGGGCCAATATATATCGTAACGAAAAAGGAACGAATTGTTTGCTTACCATCGAGGATGTAGTATGCTTACAAAATTATCTTTTGTTCTCATGTGCCAGGGATTGTTCGATATTAATTGCATTTCGACAACTAAACACGTAAGTTACAGAACAACATAGAAAATGTTGTAGTCTTGCAATGAACTATTGTTTTACAAAATAAGGAATGTCTTTTTATATACAGGGATACAGAATCGTCAGTCCTTGACGAAGGTGTAATAAATCTGTCGGATGGTCTCAGCTTTCTTTGTAATATCGGAGTTTCAGATTTGGAACCGAAAAGTCTTCGTTGTATCGAAAAACACCGTCAACGGGATACCAATATTTTAAGTGCTGTAATATCCATTCTTGAGAAAGAACTCATGGCTAAAAATCAATAATTTTTCTTCGATAAACACCAGAGATTTCTATTACTCGACACTTTTGCATCTTGTATCTCTTCTTTAATGGAAATTGTGTTCTTCGCAGCCTTTACAAAAACGTGTGTACACGTACATTCGATTCTTAGAATTAACGATTAACGTTAATCTTACGCGGATTAACCGATTCATTATAATATCGGATAGACTGATCATAGTATGATGGTATCGATGGTTTAGAATGTTTGCGTGTGTATGTTGAGACATGTGTCATTTTAAAACCCTAAGGATATTACTAAATGATTATTAATTCAGAAATTCATATTTTAATATTAAATAGATCGATCTTTACACATAAATTTCCATACTAGTACAAACTGTATCATAAAACATAAAGAAAGAAACAAGTATATTCAATTTAACATCACGCGTATTTATTATAAAAATATTACTAGAAAAATGAACAAATTATTTATATAAGATACGTATGTGTTTTATACAACTTATTTTAAAATTATTTTACTGTATGTATAAATTTATATGTTAAATTCAATTTGTAAATAGATTACCCACACTCAAATAAATGTTAAATATTTAAAAAAATAAAGTAGAAACCCAGAACGTTATTTTATATGTAGATTTACTTCTTTTAATTATTTTGATAATACATTCTAGATACAGTAATAATTGATTGCGTACAACTTTTCATTCGAACAAAATTTAAAATTGCTAGACCATAACTCATCGATTTATATATGAGCACAAATCAAGCACAATGAGCACTCTCAGCACAAATCAAGGTACGTATCAAGTTCTGGCCCGAATTTTACTCCTGGTATCAGGAGAACATAATATGCGAGGAAGTGGCACGTTTGCGCCTGGGAGCAGGCAACCGCCCCAACATATCAGTGAGTATAGGTTGCCTAATTCAAGGGGCAGATTATACGGTAAGTATGGGAATCTGGCCGATTTTGGATTTTGGTATCAGGAGCACATAATATGCGAGGAAGTGGCACGTTTGCGCCTGAGAGCAGGCAACCGCCCCAACATATCAGTGAGTATAGGTTGCTTAATTCAAGGGGCAGATTATACGGTAAGTATGGGAATCTGGCCGATTTTGGATTTTGGTATCAGGAGCACATAATATGCGAGGAAGTGGCACGTTTGCGCCTGGGAGCAGGCAACCGCCCCAACAGATCTGTAAGTATAGGTTGTCTAATTCAAGGGG